>NC_080087.1:112173052-112477256 GCF_950005125.1 Chionomys nivalis
TGTAAGACAAGAGCAAATGAGAGGTGCATTTGAGGGAGGATGCTGGAGGAACGGGAGGATAAAGGGAGGGTTGGATTTGATGAAACACATTGTCTCACATGTGAAATTCTCAAGCAACACAATTAAAGACTGTTCTTTTATTCAAAAGTAAAAATTTAAAAAGAAAAGATAGAAATTTGATAAGGTGTATTTTCCAAGTTTATTCTTTGCATATCCTTTATGCACAACAAAGTCTGAATATTCATATATTTAAATCTGGAAGGCATTTCAGATTTGATGTTTGCAGTAGAAATCTTGACCCATTTACTCTCCAGATACATCTGTCTACATCAAGTGTTGTTTCTTCTTTTCCCTCACACCCTTTGTCCAATCTCCAAGAAAGACTTGGTTTATCTTCCCTTTTCCCTACCCTACTTCCTCCTGTCTCTCTTTGCATTAGTGATTATCTCCTGTCTTTCTTTCTTGCTTTTAGTTTCTGTCAGGCTACAACTAGAACACCTTCTTTTTTTTTTTTTATTTTTCCATTCAAAAATTTACACTTCCTCCCCTCCTCCCATTCTTCTCCTGCTCCCCCCCCACCCTCCTCCCTCCCCCAACCAGAACACCTTCTTAGCCTCTTGTGTGCCACAAGTTCCTGAGTGTTTGAAAAGACCACAGAAAATTCTGGTACTGAAAGAAGTTCCACAGCTTCTTCTCTATTGACAGCTTTCGTCTGGCCCCTGGCTCTCATAGTGCTGGAGTGGAGACAGTTCTTCCTAAGTGCCTGTCTTAGTTAGGGTTTGCTACTGCCATGAAGAGATGATGCCATTACCACAGCAACTCTTATAAAGAAAGCATTTAATTGAGGGTGACTCACTTAACAGTTTCAGAGGCTCAGTCAATTATGATCATGAAGGGGATCGTGGCAACGTGCAGGCAGACGAGGTGCTGGAGCTGAGAGCCCTACATCTTGCAGGCAACAGGAAGTCAACTGACTGTCACACTGAGAGAAACTTGAGTAAAAGACACCTCAAAGCCCGCCCCCATAGCGACATACTTCCTTCAACAAGTGCCACTCCTTTTGGAGGCCATTTTATTTCAGACTACCACAATGGGTGTATATTATTAGCAATTGCATTACATATCATCAGTGTAAGAACACAGCTCTCATCTCAAAGGGGACGAGAGACAGTTTATTCTGGAGTTGAATATGAATGAGCAGGGCATGAGAACACAGATCAGGTTCCCCCAAATCCGAATATTATGTTCCAATATTCCAACAACTTCATGAAGTTCTTAGAGTAACAGGACAAAGGATAGCATGCATCAAGAGGCTTTCCAAACATGTTGATGGGAACAGCAAGTAGGTAGGTTCCCACAAAGCAAGGGGAATCTTTGCTGCTGGACTCTGATACTAACTCATGACATTATCGGCCTTTGGGTTGGTAGAAGCCGGGGCTCTATTTGTAATCCCCAAAGGATTTACCTAATTTAAGCCTCAAGGATAATAGGTCAAAACACAGAGGCGGGTATACATAGCTATTTTGGGTTAGCAACAACTCAAGATACAAAATTCCAACACTCGACAACCTTGGAGGTTCCAGTAAGACAGTCAGCCACGTGGGATGTTTGATGTAGGGGTCTCTTTTTTCTCCCCTAAATGAAATGGGGACTTCATTTCCTAATACGTTGATTTCATATTTTATGGAAGGTAGAGTGGCGCCATGTACTGTATGTTTCCTCTGAGCATGCCAGGATGCTGTGACGGGTGATCACACTGGTTTCTAGCTGCTCTCAGACGACCACGGCCCCAAAGAGCCTTCTTTCATGGAATGAATTCTGCTTCATTTTGGATTCTTCCTGGAAGGGGCACGTGGAATTTCCTAAGTGCTCCTTTGCTCTGACATAGTTGCTGTTGTTAAGAAAAAAATCCTAAGACGGGCAGCTCCGCCGGTGCAAAGAAATTCAATTAGATCAGATAAAATTGAATTAAAATGCCCGTCATTTTATTAAGTACGACACTCTCGGGTCGCCAAGTGTATGGCGGGGAGACAGGAAGCGGGGAGCCCATGCAAACCCACAACCGCGTGTTTCTCCTCTGGGAGCCCACTTAAATACCCTGTGGTATTTAATGCCCCTGGCATGCTGGGATTTGGAGTCCAGACTAATGCAACTTCCAGGCCAGGGGGCCTGGGATGGATGCCAGGGGCTGGGGGCTACGGTCAAGATTTAACATCTGTTTGATGGAAAAATTGCACAGGACTAACTGCTTTCACTCTAGGGTATTCCAGGCACGTCCCCTAGACATCACCAAAGGGAGGTACAAAAACTTAGTGAGATTGCACTCTGACCTGGTGAGAGTAACTAGTTACTGTTCTCAGTGCAGGCACACAGGGTGGTGCACATAAGCTCTTCCTTTCAGTGACTCAGTTTAAGGGACTGGAGAACGTGACTGGGTAGCAACAGGTACTATGATGATGCAAGTGAATCTGAGAACACTATGTATGTGTGTGTGTGTTCATACATGTGTATGTGTGTGCACGTATGTACGTGTGGAGTCTAGAGGTTGACACGGGGTACCCTCCCCAATTGCTCTTATTTTTTTCCATTTTATTTTGTGTGTATAGATGTTTCGCCTGCAAATATGTTTGTTTAACATGTGAATGCAGAGGCCTGAAGAGGACCTGGATCCTCTGAGACTAGGTACAGGTGATTATGAGCCTCCATGTGGGTGCTGATAATCAAATTCAGGTCTTCTTCAAGAGTGGCCATTGCTCTTAACCCCTGTGCCACTAATCCCAATTGCTCTTCTTTTCTAAAACAATCTTTCGCTGACTCTGGGATTCTGCTGTGGCTAGACTGGTGGGCCAGAAAGTCCCACGGATCATCCCATATCTCCTCTCCAATGTGGGGGCTACAAGCAGAGTCTCCATACCTGGCTTGCCCCACCCTGTGCCTCTCCTTAAAATTTAGTGTTGTGAACTTAGGTCCCCAAGCTTGCCTAGCTAGCATGTTAGTGACATAGCCATTCCCCCACCCAGCATCCATATTACAAAGTTTTATTTAAAGAAATGCCTCTAACTGGGACAGGAACAACGTCATTAATAGTTTAGTAAGGCCTTTAAGGCCCCAATACTCATGGTTTTCTTAAGCATATACAGACAACACAAAGTTCTTCCTTTCTGAGTTGCAGTAAGAATTTCAGACATACATAGTGAGCAGGGGAGTAAAGACAAGTTGCTTAGATTCCAAAACCACATGAATAAAATGTACTCCGGGAGGCTTGCACGAATGCCTCCCATTCCAAATGATTGTCATTTCAATGACTTTATGAAGTAATTGATTAGTTTTTCTACCAGATTCTTAACTGGAAGCACATGCCTGAATTACGCCGGGGAATCTTTGTCGTTTTTAATTATGCATTTATGTAGGTGTCTGTGTGTGACGATGTGCATATAGTGAAATTTTTGTTTACAATCTAACAAATAAAGTTTGCCTGAAGATCAGAGTGCAGAGCTAAGCCACTAGTTAACCATAGAAGACAGGCAGTGGTGGCACACACCTTTAATCCTAGCACTTGGGAGACAGAGACAGATGGATCTCTGGGAGTTCAAGGGCTACACTAGATTGATCCAGTCTCAAAGAGAAACAAAGTCAGGTGGTGGTAACTCACACTTTTAATCCCAGCACCAGGGAGATGGAGACAGGAAGGGATATGGCTGGGCAGAGAGAGGAATTTAAGGTGGGAGGAGACAGGAGCTCAGAGGCAATCTGAGGATGCAGTCTGAGGGTTCATAGAGACAGTATCACCTCTTCAGTCTGATGCTTTGGTAAAGGTAAAAGGTCTCTCTAATGACTGACTGCACCACTTCTCTGATCTCCCAGGCAAGCTTTCTTTACTAGGTTACAAGCAAAATACCACTACGTGTGCATATGTGAGTGCCGGTGCCCATGGGTCCAGAGAGGGCCAAAGATACCCATGGCCCTGGAATTGTAGGCAACTGTGAGCTGTAGAATATGGGTACCGAGAACTGAAGTCAAGAGCAGCAATCACTTTTAGCCACTGAGCCAGCTCCAGCTCCCAGGAATGCTTTTCAGAAAACATGTCTGCCAGGATTCTACTCCAAATCACAGATTCTTTGTCATGTATGTTTGTGTCTGGAAATACGTAGTTTGGGGAATGTTCTGCAAGATTTTGAAGTTTCTCTCTTCATTGTTGAGAATTGGACCTATCCTATACATGTTAGGCAATTCTTCTACTATTGAGATTTTTACGTTTTTTGAGACAGTCTTACTAAATTGCCGAGGCCAGCCTTGAGCATGTGATCTTCCCACCACAGCCTCCTGAGCAGCTGGGAATATAGGCCTGTACTCCAAGGCCTGGCTAAGGCTACTAGTCTCGATACCACTTAAGGAACCATTACTTGTGACTGAAAAGTTTAGAGTGACCGGAAACAAGGGTGGCTTGTCTTTTTGTTCTCGTAGTCCGCTTGGCCACCTCATTTGTAGAAGTGGACTCCTCCAGTGATCATTGAGGAAATGGGAGCAGATTATGTAGAAAAGTACACATTGTGTACTTTTAACTATGTACTTGTCTGAATTATTGCTGGCTAAATGAATTTAATAGTTGAATAGAATTTTAAAGCATAGTCTTTGGAAGAAAGCCTCGTCTACATAATTGTAGACCATTATGTGTTCTAAATGTTCAGTGAACAGATGAAGTAGGTTTTAGAAAATTAAAAGTATTTAATGTGAAATGTAAGAACAAAGCAAAGATATGAAAACCATTTTTATAACGATTGATACCATATTTTGTCTCTATTATTTTATGTGTAAAAAACGTCACTGGGGATAAGATCTCATTTTCTTTTTTTTTTTTTTACACCTTTTATCCACCAGGGTAAGTGTAAGGTGCTAATAACCTAGGATTTTTGCATTCCAATCATTGCCGTTCTTCAGGATTTGAATAGAACATGGGCAGGCGTGATGGCTCATTGGTGAAGTGCTTGCTTTGAAATCACATGACTTTGACCCTGAGAATTTGTGTAATAAAAGTTAGGTGTGGTGATATGGTCTTTCAGTCCCAGACGTAGGGAAGCAGCAACAGCTGGATGCCAAGCACTTGCTGGTCACCCTGCCTAGCCTACTTTGTGTGTGCCGGGCAAGTGAGAGACCTTGCCTGAAAATAAAGGCGACAAACATCCGAGGGACAATACCTGAGGTTGTTATAAAGCTTTCTCATGGCCATGCATTCACATGAATGCCCATGACACGCCCCTATACGCACACACAGCCCCCACAGTGGACAGAGTACATATTTCATAAGGCATTATGGAACTCTTTTTTGGGCACCATTTTTGCTGCTTTGGCTCTTTGTGCCATGTCTTGACCTGATCCATCCCTTCTCTGAGACCTGTTCTTTGTCACCAAGGAGGTGTCAGTAAGGGTGGCATAAGAAAGCGCCACCTAAGACAGAACTGTCAGGGACTGGTGCATGACATAAGCTTGAGCACGGGCAGACCCAGACAAACTCAGAATGCAGTGGAATATCGAGAGAAAGCCTCCAAGTGAGGTGAGATCAGAGAGGGATCTCTGGTTTCTGAGTGGGAGAAGGAGAAACATAGCCAGCAAGGGAGAGTGGGGAAAGCATCGACAGAGTTGGGATCTGTAGGGTGTTTCTGCAGAGTGCAGAGACTCCAAGGAACAAGTCATCCACTTCCTTCTTCCCTAAAACCTCTCTACAACAGAGGTTCAATAGGAAATACTAGGAAGAAAGCAACCTGCTCTCCATGAATGAAAATACCACACTATACTAGAAACCCACTTCTGGTCTCCACTGGGATACCAAGTTGCCACAATGTCTGTGCAGGGCATGGGGGTTGGGGGAGATAGTATAGTGTCACCAAGGCTTGCCTGGCTGTTCATGAAGTAACAGGAGCTCAGCCCAGAAACTAACTTCCCACAATTGAGGACTAGTTCTGAGAGCAGAGTGCCTCCTCAACATTCCTGACAACCCACTTATTCTGTCAGGGAATAACTCCCTTCATCCCTCCCAATTCAAGGTCTGCTTCATGCTTTGCTCCGTGATTGCCCTCCACCATTCAAAGGAATGGAAAATGAACCGAGTATGTTGAGGAACACTTTGATCAAATCTGTGCTAATGAGCCTTAGGAAATAATACACGGCACCTCGGAAGTGCAAGGGCGTCAAAACTGAGAACACTCTATTTAGAGGGTTGCTCATTTCTCATCTACAGAAGCAACATGTTCTTAAGTGACCATCATTAAGGAGAGGATGCTGACTGTCCTGCAGGCAAGGCAGACCCAAGACAGGCTGTTTCTTACCCAGTTTCTTATTTTACTGCAATGTACTCAGGAGAAAAAAAATATGTCTATGTACGTTCCTGTGCCTCAGGATGATGAGAGGAATAGATTGTTAAAAGAACTTGGATACAGTAACCATGAAACCCTTCTGGGATTATGTATTATAGGTATCTAGTCTGACAATGCCTGTGTGAAGTTGTCATACCTGAAACATAAGTGAGAATAGAATCTTGAAAACTTCATTACATGAAAATTAAATCATACATGACTATAAAATGAATACATGGCTTACACAAAAGAATTAACTTTTTGCATGACATATGCATGCAATCTATCTGTCTATCTATCTATCTATCTATCTATCTATCTATCTATCTATCTATCTATCTATCTATCTATTGTTATATACCCAGATTATCTCTTCGTGTGTGTGTGTGTGTATACATGCCTGTAGAGAGACCAGAAGAAAGTGTCAAATCCCCTGGAGCTAGAGTAACATGCAGATGTGAGTTGCCTAACATGGCACTCTCTGGGATGAGCTGATACAAGATGGGATCTTCAGAAATTTCCAGAACTTTTGAGTATTCAGAGTACTCAGGAGAAGGAAGCAATGAGTACCACATGCATTTTCTCTGTGGGTGAAGACCAGGGTGCAAACTCAGAAGCTGAATTCTAAGATGAAACACAGAGATGGGACTGGCAAGCAAAGTGTCTCTCACAGGACAAGGGCAGGAGAAAAACAAAGTGATAATGGCGTGCCTGATATGCCCCTTCTTTGTCCTTGGTAAATTCTTTTTTTTTCTCAGTTTTTTATTCTTTTTTAATTAAAATTTCCAACTGCTCCCCGTTTCCCATTTCCCTCCCCCTCCTCCCACATATTGCCCCCTCCCCCTGCTCCCCTCCCCCATCCCCACTCCTCTTCTCCTCCCCCCAGTCCATTCCCCCTCCCTCTAGATACTGAAGAGCAGTCCAAATTCCTTGGTAAATTCTTATGAAGCTTGGAGAGACGGGTGCATCTTAGGGACCCAAGGTCTGAATGGACAGACACCGTGTGCCTTAATTTATCCCTCCACATTACTATGTTTATCTGACTTTCAGACTAAGTTCAGCCTAGGAAAAGTTCTAGTTGTGTTGAAAGTGTGTTGGAAGAACTTGCTTTACATTTCTTGTTATCCTGTTTCCTTTTAGGTTTTGTGAATGATTCTGTTGCTAAGTCCATCGTGGCCTTGCGTTTAACTCTGGTGGTGAAGGCCAGCACCTGTGTGCCTGGGGGCAGCCACTCGAATGACTTAGAGTGTTCAGGAAGAGGGAAATGTGCCACGAAGCCATCGGAGGTAAGGGACACGTGGTAGCTTCTACAAATTACTATAAATAAACAAATATGTATTTGTATATATGAGTAGGCAACACATAGATATGCTTTTCCATATGATTTTCAAAGTCACTGGGGTAAGTTCTGTGCATCGATAGACCTTCTTGAATAAGTACGAAGTTGAGGTTCCTTCTGGTTGCAGAATCAAGAGAAACAGAAGAAAGTAAAAGTCATCACACTCATTTATATCTCAGATTCTAATACCATGGCCGTCCCCTCCTCAGGGTAGTTACGGAAGTGAGAGAACAGCAAGAGAAGGTGTGGAGAAGAGGATGACCTAGTAGATTTCATCTTTGAGGTGTCGGCATCATAAACATCATGGAGGACCTGTGTCCCATTCCCATTTTCTTTGGTAGCTGTGGTCCCATGGCACTAGGTCTCTTGGGAGTGGGGCAAGGGCTGCAGATAGTTTACTCTCCTGCCTTCTTCCTTCCAGTATGGACAGGAGTCAGCTACCAGGCCAGCAAAGGGCCATGACATTCACTGGGACCATTATCCCTGAGTCTCAGGCTCCCTTCAAGCCTTTTTGGAAGATGGGCTCTAGGCACCAACTGGAGCTCCCAGCAAGGGTGACAGTGTTATTAATCTGGTTACCTGTTCCACTGGGGGTACCCGTTCCTCCCACTGCTTCCTACTTCTGCCTCTCCCATATTCTTGTTTATTTTTTCTCTTCATTTATATGCATATTTCCACCAGAGTAATAGTTAAACAAACACGTGTTCTCCAAATACCACGAGGCTGTGACTTTTTTTAAGCCTGCTTTTAGGGGATACATAGGTAAATTCTCTTGGCTAACGTTGGTATATTTTATAACAGAGGTGTGAACTTTGATGAGTGGAGGGAATGGAGCTCACTAACAAAAGGAAGAGGCTTTGGAATGGTAATTGTCACATAGAAAATGTGCAATTTTACTGTTTTAGACTTGATATTGCAATTGCTCAAATATGCCACTCTCTTGTGAGATGTTCCCTGAAAGAGGCAGAGTGTGGTAAGGAACTCAGGTCAAAGTGGGAATGCTCATTTCTGGTGAATCTGAGGAAACAGATGTGAGGAGGGATAAGTGCTGTTATCCCCTTCTACTGAGAAGGAAGAGAGAGAATGTGGAGAATCAGGAGGGAAGCATGACCAAGCAACACCTACAAAGCCAAGAGGTTCTTCCATGTCTACCCCTTCAGGACAGCCTGCTTCCCTTCCAAAGACCAACCTCTTTATCAGTGCCCTTTATGGGGGGAAATCTACAAGATACTGAGTGTTCCCTCAAGACGGTGAGAGCTGGGCTGACAGCTGTAGAGGAGATGAGGAAGCGACGCAGAACCTGTTCAGTGAAGTAGTCCCAGAAGAGAGGAAGAGTGAGAAGTTACAGAAAGTGTCATGGCTTCCACATGAGCCTGCGGAAAAGATGTGCACAGCCCCCACCCTTACTGTCCCCACTGAATTGTTCTGAGGCCTGATTAATTCTGACCAAGGCAACATCAGCAAAGAGAACGTCTCAAATGACCGCTGCCACTCTGCAGGGTTTTAAAATATTTGTTTTATCTTTTTTTTTTTTTTAAATTAACTGACAAAATAACAGATTTCCTTATGGCCTTTTCCTATATACTTCCTTGGTGGCTGATCTGCCCTCCTTGAAACCCTCTCTCCTGTCTCCCCACTCCCTGCTTGCACCCCTTCACCCCCAACATTCTTTCTTTTTCATATCGCTTGCGCTCTATTACCCACCCCACTTCTTTCTCTCTCTCTCCCTCTCACAGGCCCCTTTCTGGTTTCCTGGCCTCTGACCGCACTCACTGCTCCATAAACTATAACAGAAGCTGGGATCCGCGTGTGGGAGGGAGCATGCAGGTTTTGTTTTTCTGAGTCTACGCTACCCCAGTTAACATATTATCTTCCAGTCCCATTCCTTTCAGAAGTTTTCATTTTTCTTTACAATTGAGTGTTTCTGTCATGTGTGTGTTTATCACATTTTTATTATCCATCCATCTGTTGATGGGCATCTAGGCTAACTCCATTTCCTGGCTACTGTGAATAGAGCCTAATGGACATGACTGAACGAGTATCTCTGTGGTAGAATATGGAATCTTTTGTGCCTATGCCCAGAAATGGGAGAGATGGGCCAGTGGCTGATGAAGCGGGAGGCCTCATTTTCCTCTTAGTTTTCCAATGGCTGGCCTTTCAGGGAAACATTTCAGTAGACGGCAGGCATCATGATGCAGCCACATATTGTGGGCATGCACTGAGGATATGGGACTCCTAGGAGGCAGCTCTAGCCAGGAGACTTTGCTTGCATTCAGATTCATTGGAAAGGCTGAAGAGGTGTTTAGCACCTGGCAGATAGCTTAGAAAAGCTTGCCAAACACAGAATAAAAAGACTCAAAAGCTGTGATGGGGAGCCCACAGTTATCTTGGCAGGTCATTTCAGAGTGAGCACATCTTCACTGGGGACACGGGCTTCTCTGAAGAGCTTCTAATGCTGTGCAGCTCTCTCCTCTTCCAGCTGAAACCATCTCCTTGCACCATGTCAGTTGTGGAGTCTCACTGCTATTGGCTTTGCGTTTGCCTTCAGAATATTGTGATCAGTCAGCTTATTGGAGTCAGTGTGCATGTGTATCTGCGCGTGAGTGCATGCTCATGTGTATCTGCGCGTGTGGGCTCGTTCATGTGTATCTGTGAGTGTGTATGCCTTCATTTGTATCTGTGCATGTGTACATGTTCGTGTATGTCTGTGGGATATGTACTTGCATGTTTGCTTGTATGTGGGTGGTCAGAGGCCAACCTTAGGTATCTGCCTCAGTCGCCTTCATTTTAACTTTTGAGTCAGGATCTCTTGCTGGGCTTGGGGCTTACCAATGAAACTAGGCTGGTTAGGCAATGAGCCCGAAGGATCTTGTCTCCATAGTGCTGGAATCACAAGTGTGCATCACTGTACCTGACGTTTTATACAGGTTCTTGGAGCTGAACTTGGGTCCACATGCTTGTGTGCAGGCACTTTCCAGACTGAACTGTGTTCCTGGCCCCTGAGCCAATGATCGCCACGTCTGTTGGAGACCTAACACCATGTGGTGTGTTCTTATCCAGGAAGGAACTGTTTCCTGTAGACAGGGCTACTAGCTATGACAAGAACGGGGGGTGGAGGGGGAATGGAAAGGTAGCTATCTTTTTTCATTTATTTGAGTTCTGTATCTTCTTGGGCAGATACGGTGACTTAAGTATTTTCAGGGACAAAGGACCATTGTCATTGTGTTTCTTTTTATTGTTCCCTACAGTCAAAAGTTACACAGTCCAGTCTTCCACTCCATGCAAAAATCTACTTTATAGCATGAGAAAAATAGAACTGTATTTGGTGATTTTGTTTTATTGTTTCATTTTATATAATTTTATTAGATCATCCATCAAGACAGAATGATTCTGTTATTTCTGCACTATTCTCGCGAGTAGTTGAGCTCATTTCTCTTTCCTGTCAGATGTGTTCTGGTGGGGGAATATTTCTCAGTTCCAGGTTGACAGGTGGCCATGGTTGCTCTTCTTGGATACCCTACCATTCCTAGAAGGACCTTGTATGTGTTTGCTCCTACAGAAGCAAGGGTGCTTTGTGTTGGTCCTGTGTCTGTTGGAAGGAACTTGACTATTGGCTACCAATTTCTTTTGTTGAACTTTATTACTAAGGTTGTCCTGCTAACAGTGGTCTCCTTTGATGATTGACCCCTTGATTCTCTCTCTCTCTCTCTCTCTCTCTCTCTCTCTGTGTGTGTGTGTGTGTATACATACATGCATGTATATGCTTGCACATATGGATGCCAGAAGTCAATGTGGGTAACAGTCCTCCTGTGCTGTCCACTTTGTTTCTTAAGACAGTGTCTTCTCTGGCCTGGACATTACCAAGTGTTCAGGGCTGGGTGGTTCTGATCCCCAGAGAGCTGTCTATTTCTTCTAGGCCAATACTAGCATTATAAGTGCTTGCCACAACACCTGTTTTATTTTATTTTTTTAAATGTGGGTTCTGGTTATCAAACTCAGGTCAATATTCTTATAAAATAAGTACTTTTATGACTGAGCTATTACCCCACCTCCCCTTGGTTATCTTATAGGGATTCTTTCAGGAAGGCAGCATGGGGCGTTTGAGTCTGCTCGGAACCAAGCTAGATGGCATGGACCTTGTCTCTGAATGGAAAGAGGCTTATTAGAATCTTCCAACCATGTGGAGCCAATAGAATGACATAGGAATAGTTTATGCCACTGTGAAATCTTAGCAAGTCCTAAATCTAGTGGCAGGACCCTGAAATCTGGAGGCCGCAGAAATAATTGCAGTTGAGTCCTAAGACTGTCTGGTGCAGAATGGGGGTGAACAAGGTCCTTTGCTGTTGGGATTCCCTCTGGCTTGGGGACATTAGCCTTTCATTCCAGGCAGGTCTTCTCCTGGTTGATGAGGCTCAAACTTTAGGAGAGCAATCTGTCTTACTCAAGACCTATTGATTTCAATGGAAATCTCATTCACAAGCACCCTTTTCAGAACAAGATCCAGAATAACGGGTGGCCGAATATATTGGCATCGTGGCCCAGCCAAATGGATGTGTGAAGTTGACCATACAAAAATCCCCTATACCACTGATTCTTGGTTGCCTCTTTCGATGTGGTTCATTGCCTTGTACACAGCCTAAGAGAGTATTAAAACAGTCCGCTGCCTAAGAGCAGCCTGAAGTCACTGACAGAAGGTTGCCTTTCAGCCTGTCGCTAGACTCTGATGCTATAGCTGGGTAATGGAAGGAAAGATGGTCCCATGACCGGAGACCAGAGTGTGTTCACCGTCGCCCCTTTCATGCTGATTCCCCATGAGGAGTGCACTCCATGTTTTCATTCAAGGATTCTCCTGTTGATTTCCATAGGGAGTTAATAATGAGCTCAAGACAGGGAAGTGATGGGATGGAACAATGGCTGTCTTATCATTTTCCCACTTGTCGGCTTTGTGTCCATCAATAGGTAAAGGGGCCAGGGCTCTGCTTTCAGGGAATTACCTAGAACTTTCCCTAGCTCTTGACTTAGGAAGGAACCCGCTGACCTTTGGCATCAAGGCTGGGCTACCAAAGCCACACACTGAGACTTTGCTTTGAGAGAGAACTCAGTGGGCATGACTCTTGTGTTTTGTGAGACCATGTCTTAGTTTGGTCTCCAGGTATGGAACTGGAGTCCTGGCCTTGTGGTACCTCCCTCCCTACTCTTGAAGTAATCACAGGTTTGTACTCTCTGGAATCCTGTTGGACACATGGCCAGACCGAGTTCCTCTATGTAGCCTTGATTTATCAGAAATGAATTTCTGAGTCACTGACATGAACCAAAGGCGTTACCTACCATGCTTGACATCCCTATTTTCTGTCCCGCATGGCCTAGGTAGGACTCTGCCTGCCTTAGGACAGCTCCCTTTCCTTTCACAGATTCTGGTGCCTTTTGCTAAAGTTTCCAGGAAATCCCAGGTCCTGGGCTTGTTTATGTCAGAGTTCATTAGCAAAGGAATGACGGGGAGTCACAAGCAGTGTTTCCAGCTTCTGCGCCCACCCCCAGCACCTGTCTGGCTCCGTCAGATCTCTGTAGTTTTGTTCTTGCTTTTGTTGATTGCTGTCTGAAATAACCTGCCTGCCCGCCCTCTGGATCTTATTCTCCCAACTTCCCCACTCGAGTTAAAGTTCAACTCCAAATATCTTTGTTTCCAGAAGGATCACTAAGCAGTTTCTTTGGAGTCTGGTAGTACTTTTTTCATCTTTTGAGGGAATGGGGCTTTTGACTTGTGTTTATGTATTTATATGTCTGTCATGATTTGTACCTAACTCATGTCTGGGTTCTTGAGGGTCTGTTCAGCACCTAGGCTTCCCTAGGTTCCAGGGGACACAGATGATGTCTGGAAATCATGGCCTGGATGTTTAGAAGGAGCCAGAGGCCTTGGGAGCAGCATGGTGAAAGAGTTAGTGATGAAGAAGAGCCCTTGGTTGGGTGTGTGTGCAGAACTTTGCAAGTATTCTGTGAGAGCCTAGAGATATGCCTCTGATAGGCCCAAGAGTGTGGGGGTGGGCACCCCCACAGCCTGTGATGGTGGGCTCCCTCACCTGAGCACTCGACTCCAAGACATTCTACATCAGATACAACAAGTAACATAGCCCTTTGCTTGTGGGAGCTGCTATAGGACCGTGGGCTGAGCAAGGAAAAGAAATTTATGAGTGGAAATGTGGTAGGGAACCAGTGCTTCAAGCTTTGAGGAAGATGTGCAAACTCAGCTTTAAATTGGACAAGTCTAGGGACATGGCAAAAAAAGGGGTGAGTTTTGCAAACACTGAGTCAGAAGAAAATACTCTCTGGTTGAAGACTCACAGTTAGCAGGACCTGGAAAGTTGTAGGCACAACCAGAAAGTTGTAGGCACAAGTGGCTATTCAATATCACAGCCCTTTCTCCAGCATTTCAGAAAGGAACAGGTCAGAATGGTTGAGCCTGTGACCATTTGACGCTGTCCTCCTGTTGGTTTGAAACCATCACTATGGGCGAGCCTCTTTGTAGGTGGCAAGAAGGGCAGACATAGTTGTCATAGTTACTGACCGTCAATGCTCTAAGAGCTAACTCTTCACATTATTAGTGTAAGGCAGAGGCCCTCATGAGACCTTGAGAAAATGGGCACTCTGACCTGTCAGGGTTGTGAGAAAGCACTGGGGTGGAAGGGGAGATGACAATTCACAGAGAATCAAAGGAGTAGCCACTGTTGCTTGCGTTTAACATCTGAAGGCTAGCTGGCTGCCAATCACTGCAATGTAGAAGGACCTTCACACTCTGTTTAGTGTGCAATGGGGTCAGGTCCCCCAGATTCTGCCAGAGCTCTGGAGAAATCTCTCCTTAAAGTATGGAGCAAGACACAACAGAGAGGGTGCTAAATAAAATAATAGATAGTAGTGACACATGCCTGATGAACCAGTTAACAGGTGATGTATTATAGAAAACAATGAACACACACACACACACACACACACACACACACACACACACAGGGTATATGCTTTGGATGTGAGGTCAAGGTAAAATTACACATGCAAAACTCCCTAAACGAGTGTCAAATCTCCTAAAATTTAAAACAAATTCTAAGGCGAGGGTATGAAATACATTTAGATAACTTAAGACACCTTGCCTAGCCACACCCCCACGGGACTCTGCAGTGATACAAACTGGCCAAGGTGCTGGGAGTTCATTATTAGCTAATAAAAGGAGGTGAGATCTCAGATGTCACTTGCAGCAAGTAACCGCTAGACCTCAGATAAGAAATATTTTTGTGAATAATAAAATATGAGTTCTAGGAAACACATTAACCACAGAGGTCATCACAGTAAGCGTGGGCTAACTGTCACTTTTTCTTTTTAATGGGCACAACCAAGCTCGTCTCGGATTTCGTCCGTGCGTGTTTGAATTATCACTCTTGGTGCTGGTGTAATTAAAAAACCATCTCTGCCTTTCATGTCCCAGAACAGAGGGATGACAGTATTATTGCCTGTGCAGAAATATGGCAGCATGCTTGAATCACTGATTCTAAATTATTTCAAGAGATGATTCTAAATTACATCTCAAAGGACAAGTGTCTCATTGTGCTTTCTATCCGGCGCCAGTGTCTCGTGTAAAGTTGAAATGTATCTATCTCCCGGGTCTAAGAATTACGGAGACGTTGTGGAGCGCTGGTGGCATTCCAGATGCATTAGGGGAAAGATTATGTTATTGGTTGACATTTTCAGGGCCGTAGGATTTGGAGTAGAGGTGTTTTTTAGAAGCCTCTCCGTTCATTTGTTTTTTTTTTTTTTTCAACACTAAGAAAACCAATGTTGTGAGACAGATTGAAGTCGTTTACTCAAGGCCTAAGAGCTAATTCATGGAGGAAGAGTGTGAAGAGGAATTCCTGGACTTTTGGTCCAGAGTTCCTCCTATTGGGCCACACAACTTGTCTGTTCTTCCTGATTCATGTTTCTGCCTTCTTAAAATTTATTCATTTTATGTATGTATGTATGTATTTATTTATTTTGAGATGGGGCGCCATATAGCCCAGGCTGGCCTTGAACTCATATGGAGCTGAATATGACATTGGGCTCTTCCCTTGTTCCCCCATGCCCAGTCTCTCAAGACTTGTCTCAAGACACTTTGGGGACAGTGGCTCCATTGCATTTTCAGTGTCCTCGTGCTATGATTACTGTTTATAAGGAAATCCAGGCCTCAGATGGAAACACATGTTTTGCTCACTTGGCATTACCGTACACATTTAGACAAGACATTTCTCAAGCATTCATGCACATAAGTCCTGTAAGGAGGACCTTGTCAAACTGTATGATCTGACCCTGGGGGTCTAGAGTTGGACCTGAGGTGAGGTACTGGGCATGAGGGATGGGGTGGGGAGAGCAGGATATTGAAGACATGCTATCCCAGCTCCTTGGAAGGACCAAGGGGACTCAACTAATTTCATCCATGATTTTTTTTTTTTTGACATACATTATGCCAGGGACTCAACTTTCTGGACTTTGTCTAGAGCAAAGTTTGAGAAAATAATGCCTTATAGTCCATGTGTTATGACACAAGGCTTCACAAAGGGAAGAAATGCCTTTGGCAGAATTGTGTCAGGGAATAACTAGAGTTCATTGATTTAGTTCCTACCTTTGTGTGTACATTGGTGTGTGTGTGCGTGCGTGCACGCACGTGCAAGCGACCTCGGATGCACGTGTGAGCATGTGAAGGCTGTATAGGTTGACATCAGAAGTCTTCCTCAGTCATTCTTTACCTTATTTTTTAGAACGGGGCTTCTCACTGAACTTAGAACTCCCCAGTGGCTAAGCAGCCACTGGCTTGCTGGCAAGCCCTAGGGACTTCCCATTTCTGCTTCTCTGTGCTTGGATCATGGGTGGTACCCCTGCATTCAGATTAGAAACTGGGTCTCATGATTGCACAGTGAGTGCTTTATCATCTCCCCAGCCTGTAATTCAACACAAGAGCAAGAAATACAGCACTAAAGGTCTGGCTAGACTTTTTGCTGAGAGATAAAAAAAAAAAAAAGCCTCCCTGGGGAAGCCTGGCAGGAGTACTTTTATTGTTTCTGCCTCTCTGAAATGCTGAATTTTCAGTTCATAAGTCAGTGAAGCACTAGTCCTATTGGGAAGATGTGGGTAAGCAGCTGTGTACCTGGAGGGCACCCACAGCGGGCACTGTGCCCTTGCTTAGGGACCCGAGCATTACCCTAAATGCTTGATTCTACAGCTGAAGTTAATTCGTTTGACTCCTTAGAGGGTCTATTTACCCTCCCCAACATCCAGTCCCTCAGCCAGTGTGATCTGAGTGCTTAGTCTGTTAGGCGATTACCCCATTCCTTCTGTAACCTTACCTTACAGTTTAAACCTCATCCCAAGCTGTGCAGTGTTGGTGGCTCCCCAGTGACCATTTACTTGTGTCTGTGGACACAGCTGTTAGGAGATAGAGCAGCTGAACTAATTTGAATTGGGACAGGACCACAAGTAGGCTCTAGCATTGGCTTCTGATGTGTCCATATGGCAAGCATTGTTGCAGGCTATCTTCATGGCACTGATGGTCACACATCACTTAATAGTGGGGATGTGATCTGAGGCATGTTTTGTTAGATGACTGGAACATCACATAGTGGCTTATGTAAACAAAGCCAGCTTGATTGATTCATTGATTAATTGATTTTCTTAAGGTAGGTCTTGCTCTGTATCTTTGACCATAGTAAACTTTTTGTGTAGACCAGGCTGACCTTGAACTTTAGAGGAATCATCCTGCCTATGCTTTCTAAGTACTGGATAACAGGTGTATACTGGTTTGTGTGTGTGTGTGTGTGTGTGTGTGAGAGAGAGAGAGAGAGAGAGAGAGAGAGAGAGAGAGAGGGAGAGAGAGAGAGAGAGAGAGAGACTATGTTATGGTATAATTATGAAGGTCAGAGGACAACTTGTGGGAGTCGGTTTTCTCCTTTGCCCATGTGACTCTCAAGAAGTACTAAATTCATCAAGTTTGGTAGGAAGTGCCTTTATCCACTGAGCCATCTTGTCGACCTAGAAGATGGCTTTAATATCAGTAGGTGACACAGTATTATGGAACACAATGGTACATGCAAACTATGTGACCAAGATGCCCTGGTGAAATTGGGGCATGCGGTATGTCCACAATTCTTACCCTTGGGAGGAAGAGACAGGCTGATGGCCAGTTGGAGGCCAAGCTGAGCTCAATAGCAAGAGCCTGTCTCAAAGAAAACTGAACTAAACAAGACAAAAACAGGCAACCACAAAGCAAAACAAAACAAATTGATTCCATGTATGACTGCAGTGGAGGGAAGTCTACTGGCCTTGCTGAGCAAACCCGGGCACCCTTGTGGACTTTCCACGGCATTTCTTTGCACTTGACCCATTTCTACCTGCTGAGTTAGAGACTCTCCTGCAAATGTCCTCCGGTTGCCACGTCAGTGTGGGGCTGACCTATTGGGAGCTCACCAAGGCCAGCTGGACTGTGACTGAAAAAGCATGGGATAAAACCGGAGTCTCTGAACATGGCGGAAAATGAGAGCTGATGAGAGGCCAAGGACAATGGCACGGGGTTTTGATCCTACTTCATGTTCTGGCTTTGTGGGAGCCTAGACAGTTTGGATGCTCACCTTCCTAGACCTGCATGGAGAGGGGAGGACCTTGGACTTTCCACAGGGCAGGGAACCCTGACTGCTGTTCGGACTGGAGAGGGAGGAGAAGAGGAGTCGGGGATGGGGGAGAGGGGCGGCAGGAGGGGGAGGGAAATGGGAGGCGGGGAGGAGCGGAAAAAAAAATAAAAAACAAAAGAAAACTAGCACTCTGAAGCAGTAGATATTCCTCACTTACTTAGATTAATAAAAGTCCAAAATCAGCTGAATAAATTATGTTTAGAATTCATATCATAATTTTAAAAAAAACTGTCTAGGGTCACCTAACTCAGTGGTTTTCAGGCATTTATCTATCTATCTATCTATCTATCTATCTATCTATCTATCTATCTATCTATCTATCTATCTTGGTCTTAGGCCTCCACTACATTGTTAATGAAGCAGCTTTGGAGGCTAGTTCTATCTGCTGGTACCTACTGTAGAAACAGGCTGAAGAAAAAGTTATCAATCCATTGAATTAATAAACTCATCATGAATTCACATAAACAACACCTTCTAAATGAAAAATAGCTACATTTCTCAAAACAATAACAACATAGTGAGAGAATGGCATTTTTTTTTCTTTTACAAAATTCTTCAAGGTCTGGCTTCAAAGAAAGCAGCTGGAGTTTTACAGATTTACAGATTGCTTTTCCATGCAAGTTGTCACCATGTGGTGTTTTGGTTTTGGTCTGGGAAGAAAATCAGCCTCACACAGGCGTTTAGTTGGAAATGGGACAAAAGTTTTAATAGCCTTTTCAATAATTGTGGATATTCTTGGAAAGTCTACAGAGCTTGACAAGTGGCGAATTCTTAAAGGTTAATTGAATGTGGATGGGATCTGAGACTCTATCAATAAACTTTTGTTACATGACAATCTGCTGGTCTGTGTACAACTATTTTGCTCGTGAATGGGGCCCATGGCATTGCCCGTCAATCATATGGAACATATTGCCTTGCTGAGTTTTAAGCAAGCTTCCAAGTGTTGATACTCTCTGTGATACCGTGTTAAGAAAGTCACAACTGTGGTTAATGTTGCCACCAGTTTCATCAGAAAAGCCTTTAAGTTCTGGGAATCTGCCAAGGTATTAGTGGAAGATAACAGCTTTTCATGACTCTCATTTGTCCTTGAAAACATGGATTTTTACCTCTGACAATGAAGACTCTTGGTTATTGTTCTCAAAGTAATAGACTGAATTTGCTCATTTGAGAGAAAATAGCATGTAGGCAGGTTTGGGTAAATACAGTTGGTCTTTTTGCCATTATTTTAAGGAAAAGGGAGTCCAGAGTGTTTGCTTGAGATGGATGACCTTTGGGCTACCAAGGTATAAGGCGTGTTTCTCGTTTTCTTCTGGTTCTAGAAGAATGAGAAGATGCGTGCCTGAGGGCTGAGAAAGTCTAACCTTGTAACCTTTGCTCCTTCAAGGAGAACATTCTAAGCAGAACTGACATTTCCCCTGCCCATCCTAGATGATAGTGAAGCTTCTAAGACAACTGTGACAAACAGTGGATTCCATTTCCATGAACCCTTGTGGGAGGACAGTCCATTGATATCTCCTAGTAGGCTGAGAATTATTGTAAGTAGGCACTGTGAAGGCAAATTTTTCTCTATCCTTTTCTTGTAAAGGGATAGTGAAGAAACAATCTTTCAAATCAATAACTATAAGAGGCCATCCTTTTGGTAATAGAGGAAGCAGAGGAATTCCAGATTGTAGAGGGCCCATAGGTTAAATAACCTTATTGACAGCTCTTAGATCTGTCACCATTCTCCATTTACCAGATTTCTTTTCTTTTCTTTTTTTCAACAAATACAGGAGAATTCCAAGGGCTGGTTGAGTCTTCAATATGGTGAGCATCTAGTTGCTCTTGTACCAGCTGTTCTAAAGCTTGCAACTTATCTTCAGCTAGAGGCTACTGCTTAATCCTTATAGGCTTCTAAGTTAACCATTTTAAAGGTAGGGCTGTTGGTACCTCTAAAGGTTTGCTAGTTGTTTTATGTTCTTGTATAGCCTGAATGGCTGGTGACCTTTGTGTATAGTACCTTATAATATCCTTCCCAGAATTATGAGTTCCTGGGACTGCAGGAATGTTAATCTGGTTATTCCATTGCTGCAGCATGTCACGACCCCATAAATTTGTTGCAATATTAGCTACATATGGCCTCAGCTTCCCTCTTTGACCTTCTGGCCGAATACAGTCAACCCATCTTATGCTTTGTTTAACTTGAGATATGGTCCAATTTCTAGTAATTGAACATCTGTCTCTTGAAGAGGCCAGTTTTGATGCCAAGATTCTGGAGTAATGATATTGACATCTGCACCTGTGTCTACCAAACCAACAATTACAATGCCATTTATACGTACTCTTAGAGGTCTGCCAGAATATATATTTCCTATTGGAATTTTTGACTTATCCTCCTTGTTTATGCCATCATCTAGAACAGTATGGTTTTTTTTTTCAGAAGGCTCTGGATTTTTTAATTTTCCTGGTGAGATATGCCCTCCACAGTTACTAGGAATAACTGGGCCACTTTTGGCTTGAGGGCCCTCAAGGAGTTTCCCAATTATATTGGGTTGCCTTGTCTGTCTTTTGTTGATCAGCATTCATTGGTCCAATTTCGGCCTTCGCCACAACTTCTATATACACCTGAAGGCTGAGTCCTCCTATTCTTGCCATTCCCAGAGGAGACATTATTCTTAGGAATTTCTTTTCTACAATCCTTTTTCAGCCAGGCGGCCAGGACAAACAAGTGAACAAGCAGGCCCTCCTTCTTACAGTGAATGATGGGTAATTTTTCTCATCACTGTTTTGTAACCTTTAATACCAAGGTCAGTATGGGAAATGACTTGTTTTAGTATTTCTATACAATGACTTTGACCATCTGGATTCCTTGAAAGGGTCCTAGGAATGCCTTAACTCCAGAGGTTTTTGACACCACATTTTGTGAATATATCCAGATCTTTTTTTCTGAATATTTTCTTTTCCTTTCTTCCCTTTTTCCTTTCTTCTTCTTTTCCTCCTCCTGCTCCTACTTACCCTTCTTTTCTCTCTCCTCCTCTTCCTTCTCCGTTGTCTGCACGTTTAATGCATTTATTTTTTTCCTTTTCTAAACATCTCAAGTTTAGTTTTGGCAATTTTGGTGTTTTTTTTTCCTGTTTGATCTTGAAAACCATGTTGTGGTTTTTGTGTCTCTCTGTATCAATTCTTTGATCTTCTTTGATTGGTTCTTTAGGAACAACTCCAGGTCAGTTTCTAAAAGCTGCTTAGATAATATCTCCATTTTTTGTTTTCTTCTTGGGTGTTCCCTGCTCTATGCCCATCCTGGGGCAGGACCTTGGACTCCTGGGATGTCTGTCAAGAAACCAACTGACTGCTCCCTAAAGCTCTGTTAAAGGGAGAGAAAGGAAGCTAGCCATTTAAATTATAGAATGTTCCAAAAGTGTTGGAAACCACTTTCCTGTTGGACATTGCTGGCTTTCTAAATAGACGGAAGGAAGAAGGAGTCAGCCTCACTTCTTGGGTCCCACCTGGAGTCTGGAGTTTTCCTCCTAGGACATATCGGAGACCTCCATCTGGGTCAAGCTTCAAGGAAGACAGGGACAGGGACAGGAAGGATGCAGGTCATAGAGGTGGATGAAGAGCTGGCAACCTGTGTGACTTGCTGTTTTAGTAAGTTTGGCTCCAAGGAGAGAGACAAGGAGAAATAGGACCCTAGGTTTCATTCTTTCCAGGAAAGAAGAGCTTTTATTATAGAGTACAGGTTGTGGCACACTGAAATCAGCCATATGGAAGAAGCCTACAGATGGGGGAAGTGAAGATGGGCAGACTGGATGGGTGCAGTGTAGCCAATGGATGAGAGATGGAATCAAGGGAGATGGAGAGATGCAAGAAAAAGGGCTGAGAACCTCCTTGTCTGAGGCAAATGATGTCAGAGAGACGGCTGGACAGAGGCATTATGAAATTCTTTAACATTATATAAATTAAAAAACAAAACAAAAACATGACCATAATGTATTAATGGGCTACCATTGCCTCTGTCTAGTTTTGGAGACTTTCACTGTCCCAGGATAAAGCCTCACGCCCCTCAAAAACTCTCCATCCCTTCATTCCCCTCTTCCTAGCAACCTCTGCCTCTGTCTTTGTTATTCTGCAACTTTTAAATGGAATCATATTGAGTGGATTCTTTGTGTGTGGCTTTTTTCCCACTTAGTATATTTCCTAGTTCATACCTGCTGCAGAGTGGTTTAGTACTTCATTCCTTTAGTGACTTTGTGTGTGTGTGTGTGTATAAAACTGTATATGATTAATATTCCATTACAGGGGGTCAAAAGTCTTGCGTCCCTTATCCAACATACCAGCAGTTAAAAGTGGTTTGAATCTTTAGAATTTTGGGAGAGAAGGCCCAAGTCTAAGTAGGAGATTCCTTCATGTTTCATGTACACTTTGCCCATGTATCTTTTTTTTATTTTTTTTTATTTTTATTCTTTTTTAATTAAAATTTCCACCTGCTCCCCGTTTCCCATTTCCCTCCCTTCCTCCCAAATATTGCCCCCTCCCCCCACTCCCCTCCCCCTATCCCCACTCCTCTTCTCCTCCCCCCACACCATTCCCCCTCCCTCTCGATACTGAAGAGCAGTCCAAATTCCCTGCCCTGCGGGAAGACAAAGGTCTTCTATCTAGGTCCAGGAAGGTGAGCGTCCAAACAGGCTAAGCTCCCACAAAGCCAGTTCATGTATTAGGATCAAAACCTAGTGCCATTGTCCTTGGCTTCTCATCAGCCTTCATTGTCCGCCATGCTCAGAGAGTCCAGTTTCAATCCATGCTTAATCAGTCCCAGACCAGCTGGCCTTGGTGGGCTCCCAAAAGATCAGTTCCACTGTCACAGTGGGTGGGTGCACCCCTCGTGGTCCTGACTTCCTTGCTCATGTTCTCCCTCCTTCTGCTCCTCATTTGGACCTTAAGAGCTCAGACCGTTGCTCCAAATTGAGTCTCTGTCTCTACCTCGATCCATCGCCAGATGAAGGTTCTAAGGTGATATGTAAGATATTCATCAGTATAGGATAGGGTCATTTCAGGTTCCCTCTCCTCAGTTGCCCAAGGTACCAGCTGGGGACATCTTCCTGGACACCTGCGAACCCCTCTAGAGTCAAGTCTCTTGCCAACCCTAAGATGGCTCCCTTAGTTAGGATATATATTTTTCTGCTTCCGTATCCACCCTTCCTATATCCCAACCATCCCAATCCCCCAAGCTCCTCCCATCCTCCCCTTCTCACGTTTCTCATCCCATTTCCCCTTTGCCCCATGCCACCTCACCCACAAGTTCCCAGTTTTTGCCCTGCAATCTTGTCTGCTTCCCCTATCCAGGTGGCTGACTATACGATTTTCTTTGGGTTCACTTTCTTATTTAGCTTCTCTAGGATCACAAATTATATGCTCAATGTCCTTTATTTATGGCTAGAAACCGATTATGAGTGAGTACATCCCATGTTCCTCTTTTTGGGTCTGGGATACCTCACTCAGGATAGTGTTTTCTATTTCCATCCATTTGCACGCAAAATTCGAGAAGTCATTGTTTTTTACCGCTGAGTAGTACTCTAATATGTATATATTCCACACTTTCTTCATCCATTCCTCCATTGAAGGGCATCTAGGTTGTTTCCAGGTTTTGGCTATTACAAACAATGCTGCTATGAACATAGTTGAACAGATACTTTTGTCATATGATAGGGCATCTCTTGGGTATATTCCCAAGAGTGGTATTACTGGATCTTGGGGTAGGTTGATCCCAAATTTCCTGAGAAATCGCCACACTGATTTCCAAAGTGGTTGCACAAGTTTGCATTCCCATCAGCAATGGATGAGTGTGCCCCTTTCTCCACAACCTCTCCAGCAAAGGCTATCATTGGTGTTTTTGATTTTAGCCATTCTGACAGGTGTAAGATGGTATCTCAGAGTTGCTTTAATTTGCATTTCCCTTATCGCTAAGGAGGTTGAGCATGACCTTAAGTGTCTTTTGGCCATTTGAATTTCTTCTGTTGAGAATTCTCTGTTCAGTTCAGTGCCCCATTTTTTATTGGGTTAATTAGCATTTTAAAGTCTAGTTTCTTGAGTTCTTTATATATTTTGGAGATCAGACCTTTGTCTGTTGCAGGGTTGGTGAAGATCTTCTCCCAGTCAGTGGGTTGCCTTTTTGTCTTAGTGACAGTGTCCTTTGCTTTACAGAAGCTACTCAGTTTCAGGAGGTCCCATTTATTCAATGTTCTCCTTAATGTCTGTGCTGCTGGGGATAAACGTAGGAAGTGATCTCCTGTACCCATATGTTGTAGAGTACTTCTCACTTTTTCTTCTATCAGGTTCAGTGTGTTCAGACTAATATTGAGGTCTTTAATCCATTTGGACTTGAGTTTTGTGCATGGCGATAGATATGGATCTATTTTCATTCTTCTACAGGTTGCCAACCAGTTCTGCCAGCACCATTTATTGAAGATGCTCTCTTTTTTCCATTGAATACTTTTAGCTCCTTTATCAAAAATCAGGTGTTCATATGTTTGTGGGTTAAAATCAGGGTCTTCTACTTGGTTCCATTGATCGACTTCTCTGTTTTTATGCCAATACCAAGCTGTTTTCAATACTGAAGCTCTGTAATAGAGTTTGAAGTCAGGGATGGTAATGCCTCCAGACGATCCTTTATTATATAAGATTGTTTTGGCTATTCTGGGTTTTTTGTTTTTCCATATAAAGTTGATTATTGTCCTCTCAAGATCTGTGAAGAATTTTGATGGGCTTTTTGCCCGTGTATCTTAAATGTGATTTCATTTAATATTTTAAATAGCACTGAATGTTTTGACTGCCACCTCTCCATGAAACCAGGTGTAGGGCTTCCCACTTGCACTACCATGTCTGTACTCCACAAGGTTTGGACTTCAGGGGGTCTTTGAAATTGCAATTTTTGAATGGGGATGCTCACTATGATTTGTTTATCCATTTATCACCAATGAGTTTTGTGTTGTTTCCTCCTTTGCTTCTGGTGAATAGTTCTGTTATGAAAGTTGAATGTCTGTTTCCCTATTCTCCTGAAGAGAGGAATGATTCCACCTCATATGCTGTGGGACAATGGTCTTACACCCTGTTAAGTTTTGTAAGTTGTACTGGCTTAATAAAATGCTGATTGGCTAGTAGCCAGGCAGGAAGTATAGGCAGGGCAACCAGAACAGGAGAATGCTGGGAAGAGGAAAGTCTGAGTCTGCAGTCATCACACAGAAGAAGCAAGATGAGAATGCCTCAGTGATAAAAGGTACTAAGTCACATGGCTAACACAGACAAAAATTATGGATTAAGATGTAAGAGTTAATAAGAAGCCTGAGCAAATAGGACAACCAGTTTATAATTAATGTAAGCCTCTGTGTGTTTCTTTGGGAATCAATGGCTGTGGGACCAGGTGGGACAGAAACCTTCTGGCAGCACTCATAGGTAATTATGTGTTTGCAGTTTTAAGGAGCAACAGCCACATTGTTATATATAGTGAGAAAACTACTTGACAACCCTGTCCAAAGAGTATGGATGTTCATTCTCTCCACATCCTCACTAGATTTGATTCTTCACATCTGACGTGTGGCATGTGAGGTGGCAGCTCAAGTGTGAAGGTGGTTTTTCTTCCTCCCTCCCTCCCTCCCTCCCTCCCTCCCTCCCTCCCTCCCTCCCTCCCTCCCTCCCTCCCTCCCTTCCTTCCTTCCTTCCTTCCTTCCTTCCTTCCTTCCTTCCTTCTGTTTTAGTGTTCCATTGCTAAGAATACACTATGACCAAGGCAACTCTTATAAAATATTTAACTGGGGGATTGCTTACAGTTTTAGAGAATTAGTTCATTATCATCATGGTGGGGAGCATGGCAGCATGTATGGTGCTGGATCAGTAGTTGAGAGCTTTACTTCCTGGTCCGTACATACATAGAGAGTTAGGTGGAGACACTGGGCCTATCATGGACTTTTGAAACCTCAAAGTTCACTCCCAGTGACACACCTCCTCTAACAAGGCCACACCTCTTAATCTTCCAAACAGTTCACCAGCCAACTGGTAACTAAGCGTGTAAATACATGGGGCCATGGAGGTCCATTCTCATTCAAACCACCATACCTTCTTCCCTTCTCCACTCTTTTCTTCTTTCTTTCTTTCCTTCCAAGAGAGGATCTCACTCTATTATTCTGGCTGGTTTGGAGATTATTCTGTAGACCAGGCTGGCCTCTAACTCACAGAGATCCACCTGCCTCTGCCTGCTGAATAAAAGGATGAAAGTCATGTGCTATCATGTTCAGTACTCATATCTCCCCAATAATGAATGACATTAATTAATAGCATGATTTATGCTTTTGAAAAATATTTTGAAATTCTATACTCAATCTAAATCTGAACTTACCCTCTTTGTGTACGAGGCTGGGCTGGGTGACAGGATGACGGAAAGTAGAAGATGACACTTTGTTGAGTTGTGAGGGTTCAGCAACTCTGGGATTCCAGATGCTTTGCTTCTGGCTCATGGCAGATGGTTCATCCTCCCGGGGCCTTGTGGAGTTCTGGTCTAAGCTAGGTCAGAGCTGGGATTCCTGTTCAGTCTAGCTCCAGGTTATGTCTGGCCTAAAAAGAAAAATCAAAAGATGGTTGTTCTTAGGGGATAAGCAATAGGACAGAGATAGAGAAGACAATGAATCAATATTGCCTTGATGTTGACCTGGCCACCAGCACTTCCACAGGGAAGAGTCAGGCCACAGCATCTCCGACTTCTGTCAGACAGTCAAGACATTCATAAGAGTTTCTCTCATCTTTGTACTTCAAGAATAATGCTGAG
The DNA here is from genome assembly GCF_950005125.1 of Chionomys nivalis. Classification (NCBI taxonomy): domain Eukaryota; kingdom Metazoa; phylum Chordata; class Mammalia; order Rodentia; family Cricetidae; genus Chionomys; species Chionomys nivalis. Next base: position 112,200,239 of record NC_080087.1, read on the forward strand.
AGTCTGGCCTAAGCCTGCTTGACTATTTCTTATTGGCAAGATAGGATCGTTCCATGCTAATGTCCTTTCACATGATGGGTACTCTGTGGCTACTGAGATCAGTGTTTCAGGCATTGGTCCCCTCCAAGTCACTGCAGGGGATTTCTAGTTTCTAGTTTCATGTGGTTCCGAGTCAGTAAGGGATGGATGGAGAAGCTGACTCCAGAGGGAAAAGAGTTGGCTCCCTCTGGAGCTCCTCAGCTGCTCAGTGATGGATAAAGCCAGCAAGGTTACCCCAGGCCCTCTTGAGCTGTTGCCATGAGTACAATCCTTTCTGCTCCTGGCTGCTGTTGGTTTCCACATAGCCTCTGGGCAGGGAATTTGAGCTGGGTCTCAAACCTCAGTCCAAGGTGGTTATGTGATATGTGTGGTGGGATGTCATTTAGGGCTTGGATGCAGAGAAGGGCTCAGAGGAGTCTAGCTTGACAGACTTCCAGGGGACCAGAGGAGGGCTTGGCAAGTGTGGAATATTCCAGAGTGGTGCAGAATTCGAAGGTCATTAATTACATAGAACATCAGAATGACCATTTATACACTTTTTGTGGCAATGGTAGTATTTTGGCAGGAAGTGGGAAAACTAGAGTAAACAGATAAATCCCTGTAGCTGTTTATACAACATCATCTGAACACTTCATAAGCTGTATAAGTGTATTCAGCTATATATCTATAAAAAACAAGGAAGTTTGTTTTTTTTTCTCCATAGTCAATGTCTATAGTATAGTGCAGTATTTTCCTGACTTCTGTAGATTTTTCTTACCTCTTGATCTTTTCAATTTCCCTATAAACTTTGTATGTATGTGTGCTTGTGTGTGTGTATGTGTATATGTGTGCATGTGTGTATGCATGCTCATGTGTGTGCATGTGCATGTGTGTGTGTGTAGACTAGAAGTCAATATTGATGGCTTGCTTCATCACTTTCTACCTTATTTTTTGAGACAGAGTCTCATTGAACCTGGAGCTTGCTGATTTGGCAAGACTAGCTGACCAGCAACCCCCAGGAATCCTCCTGTTTCTACTTTCCCAGTGTTGAGATTACAGGCCTGCACCCAGCTTGTTAGGTGGACACCAGGGTTCAAACTCAGGTCGTCATGCTTGCACAGCAAATACTCCATGCACTGGGCATTCTCCCGTCTCTCCCTGCAGCTTCCTTTGCTATGTCCTGGTTTTCCCCTTCCTTTTGCACTTGTCAGGTTTCATTTTTCTGTCATATATTCATAAGCACTGGGGAGTATAGTGTAGAGTAGGAGTGAGCAGCATTGAGTTGAATATAATGATGAAAAACAAGTAAATTAAGCAACAATGGGCAGAGACATTAGTATTTAGTAGAAAATGAAACCTTGAAGGGATGAGCTAGATGTCAGTCATGAAGGCACAAGTGACAGGAAACAGACTTCTGAGGAGGCAGTGGCTGGGGCTTAGCCAGGGACACTGGGAAATTGTAGTGGAGTCTAGTTGCTTCCGTCTGAACTTGAACCATTTCCTCTTCCTTTTCACTCAGAGCTTGCCTTGCTGTTAGGATTTCTCCTGCATACTCGGCTTTTGGGACTAAAGGGGGAGGGCAGAGAAATTGTGCTATCTAAAATCAGAAGCAGCAGCCAACCTGACTTTTGCCTGAAGGGCTTTTTCAAGTTGCTAAAATAAGTGAAAAATGGGAGAAGTTGGGGCTTCCATATTTAGATCAGTACGACACTCTCCCTCCATCCTGCCACCAGAATAATCCCATCTGCAAATTAATCAAATATGCTCCTTTGCATCCAGCTTGATCTAAGAGTCACAGAAAGCTCACTAGACACCAGTGCCGCAGCCGCGTCCTGCTCTGTGATGCTCACATGACTTCTCCCAGATGTTGGGTGGAAATGTTGTATCATCCTGGCAGGAGAGGAGCTATTCTCGAGAGGGAGATCAGACTCTGCTTTCTAGCTATTGATTACTGGATAGTGGACCTCCTCTGCCCTGTTCCCAGTTAAATCTTCCCCAGGAATCTCACGCTGGGGTAGGGGAAAACCAGAGCTCAGGTTCCTGCCCATGGAAGAACTTGTCTCCTTGGAAGAGAGTTCACAAGGTTCTGGCAACTTAAAGGACCAGACCAGCTTGCCTTGTGGCAGGAATCAGTGATGGGTGGGACCACACTGTGACCAGGACTGCTTAGCTATGCCTACCTCTCTCCTGCTCTCTAATTTCTCTAATTCTAAACTTTGTGCCAGGACCTGGAAGATGGGATCGAAGGGATTGTTCAGTGACGACCTTATTTGTTTCTCTTCCTAAAGTGGCCATATTTAATGAACTTTTTTCTCCTTTCCACTGTTACTTGTCTCTGTAACAGGCACAGTAGGGATTAATGATTGAGCCTATTCTTTTGGGACTAAAAGAGTCCAGACCTTGATCCTAAAACTTCTGATAATGTAGGGTTTTTAATAAGGCCGGAATTTAAACTTTAGAATGTTCGTTGTGTTTCCAAGGGTCCTACCATATTTAGCTTTATTTTGAGCAGGAAGAAGCACTTGGAGGTCCCATTTTAGTTGTCTAATTATAGTGAGAAGCTATGGAGACAACAAATACCTAGTTCCTTTCTTTTTCTTTTTTATTTTTTTGAGACAGGGTCTTTGGTGCTGCAGGCTGGCCTTGAAGTCTGGATCCTCCTGCTCTACCACCCATATAGGCATGCATGATCATGTTCAGCTAATATCTAACTCTTAAGGAGTTGGCTTAGGTGATATTGGCTCCTATATTGGTTCAGAGACAAGTTTGAGTCTTTGTACACCAGTAGAGATCAAGCCTGCCAGAACTCTTGCATGGATTAGGGGAGTGCTTTCGTTACCTGGTTATCTGCCCACCACCCCAAGACAACAATGCCAATAGTCAGTAAAGGGTGTGGAGATGAACCACGCCAGAGATGGTTTCAAGGATCCGCATCTGCTTTATTGCATGTGAACAACCACTTATATAGTGGAAGCCCAACGCCTGTGATTGGTGGGCACATTACCTCAGATTGGACAGTGAGCACTCACACCCCAGGGTCTCTATGTAGAAGAAGCTCACTAGGGAGACATGGAGCGTGCAGATTCATCCTCTGACCAGCTAATGGCCACTTCAGAATTCAGTGTTCTGGCTTCCAGGCCACAGTGTGCCATGCTCTTATTTAGAAACACAGTGTGCTGAGTAGGCTGGCCGCCAGGTCATGCCTGCATTTTCTCCTACAGGGAAAGGTCTCGCCAGGTCCCACCCCCAATGGAGGAGCTATTGGCAGTTGATATCTGCTGGGGGAGGGAGAATCATTTTTCTTTGAGGGTACAGCTACTAATAGATTTCCCATGCTTCCATGGATGCACCATATCCACACACACAAGGGCAGTACTAACCAGACTGAGTAGAATTTTTGTTTTTTAAAAAAAGTAAGATGTGAAATTAGTATGAGACCATTAGGAGGGGATATGGAGGAGTTGGAGGGAAAATTGGATGGTACATATGATCATATTTCATTTTATAAAATTCTCAAAGTTGCATCATCATCATCATAATAATAATAAACAAAGAAAAATGTTTCACGATTGGAAGCAGTGCACACGGCACACAGTCTACTAACTGTCACCACCCCGTGACCTCTGGTATGCTTGGCATCCTCCTGCCTCTGCTCATTTTTGTCTTAAACTGCCCAAGGTGCTTCTGGCCAATACAACTGCCTTTAATTGACTATCCTTGTATTTAATCTCCTTCTTGGAATGCTAAATTTAAAGCCTAGTTGTTGGAGGAAAGTTGCTACTTGCATTTTGGAAGCCAAGCCTCCACCAGCACGAGCTGCATTTGCTGGCTTTTATTTTTAAAGACACATGCTACTGGCCACAGGACTCTCCAATCAGTCATTTCCCTTTTGGCCCGTTGTTCTGAGGTTCTGATCGGCTAACTGACTTTAGTTGTGCAGTTAAGAAATGAGAGTGCAGACAATTTTGCCTAGAAATAGTTGTTTAGCTTTGTGATTATTCCCTGGAAGACACATGATATATGAGTCTTAAAAATATAGCAAATCTGTAGTTACCAGCAGGCAGGGAGGGCAGGAGATGGTGTACATTAAAAGAATTGCTATAAATGTCCATATTTAGGAAATATTTTTTCAAAAACATCCCTTTATTTCTTTTTGTGTTGCCTAAACTAGTTTGGAACTTTTTATGTGGCCCAGGTTGACCTCAAACTAGCCATCAAGACATGCTTTTAAGGAAATGAAAGTGGCTCAGAGCTGGGGAGATGCTCAGTTGGTTTAGTGCTTGTTGTGAAAGCATGAGGAAGCAAGTTCAAATCCCCCAAACCCACATAAAGCTGGGCATGACAGCAAGCATCTTAATCCCATTCCCCTATGGGGAGACAGAAGACTGAGGCAGGAGGATGCTCAGAAGCTTGTGGGCCAATTTACCTAGTGTATGTATTAGTAAAATGACTAACATACCATGTCTCAAAGAAGGACGATGGTGAGGACTGATGTCTGAGAGTGTCCTCTGATCTCCACATGTGTGCTATGATACATGCATGCCCAAACTCACACAAACACACACACACACACACACACACACACACACACACGGAAAAGGGGGAGGGAGAGAGAAAAGGAGAGGGAGAGAAACATTTAAAAAGTGACTGTTCTGGTCCTATGATGTTGAGCAGAAGACAGTGGGCTGAGAAGGCTGCTTAGAGTAGATCCATGACTATCTGGGGTGGGAGAAGCTTTTATCCAAATTTCTTTGAGCCATCAGCTTGGTAGGATGCTTGGATTTCTGGTTTTACAGGTTATTTCCCTTGTAATAAAGGCATGGTTTTCTATTTAAATGCAAATGTCCCTGACATGGTAACACAGTAGGGTATCATCTACACTTAAAATCGGAGTGATTTTGCATCATCAGGGATTGGTTTTAGTAGGAGAGCAAGTCTTCTAGAAGGCAGACACAGCCTGTCAGGGTTGCCTAGGAGAACAGGGAGCTGTGCTTGGAGCACAGGGTTTGATAGGCTTGTCAGTGGGTCCTAGCCCTGTGCTGGGGAAGGCTGGTGATGTTCGAGCATTCCTGGAGAATGTTAAACTGGGTAAACCAAAAACTTGTAAAGGAACCTGGAGACTCCTCGTGGGTGACACCAAATGACTTGAGCTTTATTCCTCCGCAGAAATCATTCTTCAACACTTAGAGCAGACAGGAATTAGAGACAGTCAGAGGATTCCTTTGGTTTTAAAATATTTCCAACATGAGAATCTATAATTTAATTAGAAGAAAGAATTTGAGATTAGCCTGAAGATGGAGAACTGACTAAAGTGTGTGGTGGCCACACTCTAGGGTGCCTTGGCCTTAGAGACTTGCCTGTGTAAAATGAAGTAAGCTTACTGTGTCTCTTGTTACCGAGTAAATCTGTGTTGACACAAAAAGTTCCATATCCACCAGCCCTATGGCACAGGCATCACTCTCTGCATCATTACCAGGAGATACAGAGGCCGTTGGAAATGAAACACAGGCTTCCTCTTCTGAACCAAAAGCCTAATTCCAATATTCTTGTCTAGGTGTCCCAAATGACTGAAAAAAGTACTACCAGCTTGTAGTGGTTAAAAGATGATACATTAGGGGGCTGGAGAGATGGCTTAGCAGTGAGGAGCCCTTGTTGCTTTTGTGGAGGACCTATGTTTAGGGTTCAGTTCCCAACACTCACCTGGTGGCTAACAACCACCTGTAACTCCAGTTCCAGGGATCGAACTTCCTCTTCTGACCTTCATGGGCACCAGGCACACACATGTATGTATAGACATACATGCAGGCAAAACACTCATTTACAAATAATTAAATGAAGGAAGGAATAAAGAAAGGAAGAAAGAAAGAAAAGAAGGAAAGGAAGAAAGAAAGAAAGAAAGAAAGAAAGAAAGAAGGAAGGAAATAAAGAAGGAAGGAAATAAGGAAGGAAAGGTTCATTAACCAAGAAGACTTTAAGAGGGAAATATGGGCAGTACTAACATTTCCATATTCCAAGTTTGTATGCAGATTTCCTTCCTGGTTAAAACTGGAGGATTGTGTCGTGATCACAAGGAAGACATCTCTTCATGTGCACTTCAGAGATCATAAATAGTTGGAAAGCAAGAAGGATTAATTTGATGTATGAATATTTTAAGTTGACTTTCCCTTAGAGATTATTAAAATGATTCATTTCTAATCATTCTACAGAAACACATTTATTAGAGATAACCTGCCTTTTGCCCATCATTAAAGTGATGTGAAAGCAATGAATTTAATGAGATAAGGTTAATTCTCATGAATGCCAGGACCTTCCCACCTTTGCTGATGTAATTTCAGTTTGTGTGGGTATAGATTCCATAAGGTAAGAGTTGTCGTGACTAGATCAAGAACTCTACAGGCAGAAAATATACTAAATTGAAAAACAATTTAAAAAGATGTTTTTGTCTGCATGTATGTACATGTACCACATGTGTGCTTGATTCCCAAAGAGGCCAGCAGAGGGCACTGGAGAACCTAGAACTGGAATTACAGATGATTATGAGTATCTATATGGGTGCTGGGAGCCAAACTCGGGTCTTCTGCAAGAGTATCCAGAGCTCTTAACCACTGAGCAAATATTCCGACTGCCATGAAAAGAGGGTTTTTTTTTTAAACATGAAAAATGTGTTCAGTCAAATCCATTAGTATCTAGAATCATATAAAACTTTTAGACCTTAGGTTTTTATATCAATATTCTATGTTTAGGTGAATATGCTCATTTCTACAAGAGAGAAAAATGGGATGAAAATAGCTTTACCCCCCAAAGGGAGACTAAACTGATCCCTTCTATTAGCTTTATTGCTTTTTCTTCGCTCATAGTCTCTCTGTATTTGATTTGAGGCAATACACAAAATATAAGCTGTAAAATTGCCTACCTAGAAGAAAAGGGATGCAAAGTTAAGGCAGAGGAGAACTGAAAGTCAAGATGGGATGGAAGCCTAGCTGAACCTGTGACTGGTCAGAGAAGGCCTGTATGGCAGCTAGAGGTGGGAATGGGACACACTCACACATGGGCTAGCTGTGGTCCGTGGTCTTGTAGCCCACACATGTGGATGGATGAGGAGAGACAGGAATATGGGGTTACAGGATGGAGAAAGGGCAAAGAACCTGGTACCAGAGTGTGCAGAGATAGCATCTTGTCATCAAAGCTGATACACAGGTAGAGTTCTTCCCTCTCATCTTCCTATCTCAGCATCTTGAGTTTTTGAATTATTAAGATAGAAGCATGCCATCACCCTCCCATGTCTCTCTGCCACTTCTTAAATTTGTGGCCTCTTTTTCCTTACTATTATTGTTACACACACATACACACCCACACAAGCAATAAGTGTGTAAATACAATCTGCTGAGTACATTTAGTTTTGTTTGTATGTGTGTTTTTAGGGTTAACTGCTTGGTATTAGATAACTAATAAGGTAGCTTATCCATGGGGACTAGTCTCCTTCTCTCAGTAGTACTTAATGGCTTGCAGCTTTTTGTCTAGGGGTAGGGAGCCCCATGAGATTTCCCTGATCCAAGCTGGCATGTCAACTGGTGTTGTCATTGTTCAAATCATGTTTAAGCAGCTATGTTGTGATGTGGGGTTCCCCTCTGTATGCTGTGAATTCCATTGGTTAATAAAGGACTGCTTTGGGCCTATAGCAGAGCAGGGCAGAAAGAGCCAGGCGAGGGAAACTAAAGTGAATGCTGGGAGAAAGAAGGGCAGAGTCAGAGAGAAGCCTTGGAGCCCCGCTGGAGCTGGATGGAACTTTACCCAGTAAGCCACTGCCATGTGGTGATACATAGATTAATGGAAATGGGTTAAATTAAGGTGTAAAAGTTAGCCAAGAAGAAGCTAGAGTTAATAGGTCAAGCAGTGATTTAATTAATATAGTTTCTTGTGATTATTTTGGTGCTAAGCAGCTGGGAATGAAACAAGTGGCCTCCTCACTACAAATTTGTTGAGATTTCATGGGTGTAGTTTCTTTGCCATCAGTAGAAGAAGCAATCTTGCAAGAGACTTCTTCGTCATCTGGCTCTTGCAAGCTTTGTAGCCCTTCTTCTGAGATGTCCAATGAACCTTACATATAGAGGTTGTGTTGCAGATGTATAAATTGGTGCTGGGCAACACATGATCAATTGCTCTCTGTATTATAACTTTCTGTAATGGTCTCTTTCTGTTGCAAAGGGAAGTTTCTTTGAGGAGAGGTGAGAACTACACTTATCTATGGGAATAAGGATAAATATTTAAAGTGTAGTTAGGATTTATATTGATTTAGGAAAATGGCACCAGGCTTGACTCCCCTCCTGTTGAGTGGGCCGTAAGTCTAATTAGACAGCTATTGGTTACTGCCCATACGTAAGTGCCACCATTGCACCCTTGAGAATATCTCACCATTCTGGCCACCGATGTGATGTGTAGACATCATAGGTTGTCAGGTGGCATAGCGCCTTCCAGTATTGTAAAAGCTGAAAAAAGAGAAAACTTTCAGGTCAGCTTCAATCTTCCAAATTCCCTCACAGTGTGTGGCATCTTCAGTAACAACAGGGACTCACCTTTAATCTCTGAAAGACAACTAAGAGGACTAGTAATAGCCTATATTGTCTTGACTCTCTTGGACTCCCCTGACCAACCACTCAAATGGATGTTTCTCATACCTGGTACGGGATATTTTGTTAGACAGTCTATACTTTTGCAGGGGAAGGCATTATTGTCTAAACTGTCATAACCTCATTTAAATTATATATAATATATATAATTATATATACATGTACTTATATGTATTATATGTAATTTTAGGTAAATATAAAACGACATGATTCATATGATCTTTTAAAGCAATCCTAGTCTTATTTATCACTCCACTTGCCTTCTCTTTCTGTATTATCCTTTCTCCCCACTTCTCAATTAAAATCTCCCAGTGTTCCTCCTTCATAGCTCCTGTATCCTGCTATTTTCCTCTCTGGAATCCCTTTTCCAACCCCATGATCATTTTTTACTATCCTAGTTTCTGTGGACCTCCAGGTTTTATATACTCACGTCTGAAGATTTGGCATTGAGAACCTCACATGAGAGAGAACATGCAACGTTTGTCTTTCTGGGTCTGGATTAACTCAGTCCATATAATCTATTCCAGTTCCATCTATTTACCCACAAATTTCATGATGTCATTTCCTTTACAGCAGAATAGTATTCCATGGTGTATATGTGCCACATTTTCACTATCCATTTATCAATTGAAGGATATTTAAGTTGTTTCTATTTCCTGGCTATTGTAAACAGAGTGATAGTTAGTATGGCTGATCTCATCTGTATCTATGGGGTAGAATACCATCCTTTGGGCATATGCCAAGGAGTGATTTATTTGAGTCATACAGTAGATTTTATATTAAATTTGTGTATACTATCCACACTTGTTTTCAGAGTGGCTATATTAATTTTCAGTTCAATCAAAAGTGAATGAGGGTTTCCAATCCTCACATCCTTGCAAGAATTTATTGTCACTGATTTCCTAAATCTTAGTCAAAGTTGCTTTAATTTGCACTCATTCCCATAATAGCTAAAGATGATAAACACTTTTTGAGGAATTTCTTAGTTATTTTTATTTATTCTTTTGAGAACTGTCCGTTTTGTTGATGGTCCATTTTTTAACTGGGTCATTTTTTTTCTTGACATTTTTTTGTGTTCTTTATGTGTCTTGGATATTAATCCTGTGTCAGGTGAATAACTGTCAAATATTCTTTCACATTCTGTAAACTTCCTTTTTACTCAGTTTGTTATTTCCTTAGCCATAAAGAAACTATATTTTTATTAAGTCCTATTTTTCATAGTGGCCTTAATTTCTAGGCAAATAGAGTTCTGTTCAAAAAGTTTCTAGACCTACTTTTTTTTTTTTTTTTGAGACTGTCCCTGTTTTCTCCTAGACATTTTAGTGCTTCAGGTTTCACATTCAGATCTTCTATCTACTTGAAGATGATTTCTGTTTAGGGTGATGGATAGGGGTCTAACTTCATTACTCTATGTGAGGACATTCAATGTTTCCAGTACCATTTTGTTGAAGATGCTATCTTTTCTCCAGCATGCTTTTGGCACCTTTGTCAAATGTCAAATGGTTGATATTGTTTGGATACTTTATTCTGTTCTGTTAGTTTACATGTCTATTTTTGGTGCCAGCATCATATTGTTCTTTTTGTTACTATATCTCTGCAATAGCTTGAAATCTGCTATGGTAATCCCTCCAGACTCATTCTTTTTCTCTACAGGATTGCTTTTGCCACACTCTGGATTTTAGGATGTTTAGTGCCTTGAGTTTTAATTGGTGGCAAAGGTTCTGGGAATTCAGTGATTCAATACACAAAGTGACAAGGGTTGACAGTCAGAATTGTCCTTAGGAACAACCCAGTACCATCAGAGAGTTTGGCAGACAGGTGCCTGGGAGTTTCTTCTCCACCAAGAGTTAAGTGCTATACTTTCCCTGGGCCAGGTGCTGATACAGCTCCTGCCTGGTGGGCAGGACTTCATCAAATATACTTGGCATCCCTGGGAGAGGACATAGACACATTGAGGAAAGGCCACGTGAAGGCATTCTGAGAAAGTGTGGTATCTACAAGTCAAGCAGTCAAGTCTCAAAAGAAACCAGTCCTGCTTACACCTTGATCTGTAAGAAATGTTTATGATGGTCAAGCCACTCAGACTGTAGTACTGTATCATTGTGACCCTTACAGATAAGTATAGGGGGATCAGGGAAGAAACCCATGAGGTAGCTGTTGGCACACTGCAGGGACATGAAGCCCCCTGCACAGTGATTCTCAATGGGACTCAACTCCAGGGCCACTGGATTCAAGAGTGTAATCGACTTTTGGGGGTCACCCCCTTCAGATTCTGTGCACCAATGTTTCTCTCATCACCTCTCCAGAACGCTTCCTGATGATGCCCTGTTTGTACTTAGTCATCAGTACACCTCTGTGTACTGTCAATTCGAAGAATGTCTTTACAATGGGTTTGAATCGGGCCCCACCTGCCTTGACTAGCTTCAGGGCACGATCTGCTTCCAGTAGACAAAATAATAAATACCAATTCTGGGAGGTCATGGGGAGGACTAGTGGAAGCAGTACTTACATGATCTGTGACCCATGGTGGGGTCTTCTCCACGGCGTGAGAATTTGGCACTTGTCCTGATCCTGTTGGATTTCCACCCTTAGAAGGTGTTCCCATAGGTTTATCATCTTTGCCTCCATGGACAGTGACCCCAGAAAGATGCTGAGAGGGTCCATCTTCTTCCATAACTCTTTCTCATTAATAACTTGCCTGTACCATTTCTATTTTCCTAAAGCTATTTTCCCCCTTACAATTTTCTTTTACTATAACAAAGAAAGGCTTAAATAGAATTTTTAAATGAGAAAATAGTATGGCGTGCCTTGACTTATGGGATCAAGGGGTGTTTTTTTTTTTTTTTTTTTGAGGGGGGAGGAAATTCAATAAAAGATGACTTTTCAGTGACGTCAAGTCAAGCCTCACTTTTGCTTGGATTAGAATGTGGCAGCAGATACGTACACAGATGTTGCTTAAGGCTGATGACATGGAAATCTCACGCCTCACCCCAGACACCCCAGGACTGCTAAGAAGACCCCAGGTGCCAGGATGTGGTTGGAAAATGGTCCCAAGCAATCCCATTCTGCAAAGGCACACCCCGAGCCTTAGGGAAACTTTTTACAAAATTTCCTGAAAGTCATTTTCTTTCTCCTCCCTCAAGGGATAAAGTTAACTCTATTGTCCTTTCAAAGGAATGCATAGGGCTCTTTATAGAAATGTACTGTTTTTATTATTTTTTAAAAGATTTATTTTATGTATATAAATGTTTGGCCTGCATGTATATGTTATGTGTGCATCAGAACTGATATTCCCAAAGGCCAGAAGGGGGCATCAGATTCCCTGGAACTGGAGTTATAGACCCCTGCAAGCCAACATGTAGGTGCTAGGAATTAAACCTGGGTCCTCTGAAAAAGCAGCCAGTTCTCTTAACCTCTGAGCCATTTATCTGGTCCCTTGTTGACTATTTGAAATTTCATGTTTAAGTCAAAGAAAAAAACTCTGTGAATTCATGGATGTCATGGCTGGAACTCAGTGTTTAGATGGTACGTATAGTTCTGCTTAATGTTGGTTTTCAAGAGCATATGCTGCTATATTTACAGTTAATTGGTTCAAATAGCAGTGCAATGGTGTCTAAGACCACTCTCAGAGTAAACGTATGGACTGGGAGCCATAGGAGTGTGTTTTTGAAATTATACATGTAATGAATCACACAGCAGGAGGACCTGGCCGGGAGACAGGGACCGCAAACAGGCTGTGCTTAGTGAGGTCTCCTTTGAGCACCGCGCTCCCCCAAAGAGGCATCAATTTGTCTCTGTGGCCAGGTTCCAGCTACTCTTGTGTGGCCTCAGCTAAGGAAAAGACATTTATAGGCATTTTGACATTGTAAGTAGAAATCTCTTAAATTTTGTGTCCAAATAATCCTTTTTGCCTCTTGAAGCATGAAGACAGGATTTTGAAAAGGGCTAAATTCAATCTAGTCTAGGCATGCTAGACTATCCTTCCAATACTTTGTAGCTATAATTCATTTATACTTAGTCAAAAAAAGCTATGTTAGGCTATTTTTAAAAAAGATTTTTATTTATTTATTTAGACTTTTCAAGACAGGGTTTCTCTGTAGCTTTGGAGCCCATCCTGGAACTAGCTCTTGTAGACCAGGCTGGCCTCAAACTCACAAAGATCCACCTGCTTCTGCCTCCCGAGTGCTGGGATTAAAGGCGTGCATCACCACCGCGCGGCTTATTTTTTTTTAATTTATTTAGTGGTGTGTGTGTGCATCTATGTGTCTGTATGTATCTTTGTGTGTGTGCGTATGTATCTGTCTTTGTGTGTATATCTGTGTGTGTGTGTGTGTGTGTGTGCCAGGTAGGGGCCAAAGGAAAATGTCAAGTGTTCTTATCACCTTCCACCTATTTTTTTGAGTCTGGGTCACTTCTTTAACTTGGATCTTGAATTTTCCTGGCCAGGTTGCAAGCCAGCAAGACCTGCTGGGTTTTTATCTCTGCCCTGCTCAGATGTGGGCTTAGTATTTCATAGGTGTGAAGTCAAATTCTTATATTGCCAGCAGTCTTAACTGCTGAGCCATCTCTTCAGCGCAATGGTTAGAAGTTTCTACCCTGGTGTTAGTGCTTATCAGCTCTGTAATTTCAGGTCCAGCAGCCGCCTAGTATGGTTTGCACAGCTGAAGGGGTGGGCTAATGGATTCTTAGATGAAGATAATATGACAAGATACTCTGAAGTCTTGATTGCCACAGATTCAGTTCCTTGGGGGCATCTCTGTGGTTCAGGTTGGAATCTGGTTCCTGCTGTGTGGTTTTATGAGTGACAGAAGCTAGTCGTGTCTCTCCCCACTCCAACATAAAGCTTATGACCCCAACATCTCTGCAAATAGATATGCTGAAAGCCCTCATTCCTGGAATCCTCTTTATAGACAGTGGTTCCTGGAACTCCTCCAAATGCTGGGAGCAAGAAAATTCCAGACAATACTCCTCAGTGCTGCAGTTAGCATACTGAAGTCTTCAGAAAGCTTACTCTCTCTCAGCCATTGCAGATTGGAACTCCTCTCTTCCAGCTGAAGCTCAGGCTGGATGTGTTCCACTCGTGACCCCTGGCTGCTCGGGAAGGAGAGTGGTGGCCACGCCTGCCTTTACCTTCCTTTGGCTGACCCCTCTCTTTAGGCACGCTGGACTGCTTAGATGGAAATGTGCTCTGTTTCTTGATCCATGTCTACAAGGGGAAAATATGTCAGTCCCTTGGGGCGAGCCCAGCTTTGCCTGCACACAAGGACGTGAAATAAATCTCTGGAGTGAGACTTGTCCAGGATGTTCCCCACCCCTGTCCCCCAACACTGGCAACAGCTGGTTCCTCAGGGGCGAGCTGGACACAGTGCTGAGGTGGATATTTTCTTTCTTGGTCCATAGCCAGGCTCTCAAAAGAAGAACAGCACATTTCATTATGGAAAATTTCAGCGTATATGAAAGCACCGAACAGTCTGGTACAGTGCTATGTCTGCATTGCTCGGCTACACCAATCATCAACCCAGTAGACAGGTTTTGACCCTGCCAACATTCATATGCTGAACTGTGAATAACCCCAGATGTCCTTTGGAAGCCAGCTGGTCTCTCTTGTAAATCAGTGTTGGACGGGAGAGTTCTTTGGAGCAGAATTGGTTGAAGCATCTTTGCTGCATTTTCCCAGGCACAGGAACCTGTTAGGCACTCCTTGGTTCAGGATGCAGGATGCTCTTTCAAATCCTTGTTGCAGTTGGGCCCTTTGTATGGACCAGTGGTCCACACGAACCAGTGGATGTGTCTGAGATTATGCGTGCACAGACACACACAGATACACACACACACACACACACACACACACACACATACACGTATATATACTTATGCGGGAGAGATAAAGAAAGAGAGAGAGAGGATCCTGATCTTTCTTATACAGAATCCTCCTGCAGTATCAGCTTTATTTATTTTAATTTAATGAAACTGCAACATTCAATATAACCGCCATCTTAGATTCAAGGTCCTCTCCTTTGGCAAAGGATAAATAGGCTCTCCATATAAGTCAGACTCCTTATTTCCATGACAACACCTTGTAGTAGGAGCTGCGGGCTGGGTTCCTGCCGCCCCAGCTCCTGGTAGCCTAGCTAGCTTATGCCCCAAAATAACAACACTCAAACTGTGTTCTTTTAAACACTGCTTGGCCCATTAGCTCTAGCCCTTACTGGCTAATTCTCATATCGCCATCAACCCATCTCTAATAATCTGTGTAGCATCAGTCTTACCGGGAAAGATTCAGCATGTCTGACCTGGCGGCTTGCTTCATTGTGTCTGCTCTGGAGAGGAGCGGCATCGCGTCTGAGCTCACTTCCTCTTCCTCCCAGCATTCTGTTCTGTTTACTCCGCCTATCTAAATTCTGCCCTATCAGATGGGCCAAGACAGTTTCTTTATTGACCAATGAAATCCCACATCAACACCTGAGAGAAACTTTTAAAGGGGAAGAATTTATTTTGACCTATGGTTTCAGAGCCCATGGCTGTGCAGTTCCCTCATCCTTAGGCCTGTGACAAAGCGGAAGCATCCCAAGGGAAGGGCACGAGGGGAGAAAGCTTCTCACCTGATAGGAACAGGAGAAACAGGACAGGGCAGAGAAAGAGAAGAGAGACTAGTGGCAAGAAATAGCCACCAAGGATGTGCTCCCACCAACCTGTTTCCTAGCTCACTGGGACCTGTCTCTAATTGCTGCCACCTCTTAATAACAATATCAAATTATGGATTCACAAGTGCATCCGCCCACTGATGAAGGGTGAATCCTCATGTTCCAACTGCTTTCACTGGGGGCCAGGTCTTTCCCCATACAGGCATTTTGAGGGAACTCTTCCTATTCAGCCATGACAGGCCCCCCAAGTCCACTCACGTGAACTTAGGCTCTTGATAGACAAGCAATATTTTCAACCAACAGGAAGACATCGACAGTGGGATGAATGTGATTCTCAAGAATGTGAAGAAGCTTGAGGCAATGAACTGAAAGGGCAGTCTCCTGCAGGTGAAGGGGGGTAGCCTGCCAGGAAAAGAGCAGGTAGGAACACAGAAACCTAGAGCAGGCACTGACATGCTTCCACTGGCTTGGGTTATTTCAGAGTGCCGATGGTGGGTGTCTCCCAGGGCGGTGCCCAAGGCTGTGCTGAGCTTTACAGCAAACGGCTGTGAGAGGCAAAGGACTCAGAGGCCAACACTATGAGTTTAAACTTTGACCGTGTCCTTGCCCACTGGGACATTTTAAGTCATTGGTTTGATGTATCTATTGAGTCTGTTTGCATTTTCTAACACGGATCTGGCAATCCCCACCTGACAGATAGAGAGCAGGTTAATGAGACAACTCTATGTAAGCACAGTTTACCAACAACGGAACCCATTATCTAGGCAGCAGGTGTTTCTGTGTCCACACTGATGTCATGGGGGGCATCAAAACCAAGTGTGTCTTCCGTGTACCTTTCTTATGGAGAAAATAACATGGAATTTGGTCCTTTCATATTTTTATTTTTAAATATTTATTTATTTATTTTTCTGATTTTTTTATTAATTAATTAATTTAATTATTAAAGATTTCTGCCTCTTCCCCGCCACCACCTCCCGTTCCCTCCCCCTCCCCCAATCAAGTCTTCCTTCCTCCTCAGCCCAAAGAGCAAGCAGGTTTCTCTGCCCTGTGGGAGGTCCAAGGACCACCCACCTCCATCCAGGTCTATTAAGGTGAGCATCCAAACTACCTGGGCTCCCACAAAGCCATTACGTGCAATAGGATCAAGAACCCATTGCCATTGTTCTTCAGTTCTCAGTAGTCCTCATTGTCCATTATGTTCAGCGAGACCGGTTTTGTCCCATGCTTTTTCAGTCCCCGGCCAGCTGGCCTTGGTGAGTTCCCGATAGATCATCCCCATTGCCTCAGTGTGTGGGTGCACCCCTCGCCGTCCTGAGTTCCTTGCTCGTGCTCACTCTCTTTCTGCTCCTCCTTTGGATCGTGAGACTTCAGTCCAGTGCTCCAATGTTGGTCTTTGTCTCTGTCTTCTTTCATCGCCTGATGAAGGTTAATATTCAGGGGGATGCTTATATGTTTTTCTTTGGGTTCACCTTCTTATTTAGCTTCTCTAGAGTCACGAATTATAGTCTCAATGTCCTTTATTTATGGCTAGAAACCAAATATGAGTGAGTACATCCCATGTTCCTCTTTTTGGGTCTGGCTTACCTCACTCAGGATAGTGTTTTCAATTTCCGTCCATTTGTATGCAAAATTCAAGAAGTCATTGTTTTTTACTGCTGAGTAGTACTCTAATATGTATATATTCCATACTTTCTTCATCCATTCTTCCATTGAAGGACATCTAGGTTGTTTCCAGGTTCTGGCTATTACAAACAATGCTGCTATGAACATAGTTGAGCATATACTTTTGTTGTATGTTTGGGCATCTCTTGGGTATATTCCCAATAGTGGTATTGCTGGGTCGAGAGGTAGGTTGAACCTGACTTTCCTGAGAAACCGCCACACTGCTTTCCAAAGTGGTTGCACAAGTTTGCATTCCCACCAGCAATGGATGAGAGTGCCCCTTTCTCCACAACCTCTCCAGCAGAGGCTATCATTGGTGTTTTTGATTTTAGCCATTCTGACCGGTGTAAGATGGTATCTTAATGTTGTCTTGATTTGCATTTCCCTGATTGCTAAGGAAGTTGAGCATGATCTTAAGTGTCTTTTGGCCATTTGAACTTCTTCTGTTGAAAAGTCTCTGTTCAGCTCAGTGCCCCATTTTATAATTGGATTGATTAACCTTTTACGGTCTAATTTCTTGAGTTCTTTGTATATTTTGGATATCAGACCTTTGTCAGTTGCGGGGTTGGTGAAGATCTTCTCCCAGTCAGTGGGTTGCCTTTCTGTCTTAGTGACAGTGTCCTTTGCTTTACAGAAGCTTCTCAGTCTCAGGAGGTCCCATTTATTCAATGATGTCCTTAGTGTTTGTGCTGCTGGGGTTATACGTAGGAAGTGTTCTCCTGTGCCCATGTGTTGTAGAGTACTTCCCACTTTCTCTTCTATCAGGTTCAGTGTGTTTGGACTGATATTGAGGTCTTTAATACATTTGGACTTGAGTTTTGTGCATGGTGATATATATGGATCTATTTTCATTCTTCTACAGATTGACTTCCAGTTTTGCCAGCACAATTTGTTGAAGATGCTCTCTTTTTTCCATTGTATACTTTTAGCTCCTTTATCGAAAACCAGGTGTTCATAGGTTCGTGGGCTAAAGTCAGGGTCTTCTATTCTATTCCATTGGTCGACTTCTCTGTTTTTATGCCAGTACCAAGCCGTTTTCAGTACTGTAGCTCTGTAATAGAGTTTGAAGTCAGGGATGGTAATGCCTCCAGACAATCCTTTATTATAGAAGATTGTTTTGGCTATCCTGGGTTTTTTGTTTTTCCATATAAAGTTGATTATTGTCTTCTCCAGATCTGTGAAGAATTTTGATGGGATTTTGATGGGGATTGTGTTGAATCTATAGATTGCTTTTGGTAGAATTGCCATTTTTACTATGTTGATCCTCCCAATCCAAGAGCAAGGGAGGTCCTTCCATTTTCTGGTGTCATCTTCAATTTCTTTCTTCAAAGACTTAAAGTTCTTGCCAAATAGATCTTTCACTTCCTTGGTCAGAGTTACCCCAAGGTATTTTATGCTATTTGTGGCTATCGTGAAAGGTGATGCTTCTCTGATTTCCCTCTCTGCTTCCTTATCCTTAGTGTATAGGAAGGCAACTGATTTTTTGGAGTTGATTTTGTATCCTGCCACATTACCAAAGGTGTTTATCAGCTGTAGGAGTTCTTTGGTAGAGTTTTTGGGGTCGCTTATGTATACTATCATATCATCTGCAAATAATGAAAGCTTAACTTCTTCCTTTCCAATACGGATCCCCTTGATCCCCTTATGTTGTCTTATTGCTATTGCTAGAACTTCAAGCACTATATTGAAGAGGTATGGAGAGAGTGGACATCCTTGTCGAGTTCCTGATTTTAGTGGGATGGCTTTGAGTTTTTCTCCATTTAATTTAATGTTAGCTGTCGGCTTGCTGTAAATAGCTTTTATTATATTTAGGTATGCCCCTTGTATCCCTAATCTCTCCAAGACCTTTATCATAAAGGAGTGTTGAATTTTGTCGAATGCTTTTTCAGCATCTAATGAAATGATCATATGGTTTTTTTCTTTCAGTTTATTTATATGGTTGATTACATTGATAGATTTGCGTATGTTGAACCAGCCCTGCATCTCTGGAATGAAGCCTACTTGATCATAATGGATAACTTTTCTAATGTTCTTGGATTCGGTTTGCCAGTATTTTATTGAGAATTTTTGTGTCGATGTTCATGAGTGAGATAGGCCTGTAATTCTCTTTCTTGGTTGGGTCTTTGTGTGGTTTTGGTATCAGGGTAACTGTAGCTTCATAAAAGGAATTTGGCAATGACTCTTCTGTTTCTATATTGTGAAATACATTAAGAAGTATAGGTATTAGCTCTTCTTGGAAGTTCTGGTAGAATTCTGCATTGAAACCATCTGGCCCTGGGCTTTTTTTGGAAGGGAGATTTTTGATAACTGTTTCTAATTCTTCGCGACTAACAGGTCTATTTAGATCGTTCACCTGGTCTTGGTTTAGGTTTGGTATATGGTACTTATCTAAAAAAGTGTCCATTTCTTTTGCATTTTCCAGTTTTGTGGCATACAGGCTTTTGTAGTAAGATCTAATGATTCTCTGAATTTCCTCTGTGTCTGTGGTTATGTCCCCCTTTTCATTTCTGATCTTATTTATTTGCGTGTTCTCTCTCTGTCGTTTAATTAGTTTGGATAGGGGTTTGTCAATCTTGTTGATTTTCTCCAAGAACCAACTTTTTGTTTCATTGATTCTTTGGACTGTTTTCTGTGTTTCTATTTTGTTGATTTCTGCCCTCAGTTTGATTATTTCCAGTCTTCTACTCCTCCTGGGCGCGTCTGCTTCTTTTTTTTCTAGAGCTTTCAGGTGTGCTGTTAAGTCCCCAATGTATGCTTTCTCCGTTTTCTTTAAGTGGGCACTTAGTGCTATGAACTTTCCTCTTAGCACTGCTTTCATCGTGTCCCATAGGTTTGAGTATGTTGTCTCTTTGTTTTCATTAAATTCAAGGAAGACTTTAATTTCTTTCTTAATTTCTTCCTTGACCCAGGTGTGGTTCAGTAGTTGACTGTTCAGTTTCAATGAGTTTGTCAGCTTTCTGGGGGTAGCTTTGTTGGTGGCTTCTAACTTTAATCCGTGGTGATCTGATAAGACACAGGTGGACACTGATATTTTTTTGTATCTGTGGAGGTTTCCTTTGTTTCCAAGTATGTGGTCAATTTTCGAGAAGGTTCCATGAGCTGCAGAGAAGAAGGTGTATTCTTTCCTATTTGGGTGGAGTGTTCTATAGATGTCTGTTAAGTCCATTTGATTCATTACCTCCAACAATTCTCTTAATTCTCTATTAGTTTTCTGTCTGATTGACCTGTCCATTGGTGAGAGAGGTGTGTTGAAGTCTCCTACTACTAGTGTGTGTGATTTGATGTCTGCCTTGAGTTTTAGCAATATTTCTTTTACATAAGTGGGTGCTTTTATATTAGGGGCATAGATATTCAGGATTGAGACTTCATCCTGCTGAATCGTTCCTGTTATGAGTATAAAGTGTCCCTGTCGATCTCTTCTGATTGATTTTAGTTTGAAGTCAGTTTTGTTAGAAATTAGTATGGCCACACCTGCTTTTTTCTTAGGACCATTTGCTTGAAAAACCTTTTCCCAACCCTTTACTCTGAGTAGATGCCTGTCTTTGTGGTTGAGATGAGTTTCTTGCAAATAGCAGACTGTTGGATCCTGTTTTCGTATCCAATCTCTTAGCCTGTGCCTTTTTATTGGTGAATTGAGACCATTAATATTAAGTGATATTAATGACCAGTGGTTGTTAACTCCGGTTATTCTTACTGCTTTTGGTAGAAGAGTTTGTGTGTCTCCCTTCTTTGAGTTGTGCTGTTGAAGGGTCACTAGATGCCTGGGTTATTGTAGGCCGTGTTGGCAATGTTGGATTCCTTGGGTTGTGATTTTCCTTCTATTACTTTCTGTAGGGCTGGATTTGTGGCAACGTATTGTTTAAATTTGTTCTTATCCTGGAATGTCTTGTTTTCTCCATTGATAGTGAACGATAGCTTGGCTGGGTATAGTAGTTTGGGTTTGCATCCATGGTCTCTTAGTTTCTGTAGTACCTCTATCCAGGACCTTCTGGCTTTCATGGTTTCCATAGAGAAGTCAGGTGTAAGTCTGATCGGTTTACCTTTATAAGTTACTTGGCCTTTTTCCTTTGCAGCTCTTAATATTCTTTCTTTAATCTGTATATTTTGTGTTTTGATTATTATATGGCGAGGGGACGTTTTTTTTTGATCCAGTCTGTTTGGTGTTCTGTATGCTTCTTGAATATTCAAAGGAATATCTTTCTTTATGTTGGGGAAGTTTTCTTCCATAATTTTGTTAAAAATGTTTTCTGGACCTTTGAGCTGTGCCTCTTCTCCTTCTTCTATCCCTATTATTCTTAGGTTTGGTCTTTTTATTGTGTCCCATATTTCCTGAATGTTTTGTGATGAGAATTTGTTGGTTTTGGTGTTTTCTTTGATCAGTCCGTTTATTTTCTCTATGTTGTCTTCAGAATCTGAGATTCTTTCTTCTATCTCTTGTATTCTATTGATTATGCTTGTTTCTGTAGTCTCTGCTCGTTGACCTATATTTGCCATATCCAGCTGGTCCTCAGTTTGTGTTTTCTTCCTTGCTTCCATTTCAGTTTTCAATTCTTGGACTGTTTCCATTACCTGTTTGATTGTTTTTTCTTGGCTTCCCAGGGTATCATTTACGTATTTACTCATTTCTTCAAACTTTTTGTTATACTTCTCATCCATTTCTATGAGGGCGTTTTTTACATGTTGTTTAAGGAACTCTATTGCTTTCAAAAAGTCAGTTTTTTCCTCTTCTCCTGTGATAGGGTGTTCAAGTCCTTGTGTTGTAAGATCATTGGGTTCTGGTGTTTTCATGTTGTTTTTCAGATTGTTGGGTGAATTCTTGCCTTGGCGTCTGCCCATCTCCTCTTACCGATGCTATCTATTGGGTTTGATTTAATTGTAGCGGGGCAATCTGTTCTCAGTGCAGGCTTCACTGTTTCTTGCCCGCACTATCCTGCATCCAGTGCCTCCGCCGCCCGGGCCTGCCTGCCGGTGCCTCTGCCGCCCGGAACTGTCTGTGCGCCGGTGCTTCCGCCGCCTAGGCCTGCCTGCCGGTGCCTCCGCCACCTGGGCCTGCCTGCGCGCCGGTGCTTCCGCCGCCTAGGCCTGCCTGCCGGTGCCTCCGCCACCCGGGCCTGCCTGCACGCCGGTGCCTCTGCCGCCCGGACTTGCCTGCGTGCTGGTGCCTCCGCCGCCCGGGCCTGCCTGCGCGCCGGTGCTTCCGCCGCCTAGGCCTGCCTGCCGGTGCCTCCGCCACCCGGAACTGTCTGTGCGCCGGTGCTTCCGCTGCCTAGGCCTGCCTGCCGGGCCTGACTGCCGGTGCCTCCGCCACCCGGGCCTGCCTGCACGCCGGTGCCTCTGCCGCCCGGACTTGCCTGCGTGCTGGTGCCTCCGCCGCCCGGGCCTGCCTGCGCGCCGTTGCTTCCGCCGCCTAGGCCTGCCTGCCGGTGCCTCCGCCGGCCGGAACTGTCTGTGCGCCGGTGCTTCCGCCGCCTAGGCCTGCCTGCCGGTGCCTCCGCCACCTGGGCCTGCCTGCGCGCCGGTGCTTCCGCCGCCTAGGCCTGCCTGCCGGACCTGACTGCCGGTGCCTCCGCCACCCGGGCCTGCCTGCACGCCGGTGCCTCTGCCGCCCGGACTTGCCTGCCTTAAATATTTATTTTTATGTTATGTGTTTGCCGTCACGTATCATGTGCGGATTTGATGCCTGAGGATGCTAGAGGAGGCCACTGAATCCCCTGGAACTGGAGTTAGCAACCATTGTGAGCCACCATGTAGGTGCTAGAAAATTGAACCCAGGTCCTCTGGAAGAGCAGTCAGTGATCGTTGCTACTGAGCCATCTCTTTAGTCCCAAGTTCTGTTTTTGAAAGCGAGAAATACAGTTGCTTTGAACAGGTATTTTGGGGCTGGCTTGTCTGTCCACTTTTGTCTGTGAGATTTTCTGAAGATGTAAAAAAGACAAAGGATGAGACATTCAAAGTAGACTGGGGCCTTGCGTGTCGTGTTGGTGAGTGCATATTCACTCATCTATTAAGCTATATATTATACAGTGTCATAGTGTTGTATAACACTGGAAAGAAAAAAAATACTAACCTAGGCCAGGATAAGGCCTCCGTAAGTCAGGTGGCAAGAGCTGAGTTAGGAGGAGGAAGTAGTAATATAGGCTGCAGAGCCCTGTGTAGTTCAAATGACTTAGCGTAGCTAGCTCAGAAGGGAAAGCTGGGTGCTCATGTTGTCTGCACTGTTGATAAGAAAAGCAGGTCATTGTTGGGACTCACAGCATGAGTGAGCTTTCTTGGGTACGACTTGCTTGTGGTACTTCATATGGTGTAAGGCGTCTACTGTTCTTGACTGCATCCTCATGCGCAAATTCACCTTATGGGTACTTCTAATACTTAATTGATGGTGTAAATGAAGTAGGAACTCAGTGAAAACAGTGTTCCAGGGGAACAAGAAAATACAGCCAGGGTTTGGGCTCTGTTGGCCAACTTTATTTAAGAGTAATGAAAAACCCTTATCGTATTGAAGAAGGACCTTCCTTCCTTCCCTTCGTCCCTCCTTCCAACTCTCCCTTGTTCCCTCGCTCCCTCCCTTCCTTTTCTTTCATTCTTTCTTCCTTATTTGGAGATAGAGTTTCTGTTATGTAGTCAAGGATGACTTTGAACTCCTGATCCTCTTGCCTCCACCTCCCAAGTGCTGGGTTTACAGGAGTGTGCCACCTGGCTTTTTGTTTCTGTGAGACGGAGTTTCACACTGTAGCCCAGGCTAGCCTCAAACTCGTGCTAATCCTCCTGGCTTTGTCTACTAAAATCATAGGCATGAACCACCATACTCCGCTAAATTCTACACCTGTCTAATTCTTTAAGACATTTATCCTCTCTATTGGTCATTGAACGCGATCAAAGGTGATCCCTACTCCACTATATTCCCGGTCCTCTCTTATTGATCTATACTCCCTAGCACTGTGTGGCAGGGTGTATCTGTTGTCACTCTAAGCTCTCACCTTCCAAACAATGTGTCCGTTTCTTACATTGTAATATAGCCTGTACACGCAGGCATAATTTTGTTCTGCCCTTCACGATTTCTCTAGAACACACAGCATCACGACACATGGCGGGCGCAAAGCATGTTTGCTGAATGAGCATGATTAGCGAATAAGTGCAAGGCAGCCTCTCTTTTTAAATGATCTAGAAAGAATGAGTCATTTTCTAGTGTGGGATAAAGATACTGCACATGTTTGGAAAACCGCCTAAGACTGACCTCGTTATATGGAAATTGAAGAAGTGAACAAAATGTTCCTAAGTGGCTCTCCAGATTCTGTTCTAATGAGGCCATAGGACCGTTTGTTTCAGGGTTGGTTGTTATGTAGATAAAGTAAGTTACAGTAAAGAGACAAGGTAACACAGTACCAAGGAACATTTGTGCCAATATCTCCTTGGGTTTCATTTGGCACCTCCTTCCCAAGTTTTATACCATGCCAGAGGGCAGAGCTTATAAGGTTGTCTATATCAGTGATTCCCAATATTGACACCATCAACATTTGTGATTGGAACATTTCTTAAGGTGCACTGTACAGTGCTTAGCAGCATCTCCAAACTCCATTCATTAGATGCTAATAGCAGGTCCTCAGGTATCTGTCCAGATATTGATAAACATATCCTGTGGGGGTAAATAGTTCTTAGAGAATCAATGTTCTGTATGATTTCATATCTGATTATTTGTATTTTCCGTGGCTAACTACTCTCTGCAACTGCTCTAATCTGCCCACTTTGGCCTCTGGATCTTTCTTAAGTGTTCTTTTTTAAAAAGCATTTTATTTATTTATTTATTTAATTTTATTTTGTATACAGTGTTCTGTTTGCATGTAGGCCTGTAGGCCAGATCTCATTACAGATGGGTGTGAGCCACCATGTGGTTGCTGGGAACTTAGGACATGTGGAAGAAAAGTCAGTGCTCTTAACCACTGAGCCACCTCTGCAGCCCAATATCCTAGGCAAGTTCTCCTGGAGGTCTTTTCACTGCCAGTTGACTTTACCTGGGTGTCTTTCCTCAGACGATCTTTCCCTGTACACCCCGCTCATCTTCATGGAGTCACTGTCTGTCTCCAGCTGTTGCTATGCCAGCACATCTTTCTCAAAACCCTGCTCTTTACAACCCTCAAACAGTTCTTGGAATGAAGTTGGTGCTCAATGAGCTATTGAATATGTGGGTACGTGAATCTATGTATTATTGAACATTCCTTTAACCTGGAACTCTTCCGTGTGAGCCTCTGAGAAAAATTCATTTATATACAAATAGAATATTTGACTTCAAGCTGTGAAGGAAAATTGATATTCTATCCTCAGTTTGAAAATTAATCTCTGAATGACACCTTTCATATTACTTCAAAATTGCATTTACCTATACATGAACAATATTTTGACAAGGGAGCATCTTTCAGCAATTTGGGCAAGCTACTAACTTCAAAGACATCTGCTTTGTCTCTTAGGCTGGTAGCATTAATCGAACCCAGATTGGAGAAATGATTGGTAGCACATGAACTTTCTCAAGGAGCCTTCAATGATTAAACAATAGTTTTCCATAAAGCTATACCAACATAGCTTCTCCTAGCATGAATATTCACAATTTCTTATAAGTCAACAGTCTTGGAACTATAGAATAACCTCCTTTACCAACTGAGTTTCTTCTTTGGTAATTTTACACATGTATGTAATGCACTCTGACTAACCCTCCCCATTATGTCCCTCGCAACCCTACCAACTTCTTTTCCTACAAATCCCTTTTTCAGATTTGTGACTTTTGGTTTGGTTTTGTAACCCACTTGGTTTAAGCAGCGCCATGTGTGTGGCCATTGAATTGGAACCTGATGGAGTAAGAGCACAACTAAAAACAACAACCACCCTCCTTCCATAAAATCTGTCACCAACGAGCAGTTCAGTACTGAGGGTGTGGGTCCCTGAGTTCCCGTTCCCCTCAAACTGAACCTTTTAATATTACAGGGAAGTTCATTGTTCTTGCACAAACTTGAACTTTACTGGTGTGTGCTGCAGATTTGTGATGCAAAGATTTAACCAAAAATGTTTCATATTCATGGATACTTAAACATCTGTTAATTTCCTTCCTTACTCATCAACCAAAATTAAAATCCATTCAGTGTTTTGCTTTGTTAAAAAAGCAGTGGCATTAGCAGTCTCTTGTCGCTTCTTTCAGCGCACTGCTTAAAGCGAAGCAAACTGAAGCCTGTGCCTCTGTTTTAGCTTTAAATTCCAATAAAAGCCAACCCAATAGTATTTGATTTGGGTGTCTTAATAATTTATGTTTACCATCAAGATGTTTCTCATGGTACTCGCTGGGTAAGTTGAGTGCAAAATGCATCTCTCAGTTAACCAAGGTGATTTATCTGTAGTATACCATGTCTGATACAAACCAAGCAAATTCTAGGTGATAGTTGCCTTTACCAATGGCCTTTGGCAATCTATATCACCACAGGCCTGTCTGTGTTGGGGGTGTGCACAGTATCTATTATAGATTCCAAAGGTGGCCACAAATTTCCCTCTGTACAAAGGGTACAACTCTAGACACAACTCTTGCAAATATTGAATGCCTACTCTCATTTGCATTTGAGCAAAGAAAAGAGTTTTCTCAGCATATATTTCTAGAGAAGGGAGTTTCCTATTTAAACCTCTCTTTGCTAATGGTCCTCATGTAGCTTCAGCTTGCCACAGTATCTCTGCAAACACAACTGAGAGGCTAAGCCCAGGGACACTTGTTAGAGTGCCGGAAGTGGAGGTGAGGGTGTCTGCTCAGCGGGAAGAGCTGAGAGGTGCTAGAAACCCAGGGCAGCCAACAGCTTTCACAGGAGAAAGCTTGCTGCTTTGGCTCCAACTCTTCTGTGTCTAAGGAAGACCACGTCCTTGAACTGAAGGAGAGTCGATTGCGAAGATCAAAACAGGAACTCATCCTGTTCCCGTAGCAGAAAAAAACCGCATAAGCCCTGGCACTTTGATCATATTCAGGGTTGTATTTTTTTTTTTTTTTTTTTTGGGTCTGGCCTCTTGCTTGGTCTGCTGAAGCTGAGGACCTGCTGCTGCTCCTCAGTTCAGCCACTTGTTGGGAAGGGCACGCTTCTATGGTGTAAAACATGATCTCATGTGCAAGGGATAGGCTTTCTTAGAAAGCGAGTCTGATGCAGGCAGGAGGGCAGGAATAGAAGACTCTAGAAGTATAACTATGAATGGAACCAACGCCAAATGAAAGCCATTTTGTAGAATGACTTCAGTGGGTGTTCCAGGAACATAAAGAGGAGTCAGTGCTAGGAAACCTAGGTGTTCAATTTATATAATAACAGGACACAAATTAAAACAATAATAATCTATATAGAACCTAAAATGGCACTGATACAATTCCAACAGTCATTACTGCACCCCAACAATGGGATAAATTCTAAAAACATCATTGTGACCAAAATAACTCAGCTGCTGATGTGACTGAGTCCCAGAGAAGGGTGGCATCATTACTTGTAATAGATACAATTTTTGTTCTGTTTTGTGTTGTTCAGAAAGCCTTGAGACTCAAGCAAAAACTGGCTCATGTTGAAAGGCCAGTGTGATGACTGGTGACAAAATCCTAGCATTTTATGTCCGGAATGATCACTAGGGAAAACAATGGGCATCAGGAGAATGGAACGAGGAAGCTCTGATGCCACCTACTAAGAAATCTAAATGCATAGAAGTATTTTCAAGAAATGTATGACAAGCTGGATTGCGAGATGAAGTATATTAAAGAGAAGTATGGACAACTCCGTCTTCTTTTTGGGGGAATGAAGGTATGGGCTGTGCTGTTAGGGTATGAGATGGAGGTCCTGAACTTCTCTCTCTAAGATCAGTGCCTGTCATAGTTAGGGTTTCTATTGTTGTGATGGAACACCATGACCAAAAAGCAAGTTGGGAAGGACGGGGTTTATTTGGCTCACACTCCAGCATTGCTGTTCATCACTGAAGGAAGTCAGGACAGGAACGCAAACAGGACAGGATCCTGCAGGCAGGAGCTGATGCAGAGGCCATGGAGGGCGCTGCTTACTGGCTTGCTTCTTGACTTGCTCAGTGCACCTTTTTGTAGAACCCAGGACCACCTGCCCAGGGATGGCACCATCCACCATGAGCTGGGCCTGCCCCCATTAATCACGAAATGAGGAAACTCCTTACAGCTGGATCTCATTAAGCCATTTCTTCAGCAGCTGCTCTTCCCTCTGGCATGTACCAAGTTGACACAGAAAACCAGCCAGGACAGTGGTATACCAGTAATACCGCACTTGTTGGGCTAAGGCAGGAGAGTTAAGAATTTAGGGCCTAGCCAGGCGGTGGTGGCGCATGCCTTTAATTCCAGCACTCAGGAGGCAGAGGCAGGCGGATCTCTGGGAGTTCGAGGCCAGCCTGGTCTACAAGAGCTAGTTCGGGGACAGGCACCAAAGGTACAGAGAAACCCTGTCTCGAAAAACCAAAAAAAAAAAAAAAAAAAAAGAAAAAGAAAAAAAGAATTTAGTGCCTGTTTTTACAAGATCACAAAACAACAGTTAGGACAGTGATGGTAGAATGCCTACCGCAGGGCTGTGGGATGGCCCCGTCACTAGAGCGAATGCCAGTAGGAAGGCCTGAATCTGATCCCCAGAACCCAAAAGCATGGCTGTCGGTGCTCGCTTGTGATCCCAGTGCTGGGAAAGTGGACACAGGCAGAAGCCCGGGGCTTGTCGGGAAGTCAGCCTTGCCTTTTTGGTGAGTTCCAGGCCAAAGAAAGATCCTGTCTTTTGAAGTAATGGATGGGGCCTGAGAAACTACCCCCAAGGTAGGGCCTCCACAGATCCTCACCTTTCCCAAGTTATAGCCTCCACAGGTCCTCTCCCCAAGGTGTGGCCTCCACATGAACATGCGTACCCTTGCACACTCACTTGCACACCTGTGCACCTGCAGCTCACTAACACTCTGCCCACCCTCATCTCTTTGCCCTTCCCCAAGAGTACCTGTCCAGATTCAGGACTTGAGGAGAGAGCCAAGAAATGTGCTTTTTTTCAGATCTTTTTTTAAAAAAAAGTATTTTAACTCAGTAGCTTTATTCGTTGACTGTAATAAAGGCAGGACATGACATCATAGGAAGGCAAATACAGATAAATTGAACTCTGGGTAAGTTTTGAGGGCTATGTAGTCTTCCACGTTGCCACTCCGGAAGACAGTAGTCATACATATCTTAAACTCATTACTCTTGGTAATTTTTTTTTTGACTTTTTTTTACAGGCACTACCATCCTTACAGACCCGAGGACTCTAGTGCTAGCAAATCTCCATATTATAAAGGCAAACTTAATTTTTCATTATTTGATAATTTCATACATGGCATATATTACATTTTTATCAATCGACCCTTCTCTCCTCCAGTTTTCCCTACTGTTTTTCTCCCAACTTAATGCGCTCTGTTTTGTAAAAGCATGCAGCCTACTTAATGCCGTCTGAGTGCACACGGGTGTAGGAGCACCTCCTGGAGCCTTTCCAGGGTCTTACCCTTGAAGAAACCTCTTCCTCCGCCAGCAGCCATCAGTTGCCAGTAGCTCCTCAGCTAGGGGTGGGACTTCATGGGCATCTCCTCCATCCAGGCAGAGATTTTGGCTGACTTGATTTGTGCCCTTCTTGTGCACATAGTCACAACTGCTGTGAGCTTGTGTGTGCAACAATCCTGCTGTGTCCAAAAGAACAACAGTTTCACTGGAGACTTCCATTAACTCTGCCTCTTCCATGCTTTTTGCCTCGGTGTTCTGAAGGCGTAAGTCATAAACAATCCCACACCAGTCTGGAATTATGATTAATAAGGTGGTATTTATTTAAAGGGGAAAAAACTTACAGATCACCGTCCCAGACAACAGCCCTCTGCGCAATTAGGAAGAAGTCTAGTCGCCAGAACTGGAGCAGGAAGTAAAGAGAGCGAGGAGGGAAGTAGCCGCTTTTTTAAAGGGAAAGAGACCACGCCCCAATGGGCTGGTATCTCAGCGGCTATTGGCTGGAGGAGCGGAAGGACCTCCCGCAACAGTGTTCAATAGTCGTCTTCTCTTGCCTCCCCTGTCTTTATCATGATCTATACTGTTTTGCATGTTGGAGTCAGATCTGCACTTTACTCAGCCCTGCAGGGAGGTGCGGTCTCCATTTCCCTTCCCTCTCCACCTCTAAGCCCTCCTAAACCCCTTTGTATTCCCACCCTTTTATGGCTTTCTTTTCTTTAATTGTTGTTACACACACACACACACACACACACACACACACACACACACACACACACTTTCTCTCTTTCTCTCCCCTATATATAAAAACACAACCTTCTCAGTCTGTATAAAGTTTCTTGGATGCATGTTTTCAGGGCTGATCATTCGCTATTGGGGAGCCACGGTTGTACGCTCTTCCCTGGGAAGGCGGTTGCTCACACTCCAAGCATTCCTCAGTTGTCCCGGGTTGAGGCCTGACGAGCATTACTCCTTTTACATTAGTATGTGAATTGGTGTCATCCTTATCTAGATCATCTTTAGGAAGTCATGTTGATGGCACTTCACGGGTGTAGCTTCTCTGACATTTCTAGGAGACACAATCTCACAGCAAATTTCCTGTTCTTCTGGCTCTCATAATCTTCCCATTCTTTTTTCTGTAATGATCCCTGAGCCTTCCATTCAAGAGTCGTATTGTAGATATATTTGTAGTTACTGGGCTCTGCAACTCCACACATTAATGGTTGCAGTTTTCTGTAATGGTCTGTTGCAAAGAGAAGTGTCCTTGGTGAGGGGTGAGAAATATACTTACCTGAGGTTATAATGATAAATATTTAGAATATAGGTAGGGATTATGCTGGTTTAGTAACATGGTGGGGATTGTAGGTTCTCCTCCAAGATCTGTGACTTCCTTAGGTGGCTGGTGAGGTTTCTAGTACCAAGCATGATTCCCTCTCACTGAACGGTCTTAAGTTCAGTTAGAGAGCTCTTGGTCAATGTGGAGGCACGTATGCCTCTATTGTACCCTTAGGGCGCTGTGCCATGTGGTTATAGGCATGTCATGGGTTATAGGCATCATAACTGGAACTGGGACTGTTTGGTGCCTCCCTTCTTTGCAAGCTTGGGTGGTATCTCTGGCACCGTGAAAGCCAGTCCTCAGGGAGGGGGCTTTCAAGTCGACCCAGTTCTGGTCCTCTGGGCCCTGTCTAAAAGGCATGGCGTTTTCAGAAATAGGGACTTAGGGATGTCCAGCTTGGTTTGGGCTTTTCAGCTACTTCAAAAATAAAGCTTCAAGTCAAAGTCGTTTCTTTGAGTCTGATGTTTGAATTGTACTGTACTATGGTTATGTGATTATAACAATGAAATGTAATACTTCTTGAATTGGATTCTTTATACATTCCCTTGCTCCCAGGGACTATTTGAGATCAATTTATAAAGTGATTCAGTGAGTCTGCTTGGTGCACTGGAAAGATGGGCCAAGTAGGCCATTTGGTAGCATTGGGTTGCGAGCATCATCCATGCTGAGGATTCAAGCTGGTTGGCATGGTACCTAATTTGGATGACTGAAGACTGTATACTATGGCAAAACTGCCATTCCTATGGGTCAGTGAAACTTCATTTTCAGTTTAAAACAAGTTGTTCTTTCTATTTCTATTTTCAGAAGATTGAGAGTGGTTGGGATAAATATGAATAAACTATAAAAATGAATGCCCAAAATTAAACTGCAAACAGCCACATACTATTTTTCACATAACGCGATTTACCCAGATTATGACATAAAGTTGGATGATGAAATCACTCAGCACTGATATCTTTATAAAAGGACACAGGACCTTGGAACCTCCAATGTCATCCAAAGCATGTGTTTTAGAGTATTGTATTTTTGTATTACATGCTCTATTTTTGTGTCTTAGGCAACGTTTTCCTGCACCTGCGAGGACCAGTACATTGGCACATTCTGTGAAGAATTTGATGCCTGCCAGAGGAAACCCTGCCAGAACGAGGCGAGCTGTGTTGACGCAAATGAGAAGCAGGATGGAAGCAATTTCACTTGCCTTTGCCTTCCTGGTAAGGTTCACTTAGCTAGTAGCCAGCAGATGTCTCTCTGGAGAGTGTCGGCACATTAATTATGGGCGGGCAAACAATACTTTGTTCAGCTGCTGGACAAAAGGTTCTCATTTGAACCTCTCAGTCTGAACATACATAAGGACTGGAAGAAGGAAGTGCACACGGGCCAAACAAACCCCTTAGCTTGCTTTCAGATGTTAGAATGCAGTCTATCAGTTTTTTTTTCCTGTTCAGGAAAATGATATTCTTAGTCAAGTAGCAGACCATATGTTTCAGAAAACAATTGCATGAGTCTTGTCTTGAAGTGGGTGGTATTACTCTAGGTGATTACGGTAAGTCACTTAAGAAAAATCCAGGATGAACCACACAAGTGCACACGGGCACCGAGGATCCTATTTATGATCGTTTGCTTTGTTCATGTGCGAACCTCATCCTGAGCTCCCAGTAGGCTCTTCTCCATCACAGGGCACGATTTGATTAATATGGGCATTCTTGAATGGAACACGAGACTTGGAATTCTCTAAGTATCTGAGCATCTCGATACTGTTGTGAAACTGTGAGAGAATATTAAATTTCTCTCTTGCCATGTGAACAGCTAACGTCATGTTTCTCTTTCGCATCTCATCCTGTTGCCAGTTTCTGCTACTGTGGAGTCACTTGGGGTGAGGTAGAGCCGGGATGGAGAAATGGGAGCTGTAGACATTAGTTCCCCACTGTATGAAACACAACGTAACAGTGCAGAAGTTTATAAACTGGAAATGGAGTTCTTACTCATTCTGATCTGAACTTCATCGAATCTTAAGAATCAGCCAATAAGCTGGACAGTAGTGGCACATGCCTTTAATCCCAGCACTCAGGGAGGCAGAGGCAGGTGGATCTCTGTGAGTTCGAGGCCAGCCTGATCTACAAAGCGAGTTCCAGGACAGCCAGACATACATAGAGAAACCCTGTCTAAAAAAATCAGTTAATAATTTGTCAAATCGTGTGTGTGTGTGTGTGAGTGTGTGAGAGACAGGTCACATGATACTATTTGTCTAAATACACATTTCTAGCAGACTGTTGTATACCATTTATCCTGTAGCTTGTGCTTTCAGGCTCTTTCCAAGTTGATCATATGCATCCTTTCATGGAGGTGGACATGGACCAATGTCACTCATTGAGCCATTATGCCTCCTACATTTGTATGTCTGAGTTAGCTTCTCCAACCCACTCATCTGAATGTCACTTTGGCATCTCTGTTTGAATGTTCCAGGCCACTTTAAGCTCAGGCACCCCCAAATTGAACTCAGTGGCTCCAGGTCTTCACAGGTCATCTTCCTGTCTTCCAGGCAGTCTAATACATGTTATCCTAGGTGACCCTTACCTTCTATTTCTACACTGTTTTTACGTCTAAGTATCTTCTGTTTTACCTCCTGAAACAGTTTGGTTTTCCTTGCTGTAATATACATGCCTAAAGGGAGAGCTCAAGAGGAAGGCCTTACTTGGGGTCATGATTGCATGGTTGTTTGAGTCCTTTGCTCTTGGGCTGTGGTAGATAGACTTTGCTTTTATAGTTCATACATTTTCTGCCTTATTTAAGATACCATGTTCTTGTTTCTGATCATATTTTATTTCTTCTATTAAAATAAAAGCTATTTCATAGTACCATTCTTATCAACGACTGTAAGCTGTTTTAATGTCTTGATTTTTAATAAGGCAGTCGCACTATTTTCTGACTAGCATATCTTGCCTCCCACCCCCAAATTTCCAAGGGAGATCATGTTTACATGTAGGTGTCATTGCATGTTGCTCAGAGATTAAACAGGTTTCAACATGAAAGGAATGATCTCCTTGCTTCCAGGCTCTTGATGCTTTGAGGCTCTTTGCGGAGATGAAGCTGTCCACCTGTGGGAAGCTCATCCAATGGAAGCTTGCTTTGTTTAGCGGGATTTTAAAACAACTATAGAGTAACACATACACACATACACGCACTATTTAAAGTTTTGTTTTCTTTTTGAGAATTTTATATATGCATATAATGAAATAGGATTGTATCTATCTTCCATTTACCCCCCCCCCCCCCCGCCTCCAACTTCCCCGGGATCTCACTCCACATGCCCCTCTCAACTTTTCATATCCTTTTATGATTTTTTTAAATAAATAGTTGAGTACGTCTGGTTTGACGGTGTTGGTAGAAGAAGGAGCGGCCCTGCAGGATGTATTACAGCCTTTGCTAGAAGCAGGGGGGTCAGCTGTTGGGGAATTGAAGGCCTAGCAGCTTAGCTGGAGCCTCTTTGTTGTTACACAAAAGGCACTTTCAGCAAGTCAGTTTCTGCATACCGAAACCTCTTATCTGATCTAGGAGTTGTCTGAAGGAACCAATACCTAAGCAATCCTCAGACTTCCTGGTTTACCAGGTCTGTCTGGGGACTAAGTTATGCGAAAGCCTGTGAACCCTTTTGGGAAAAGCAGCTCCAGAAACATCAGACAGCATCTCTGACTTCATTCAAAAGGTAACCCCAAAGCCCAGATGCCATCACTCCGAATTCATGGCAGATACAATGGCTCTGTGGAATCTCCCACTACTCCAGTTAGTTCTACCCATGTGTGTGCACGTGTGGGACCAGCCACACGGGAGCAGGGACCTTCCAGTGGCCAGGCCCTCCATAAAAAAATGGTTCTCCCTCTCCAGCCGTTACCAACTGCCAACAGCTTCATCATTCAGGGGAGTGTTCTAGCCCATCTGCACAGAATTCTGCCTCGCTGGGTTTTATGCAGGCCTTGTACAGCCAGCCAGATTTTTTTCTTTTTGATTCATGGGTAATCTAGAGATTATGAATATAGTGGATTAGAATTTGACTTGATTCAATAACAAACTCTTGTCTTTGTTTGGTTTTCTTTTGGTTTTTAAAACAATGTCTTGTAAGCAAATCATGACTTTCAGAAAAGTAATGTACACTTCTGAATAATGTAAGATGAGCTCTGGCTCATTGTTAAGATTTGTATTACAAGGAAGATGTTATTACTAAGTGGAGTAGCTATTTCTCTTGAAACTGACAATATTTCAGAAAGAAGATTATCCAAGACCTCAAATGCTGCAGGAGACTCTAACAGGAGGTCCTAAATTTGAAAGGAATTAAATCAAGCTTTGTCTAAGTTCTTGGTAATCTCTCATTGCCTGGTCCCCGTGTGGGCCTTATGATTTGAACTGATAAAATTAGATCTCTTTGGGTCTTGAGCCTGCCTGGGTTTGGAGAAGGAACACACACAACCCTCTCCATCATGTCAAGCGCGGTGCTTTGGTAACACACAGGAAATATATGACTAAAATAAAATTTAACTGTTTGAACCAGGATTATTTTATTAAAGCCGTCTAACATCAAGAATATAATTTTTCCTCAAAGGAGCCATTTCTTTTCCTTTTTCTGAAAAGAATAGCTGTGATGCGAATTCACAACCGCCATTGCCAAAATTTTATTAGCATTTTGCAAAGGATTTCCATAATGCCTCCAAGCGCCACATTGTTCTGACTAATTGGTGATTTTAGACTATTTTTAAGAACTCATCACTGCTGAGGCACGTGTTAGCACGTGGGCTCATCTGTTACCTTGGAAACATTGGTGACCAGAGGGTCAGTGCCTGTGGGGTTGGTCCCTCCACCTGGGAACAAGTCCCAGCATCTACTGTGAGTCCTCACACACAGTCCAAGTGTGTAAGTGGACTGTGGCACTGTGCTTAGAGGTGGGCTGTTTCGGTGTTTTAGGCTCGAGGGGATTCAGACCATTCCTCTATTTGTGTGAAGTCTGGAGACTGAAGGACACATTCAAGATTGCAAGGCCTATGGGAAAAACAGACACAGCTTTATCACTCTGTGGCCATCTCTGAGCTGGGGAGCTTCTCTCAGCATACCAGTGACTCTTAAGTTTTTCATTCCCTCTGTGCATAATAGAAGATACTTGTGGTTCTTGTCAGTACGAATGCATCCCCCCCAGTGGCATTGTCTCTTCTCAAGATCTTAGATGGCACCAGCTAGAAGCTGGCTTTTCTGATTTACTGGTTATGTGACCTGCCCCCAACCTTCCTTAAAGCCCTGGCAGGTTTCTTTATCTTTAAAATAAAGGATGAGTCAAAGATCATTCATTCATTCATTCATTCATTCATTCATTCAATAATTATTTATCAAATGCTTATTACACGCCAGGTTTTCTCTGAGTTGTGTGAATACAAGTGCTCAAGTCCTTGTACACACAGAGGTCACAGTTTAGGGGTGGAGATGGCTAAACCACATGCATGCATGTGTGTACTGTGGTGTCTGTATGTGTGCATACATGTATATTTGTGCATGTGTGTATATGTATGTGGTCAACAGAAAGAAACAGGGTATGAGGGGGTTAATGGAGAGGTAAAGCAAAGAGACAGGGTAAAGTATGCCTACAACAGGGAATGCCTTTCTGCAAATGTGATAAGAGACCCCAATGAAATGAGCTTGTGGACAGTGTAAATATCAGTGGGAAGAAAATGTTAGGTCTACTCACAGGCTATGGCTTCAGTGTCTGTGTTCTCAAAGCTGTTACGTTGAAATGGAACCACCAAGAAGACGGTATTGGAAGGTGAACCTTGGAGATGATGGGTCACAGGTGCGAAACACTCATGAGTGGAATTGCTGTCCTTACAGAAGAGGCCCCTGCCTTCCTTTCTGCCGTGTGAGGACAATAGAAAGCATTGTTTATGAGGAAGAGGACCTGGACTAGATACCAAATCTACTGGTACCTTGATTTTTTTCTTAGCCTCTAGCTCTGCCAACATGATGCTGTTGGCGTTTACTGGTTCCTTAGAGTCAGGCACTTTGCTCCAGCAGCTGGACTGGACTAAGACAGCACAAAGGTCCCAAGGTAGGAACTTGCATGGAGTGTACATGGGGCAGGAGAGGAGAGCATAAGAGAGTCAGGGTTGAAAGGTGGATCTCAGACAGAATGCGCCAGCTCACAGGGACAAGCAAGGATCTTATCCCAAAGATGGAAGCTTTTCTTGGCTAACTGCAGGGGGCTATGTGATGCCCCTCTTGGAAAGATCAGTCTGGAACCGAGGAAAGAATGAACACCAGTAGGTACTCTAAGAAGATGGCTTGGAGACTATTGGCCATCCAGGCAGCTTGTCTGGGCCATGAACACAGCTGGCCTGCTACCTGTAGACCTGGTGGGAGGCTTTGCCTGGGGATTATTTGAGGGTAGAGCTGGTGATACTTTCTGGCAAATTGGATAGGAAATATGATTGCAGTGAGAAATTGTAGATGTCTTCCTTTTTTTAGATAACAGCTTATTGAGATGCCATCCATATACTATTGAAATATATAATAGGTCCTTTTCTTTAAGTATATTCAGGATTGGGTAATGTTGGGGACCAGCCTCGACAAAAACACTACTTACCAGTATAGGGGTCTGGGGATCCAAAAAGTAAGTAAACAATACAAAGATGTGAATAAAAATAATAAAACAGAAACATAGGATAGTATTGGGAGGAAGTTCCAGTGAATACTGAAATACATTTAATTTTCCATACACTTTTATACCCCAATACAAAGAGGGAGAGAAGGGGGGAAGAAGACAAAAGACTTCTTAACGTGATACAAAGGACAACTCACACAGTTTATTGCTTCAACACTGAGACATCAAGTCATTAGCATTCTGTTGTTTAGGCAGTGAACCCACAACTAGACCAAGTATCCTGAAGGCAGCCACTCCCCAGATAACCTGCATATCCTGACCATCTGTCAGAGTGGAGTGGATCTACCTGTATGGGCCACCGTAATGTCAAAAGACCCAAGTAACCACATCCTGGGTCAGGATGTGTGGCCCTGGTTGTTGTCAACAGTTTTTAGCGACCTCCCAACTCTCTTGACCATTAGACAAGGTAGAAATTGGCTCACATTTTTGGGCCTCCACAGGGTAATTATCATTACAATAAATTTTAGGACATTTCATCACCTCAAAATACGCATTCATCAACTGATTCTACTACTCCCCCAACCTCTAGCCTTAGGCAACTTTCTGCCTCATAGATTTGCCTACTTTAGACATCTCATGTAAATTCAGCTATATGATAGCTATTGTTTATAAGCAGCTTTTTCCATTGAGTACTGTGCTTCCATGGCTCATCCACGACATGGTGTAGATGGCTACCACTTTCTTCATAATGCCCCAATCAATTTCTCCTGAGTAGACACACCATGTTTTGGTCATCCACTCCTGCCCTTATGGCTGCAGGTTATTGTGGAAAATACTTCTGTGTTCTTTCCAAGTCTTTCTGCACCATCTCATCTTTCATTTTGGTTCCTTTCCTCTTCTCTATTGTATTCCATGCCCCTCTCCATCTCTCCTGCTTCTTATCTGCTAGGTTCCCAGTTCTCTGCTTCTCTGTGTTCAGCTTCTCTCGACCTGTCTTTCTCCACTTTCTCTTGATCGCTAATTCCCTGTCTTCTTCCTTTCTCGTCCCCTCTCTCCTTGTCACTGGTACACATTGATCCACTTGGTAATTTCCTAAATGAAATCACCTGCTTGCTCACATCACATCATGGAGCTGCTTCTCCAAGGTCAACCATCAGTGACATCTCCTTTTTCATCCTCACTCTGTCCGCAGCGCTCATCTCTTTAGAAGCATTCTTTGTGTGGTTTGCAGAGCTGTTCTGTGTCTGTTCTCCTGAGTTCTCACAAGATCTTGCCCCCCCTTTTTGTTTTAGCCATTCTCCTGGGCCTTTGCTAGCAATTTCTCATTTGGAGCTGTCACCACAAGGATGACTTCCAGACCCCCCTTCCAGTCTGGCCTCTCACCTCGGCTCTGGCAGCATTATTGGACTTGGCATTGATTCATCTGCTCACGGCCGCTGCTGTCTCCCTCATCGCTCAGGCTGGATGCTGGACCTTGATGGTTCTGCCTTTCTATCATTTATCCCTGGACACTCACCAATTCACCTTATTTACGATGATTCCCTATCTGACTCTTTCTTCCTTTTCCACCACTACGGCCATGATTCAAGCTGCTGTCATCTGCTGCCTGAGCAATGGGGAGAAGCCTCTGCCTCCCTGCATTCCATCTTGCTTTGTTCTCTATTGCTGGTGATACTTGGGAAGCCCAGGCCTGGGGCTGAAGAGATGCCCTAGACTGAGAAGGGCCCAGGTGATGTTGTTTTCATGACCTTGGGGAAATAAAGCTTTGTTTGCACTATGTCTTTATCTAAAGTAGGGTTGAAGGTTGGTAGTCAATGGCCACAGTTCAGAGGATACCTGTGGCATGCTCAGACAGGTATGTGCCTGCTGTGCAGTCAGCATTCAAAAGTGCCAGCTGCCACATCTGTTGCCAAATCAAAAGCAAAGCCTGTAGCTCTGCACAGAGCTCTGCCACTGCTTCCTTCAGTCAGAACTTGGACTTTATTTCTCTGTAGTTCCTGTACTGGACCACGGGCAATTCTCAGGACCTTCTCTCTCCTCTCCTAAGGCAGGAGAGCCAGGCTGCATACTGTTCCTGACTCAAAGAAGGTCTGTTGGTCCTCATGAACTTCTAAAACAGGTTTTATGAAAGTAATAGAAAGGACACATGATGATTGAGAACATGAGGTTTATAGTCAGCCATCTTTGAGTTCCATGGTCATCAATAAACTCTACTTAGCTTCTTTGATCTCAAGTGTACTTACCCATGAAATGAAGCAAGAGTATTGAACTTGAAAGAGTGAATGAGAATACAACATGCATACACAAATATATGTATACACATATTCATGTTTATATACCTATATATTTCTTGTTGGTACCAGTTCAAATGGACATGCAACACACACACATATATATCTATATATATAGATATATATGTGTGTACAACATACACTTACACACAGATATACACATACATTTGTATGCACAAATATATATAGATATATATGTGTGTACAACATACACTTACACACAGATATACACATACATTTGTATGCACAAATATGCTCATGTATACACATATGCACATGTGCGTGCACGCGCGCGCGCACACACACACACACACATAGAATGGGTGGTCCATACATATAAGACACCTCTTTCTTTGGCCTTGGATATTGATACAAAAGAAAGGTGGAGAATGAATTCCTTTCTCCATCTCTCCATCCTCAGCTTGGTTTAAGGGAGCCTTTATGGCTCTTTAATATCATCTATGCCAGAGGTATCCACCAGACAGATATAAATATACCAGTTTAGTGGTATATTATTTGTGTTTTAATAAAAAAAAGTTTGCCTGAAGATTAGAAAGCAAAGCAGCCATATTAGTCAGCCATACAGACCAGGCAGTGGTGGCACACACCTTTAATCTCAGCAGCCATACTAGTTAGCCATAGAGGTTGGGTAGTGGTGCATGCCTTTAATCCCAGCACTAGAGAGGAATATAAAATGGGAGGAGACATCTCTCAGCTCAATCTCATTCTAAGGATTCCTGGAGGCAGGAGCGCCATTTTGGTCTGAGGTAGAAGAAAGTTTCAATAGCTAACCACTTTGCTTTTCTGATCTTCAGCTTTTACGCCAATGTCTGTCTCTGGGTTTTTTTTTTTTATTATTCGTGCTACAACTCAGACATAGGTTCTTTCTGTGTAGAAAGCCTTTGTTAGCTGGCCAGTGACTACACCGGTGTTCAGGATCCACATGCAGTTCCAAGTCTTCCTGAGGGTGGGATTTTAGACATAAAACAAATAAAAAAACAACAAGAAAAAAACCCAAAGGACATTCTTGGGTTGACACAGAACAGTTAGTCAGAAGCAGAATTGCTGTGGGACAATGATCTTGTACCCTGTAAAGATTAGTAAAATGCTGATTGGCTTGTAGCTGGGCAGGAAGTATAGGCAGGGTGACCAGAATAGGAGAATTCTGGGAAGAGGAAAGGCTCAGTCTGCAGTCATCACCCAGATGCAGAGGAAGCAAGATGAGAATGTCTCATTGATAAAAGGTACCAAGGTCATGAGGCTAACACAGACAAGAATTATGGACTAATTTAAGATATGAGTCAGTTAAGAAGCATGAGCTAATAGGCCAATCAGTTTATAATTAATGTAGGCCTGTGTATTTCTTTGGGACTGAATGGCTGCCGGACTGGGCGGGACAGAAACCTCTGTCCACACAGAACTTCAGAAGCCAAGAAGCAAGGTTAGTACATTTAGGGACTTTCTCAGAGCTATGGACTTTGGTGGGTTAGGTCTTTGCTCTCCTTTGGCGGGTGTTGCTGTCTATGTCCTGGGTTCCAAGGCCTGAATGGCACTTCCACCATGGCATCATTTGTGCCATGGTCTGAGGACCTGTTACACTTTGTTTTTTATTTTCCCTTCAATAATCTGAATTATATGCACAAATTTTAAACGAACAGCATTAATATTTTATATTAAAAGAATGTTTGCTGGTCACTTCCGTCTTCAGTAGATACATTGTTTCAGAGTAATCTAGAAGGATTCCTTTTGATTTTTGATTTTTATATTTATATTTTGAGAGTGGTGTATGTGTGTCTTTGTGTGTGCATATGTGTGTACATGCATTTGTCATGGATGTGTAGAGATGAGAGGACATCTCAGGGGTCAGCATCATTTTCCACCTTGTTTGAGGCAGAGTGTCTTGGTGTTAGCCACTGTGCATACATGACTTTTTGGCTCTTGAGCTCCTGGAAATTCTTATCTCCACATCCCATCTCACAGCAGGAACATAGGATTATATATAAGTACCACCTCACCTGGCTTTATGGGTCCCGGAGAATCTGAACTCTTCACACTTGTTCAGCAAGTGGTTTACTCACTGAGCCATCTCTTAATGGTTCCTTAGGCTTAGGTCTCTGGGTCTACCTGTGATT
This sequence comes from Chionomys nivalis, assembly GCF_950005125.1. Classification (NCBI taxonomy): domain Eukaryota; kingdom Metazoa; phylum Chordata; class Mammalia; order Rodentia; family Cricetidae; genus Chionomys; species Chionomys nivalis. Next base: position 112,242,097 of record NC_080087.1, read on the forward strand.
TCTGCCTTGGCAAAAGAAGGATGCTCATGCTCATTGGCCAGATGTTCCCAGGTGATGCTAAGGCTGGTCACACTTCGAGGACCACTGTTTGAAATTGCCTGTGAAGAACTGGAGCTCAAATTATGATAGCTAAGCACATTGAAATCCACTGCACTCTTGAAATCTACAAGCCCTTCCTTCATTCACAAAGCACAGAGCCACTAACAATACATGGGTGCCTAGGCACAGTGCAAGCTGCTGCGGATTTAAAGGTACATTCGATAGACATTGTACCTGCTGCTTAGAGTTGCTCTCACTCAATGATCTGAGACCTAGACATCTTTATCCTCATTTTGGCCATGATGGGCATGAATGTTATCAAGGCTTGGATGAGCCTACTCAGCTTACCACCGTGAACCTTTGGTTTCCCTAACCATATCCTTTCCACTCTCTGTACTTTCTGCATACCTGGGTATTGGTATTTGCTTTCTTTTAAACCTTGAGACTAAGATTCCTTTAATTTCTGCTGAATGCCAAGCTTTCTTTCATGCTTTTATTCATATCACACATTCCCATTTTGCTTTTATGTTACTAGTTTGCCTTTCGTGAGCCATCTATATCTTTCTTTCTTTCCCTTTGGTTTTTAACTTGGGTTTACATTTATCCAGAAATGTTTGGTTTTTCTCCTGCCTGCCCATCTTTCTCTCTTCCTAAATAATTTCTGCCTTCCCACATTGAGGTTGCGTGCACCAGGATGGAATAGCTGGATGGCACACAGATTCCTGCTATCTACCTATTGTTCAGTGTCCGGGTATTAGGCGCGGCATGTCATCTCGGCTGCCATGGCTGAGGCTCTGGCACCAGCTGCTCAGATTCCAGAGGGTAAGATCTGAGCTGATGGGCTCTCTTGGTGGTGTGAGGCTTTCTGTTCAAGGCCAACAGCTTCGCTCCACTGCGCAGGCTAGATTATAAAAAGGCTGGCTGTGCTAAAAATAGCTCTCACTTTGATTCCCACTTTGGAAGCTTTTGGAACAGAGCTCCAAAGAAACAATTAGATTCTCCCTCCCCGAGCTAAAGCAGCGAGGGGAATGCTTTTCGTTTTGGTTGAAGAATCATGCAATAAACATCTTATGTACAAACAATTGTGCTGGGAAGGGTGGGGAATGTTTTATATCCGATATATCAGATGTTTTTTTTTTTATCCGATATAACTGATAAATTGCTTTTGAAATAGTCCGGCTCATTTAGGAAACTTTTCTTACATACATGTGATTCATCCTTGACCTCTGATAGATTTCTATTTTGAAGGGTCAGGTAGTGCAGTTAAGATGACAGGTGAGTAGGGAAGGTAGATTTTGTTATATTGTCAGAAGTCAAAAGATACTGTTTAGCTCTAGTTTTGTCTTAGTCCTTCTAACACTGCATGGGAAAAGTCATTCTTTTTCCATATGCCACTAAATTTTAAGATGCATTTTATACCAAAATATAAAATAGTATAACGTCAAGTTTTTCAAAGATATATTAAACATCATGTAGTTGATATATTAAACATCATGTAGTTTGTTAACACCTGGTGGTAATTTGAAAGAAAATGGCCCCCCAAAGGGAGTGGCACTACTAGGAGGTGTGGCCTTGGTGGAGTAGGTGTGGCCTTGGTGGAGTAGGTGTGGCCTTGGTGGAGTAGGTGTGGCCTTGGTGGAGTAGGTGTGGCCTTGGTGGAAGAAATGTGTCACTGTGGGGGTGGGCTTTGCAGTCTCTTTTGCTCAGGCTTTGCTCAGTGTAACACACAGACCACTTCCTGTTGCCTGCAAATTGCAGTACTCTCAGCTCCTTCTCTAGCACCATGTCTGCCTGCATGCTGCCACGTCCCACCATGATGACAATGAACAGAATCGTTGAACTTTAGGCAAGCCACCCCTTTAAATGTTGTCCTTTATAAGAGTCACTGTGGTCATGGTGTCTCTTCACAGCAATAGAAACCCCAACTAAGACACCTGGTGAATGATTTATAGTCTGATGCTTTCCTTAAATGCACCTGGTATATCTACCGTGAACAGGCTCTCTGCTGAGGCACATTTCCTGTCAAATGCTTGATGGCTCACCTAACATTACTTACGTTCACACCTCTATAAAAGCTCCGATGCCCAGGCTAGAGTGTCCCTGGGTGTTCCACGCATCTCTGAAGCCATCCATGTGTGTCCCCGTGTCACGTTATTTTCTTCAGTCTTTGTTATACAAGAATGTTTTCTGAAGAGCAGATAGGCTGGGCAGTGGTGGCACATACCTTTAATCCCAGCACTCAGGAGGCAGAGGCAGGTGGATCTCTCTGAGTTCCAGGACAGCCAGGGAACCAGGACTGTTACACAGAGAAACCCTGTTTCAAAAAAAAAAAAAAAAAAAAAAAAAAAAAAAAAAAAAAAAAAGCAAGGAAAGAAACAAGCAACCCTGTGATTCCCAGGCAGTCTTTTCAAGCTGCCCATTTTGAACCAGTTACTTTATTCTGAACATCCCAATGCTAAATTCTTCAGTAACTTGCAGTTTTTAGAGTCAAACGTGTATTTTCAAATGGTCTCTGAAGGTACTCTTAGAATTCCGATTATTCAAAGTGCTTTGAACATCCTCTCTGTGGTTCAGAAAGGAGCTGTTCTGTGCAGCGGAAGGAGGAGGGGCTGGGATGGAAAGAGTGACTTTCAGTCTGGAAGGATAGCATCCCTCTGACTTAGGCTTTCAAGCCTCAGCATTGGCGTCATTTTGGACCAGGTAGTTCTTTGTGGTGGAGACTTTCCTATTTACAGAATGTCTGGCCGTACTTCGTACCCACTAGATGTCAGTGGCATCCTAGGGACTGACTTTGAACAGTGTCACCAGACATTCCAGTTGACCCTGGTGGAGAGTCAGCCGGGTTGAGAACTACTCACTTGAGGAACCTAACCTGAACTCTTGAGGAAGAAAAAGGTGATGAGTTCTGTTTCAGCCATGTTAATTTGTCACGTTGCAGGGAGCCATTGGATGAAATCTTAGTTGGAGAAGCAAGACTGAAGTTCAGAAGCGAGCTAGCTTAATTTTCTGCTCATTCCAGACTGACTGAATGGGGAGGGGCCTCTGAGCAGGATAATTTGTCATTGCAATTTCCCAAATTGGGGGTGCAAACCACTGGGGTAAAAAGTAAGGTGAGTTTTTTTTAGTGCTTGTCTTAGTCGTTGTTCCATTGCTGTGAAGAGACCAATGGCCCAAGCAACTCTCATTTTTAAATAAAAAGCATTTAACTGGGGGCTTGCTTACAGTTTCAGAGTTTAGTTCATTACTGTCATGACTGGGAGCAGACAGACATGGTGCTGAAGCAGTACAGTAGCTGAGAGCTTTACATTCTGATCCACAGGCAGCAGGCAGAGAAAGTGACCCAGGGCCTGGTATGAGCCCATCTCCAGGGACACACCACCTCTTCCAGCAAGGAAACAACTCCTCCAACAGGAGCACATCTCCTTCAACAAGCCCATACCTCCTAATCCTCCAACAGTTCAACTGGGGATCAATCATGCAAATATATGAGCCTACAGGGGACATTCTCATTCAAATTACTACAGTGTATTTTCTGAGATAACCATTTTCCTTTTTAAAAAACAAAAGGCAAAAAAAAATGAGCAAACAACCCCCCTCCCCCCATATTTGTGTTTATTTCAGTGCCCATTAGGAGAAAGATTGGAAAACCTGCTTCATCCATCTGGTTTCTGGGTCGTTGCTTTAGGATAGGAAGACATCTTAGTTAGAAGATGCCATGAGTTTAGGGAAATACCTTAAGTGGAGTGGTTCATTCTTTGAGCAATTATTTGTGCTGGGAAATGTTTTAAGTTACGGGGGTCTAGAGATTAATAAGACAAAGTCCTGATTCTCACCGAGTTGAGAATGCATTTGAAAGGCAAACCTACTTGTGTCCATCAGACAGATGGACTTAGAAGTGAATATGAGAGTCATATCAGGTAAGGGCAAGTTTAAAGAGCTAGAGCATGGACGCAGGGGATAAAGCCTGCTCTTAGGTTCTTATAGGTGAGGAAGAAATAAATACATGGATACGGTGACCAGTAGGGACATGCATCTCGTTCAAGAGTCAAGGAGGACCAGAGCACTGGGTTCCGGCTAGTGATTTCTGGGCAGGGTAGCCCCAAAAGAATGCAGAGGCTAAGTGCATGGCCATGTAGAGTCACCTGGGTTGGCGTCTCAGATGTTCTAGAATGGTTTGTGTGCCAGAGAAGAAAACAGAAATTGTCTTTTGTGGAACAACAAAATGGATTAGTGGTTAAGAGCACTTGCTGTCAAGCCTCATGACCTGGGTTCCATCCTCAGGACCCACATGTTGGGAAGGAGAGGACTGACTCCCACAAATTATCTTCTAGTCCCCCCATTCACTGTTGCATATGTGTGAACAGATAGACAGACAGACAGACACACACACACACAGATTCGAAAAAATTAAAAAAGAAAGTGTTTATTCACCAGGGAGAATTAAGTTTTAATAACTATTTCTGAGATCTGTTTAACATCTCAGAGTGATCTAACAACCTCATATTTCAATTTAAAATTCATTAGTTAAAAAAAAAATCACTTACCCAATTTAACATTGTGATTGGAATCATGTCTGATAGGTTCTCTCAGACACCATCCACATCTCTTCAGTTGTGATGTATGTAATTTTGGCATTCCCATATGCCAGATTATCCTAACCCAAACCCAAAGGGGTAACACCATAGATTGAACAGAACGAGCGCCGTCCTTTCTGTGTTCGGTTTGTTTAGTTAATTTTCTCATGGCTACGACAAGTACCTGACCAGAAGCAGCTTAAGGGAGGCGGGGCTTATTCGGCTCTCGGTTTGAGGGGTACAGTTTGCGTGGAGGGAAGGCGTGGCTATAGGTGCCCTTTCCACCTCTGCAGTGGTCAAAGCTTTCAGATGGGTCTTTTCGCCTCTTTACATCTTGGTGGAAGACAGCACAGAAAACAGACAGGAAGTGGAACTGGGATAAAAAAGACTCCAAGGTCATATTCTGGTGGTTAACTTCCTATAGCAAGCAGAACTATTGTCAAGAGACCAAGTGTTCAAACAGACGAGCTGATGAGGACATTTGATGTTCAAATCATAATACACGTCTACGTCTTTCTGGGGTTAAAAGTCCTACAAGTAAAGGAAAAGCTTTATTATAATTATGTATTCTAAGCTGTTTTCAGTTTTTGACCCACATAAACTGGAGCTTGCAGATTCACAAAACCTGGGCAGCCACACAGGTCATGCCTTCCTTTCGGTCCTTTGCATCAACATGTGATTCTAAGTTCACGGTCTTCCAATGCCATGATTTCACAACTCACAGGCCTTGCTTTAAGAAACACTATCACTTCAATGCTCTGATATTATTTGCAAACCTGACTAAGGTTTAAGCTAATTAGCTTCCTTCTATGCTTGATTGGAGTGCGAGTGTGTGTGTGTTTGTGATGTACCCATGTGTACATGTTTGTAGAGTGGTATGTTCATGTGTACATGTGTGCATGTGTGTGGAAGCTAGAGTTCAATGTTGTTTATCTTCTTCAATTACTTACACCTTGATGTTTGCCACAGCTCTCACTGAATCTGGAGCTTACCAGTTTGTCTAGAGTTCCTGGCCAGAGACTTCTAGGGCTCCTTCTGTCTCTACTTCCCCAGCCCTAGGATTTCTGGGTGCACACTACCAGGCCTGGATTTATGTTCATATTGGAAATCTGAATGGAGGTTTTCATGCTTGTGGGGGAAAAACACCTTTCTGACTGATCCATCTCTTTGGCCCCTTACATGATTCTAGAGACAACTTCATTGCCTTTCTATTTGATCCTCTACTCTGTTATATGGTTTATTTCTAAATCTTTGCTGTCTTTTTTTTTTTTGATCCTACAGATGGACTTTCATCTTGGCTAGCTACTTCTTCTGCCTCCCCTAAAGTTGGTTTCTAACTTTCATCGGTGATGTCTTTATTAGATGATAATCTTAAATTCATGCTGTCCTTCTCTGGGTAGGCCAGGGCTAGGCCTGTTATTTATTTATTTATTTTGAATAGTGCATTTTTTTTCTTATATCTTTATCTGGTCCCAGGCTAGTGTGAATTCAACACTAAAGACTGAGTTGTTTGGTGAGTTTAAGAACAGAATGAGGCCAAGTGGTTGCTGCGTGGTGGTCAGCAGGGAGGGCAGACGAAGAGGAGGAAGGCCGGGGCTAGACCATGTCTTCTGTTTAGTCACTGATTAGTTTTCTTCCAAACCCTTTGGGAAGCCATTGGAGGAGTCTATATATAAGAATAGTAAGTAGTTCAACTATTTCTCTGGTTAATTCTATGTGGAGAATGGGTTGAAGGAAAGCCAGTGTAAAGTGATGGTCTGGAGAACGGTAGCTGGAGTCTTGAGAGACAGTGATGCCTGAGCCTAGAAGACAGGAAAGGTGTCACGAGGCTGTGACAGTAACTGGAAGGCTGGCCATAGTGCTTGTGGCCCTGTAGTCAGGAGGATCCCTGTCCACTGCTTCAGAAGAGCAGTTTTCACTCTTGCCAACCCTTGTCTGGCATTGTCGTTGGTTTCTGTAAATGTTTTGCTGGAAACCAGAGTTGAAGCTTTCCATTGCCCTGCATTTTACGGGATGTGTAACTGACAATCACACCTGTTTTGCATAGCTCTGTGCCTTTACATATATTTTCCACCATTGTTGGTTGACTGCCCACTTGGGAAAGGCTGAGGAAGCGGCTAGTTAAGATAAAAGTCCATCGGTAGGATCAGAAAATAAAGACAGCAAAGATTTAGAAATAAACTATGTAACAGATTAGAGGATCAATTAGAAAGGTCACTGATAATTCTTGGCTCCCCCATGACCAGCCTAGCGTGGACAGGCATCGATACCACTCTGCACACACAGAGATGGGTATCATCTACCATCACTAGGGTGCTAGTGGTCAGTAGGATGCTAGTTATTAGGTATTTGCAGTATTGCCAGGGATGCTCTATAGCCTACAACCTAACAATCCCAGCCTGCCCCTCTGTACCCCATCACTCCCTCATGCCTCTATTATTTATTTATTTACTTACTTATTGTGTATGCAATATTCTGTCTGTGTGTATGCCTGCAGGCCAGCAGAGGGCACCAGACCCCCTTACAGATGGTTGTGAGCCATCATGTGGTTGCTGGGAATTGAACTCAGGACCTTTGGAAGAGCAGGCAATGCTCTTAGCCTCTGAGCCATCTCTCCAGCCCTCTATTATTGTTTTTCATTTGTAGGAATGCCAAGCTGTAGATATGCCAGTATATGCCTAGGATACAAATCTATCCCTTTAGCCACAGTCTTTTAAATCATATTTTCCTGTCTCTTAGACTTTCAAAATTCTGAAAGACTTTAAACCATAAAAGAAATGAAATAACGAGGTAGTGTTTTTACCCCAGACAATTGCTCCCTCACTAGAGACCCACTTCTGACCTTGACATAAGAAAGCTGTTCTATCAGACTTTCTCAAATGATGGAGAACCTCCACAAGTGTCACCCACTCAATGCCAGCAGGATCCCCAAGTCTGAGGTTACAGGCAGGAGCTACCATGGTCTACTCTCTGTCTAGGCTGCTTGGTGACTAAACATAGCTGTGTTTAAGGGCGTGGGCCCCACGAGTTTGAATCCCTGGCGATTGTGTAAATGTCTTAATCTTTCTAATTCTCAGTTTCCTTATTTGTAAGAGAGGGGATGAGACAGGGGAGTGGTGTGTGTGTGTGTGTGTGTGTGTGTGATCAGATGAGTGTTGACCTCAGATGAAGAGGAATTCTCTCAGATATGAAAAACACGTACCGTTTTAAGTCAAACGGCTGCTCACAGCATTCCCCTTGCAAGCATGCTGCCTCCCACTTTGAATCTAGAGCTTTCATTTGAAGCTACATTCTTGCTATGATGTCATACTGAAAGATTCCTTTTGGAATTCTGAAGTAGCCTCTTGCCTGGGTGTTGGCCTTTTAGCTCCCAGGCTGGTCTCCAGGCTGGTCTCTCAGTCCCATCCCTATGGATAACTGGAAATGTCTTGGCTTGGTTTGGAGTGAATGGGAAAGGGACTCAATGGGAGATGCTAAAATCATCACCTCCGTTCACTGTCTGTAGTTCACACCCACTGGGCAGGCAATGGGTGAGTTTTTCAAGTCTGAGCTGTGTGTGCTGGTGATGGCCCTTCGAAACCAATAATCCAGAAAGGCAAGTTTCCATGTCGTTCAGGACTCCATGGGAAACATATGAAATGCTACTGTATAATAAAAATTGTGTAGAAAATACATCTGATTAAAATTTATAGTGGGAATTTTCTCTAGACTACCAGTGGTTCCATCACTCAGATATCACAACCAAGAGCACCCTTTTTACTTTTTTATTTTATACCTTGTTATTTTCCATATTTTTCCTGAAGCATTGCCCACTCTAAGGTGAGGACCATTTTAGTGTGCTGTTTTCATTAAACTTGCCTCTCTGGAGGGCTGTGTTTTCAAACTGAATTAAAAATCTGGGATTTATTTAAAGCCTCCAGGCTGCCCAAGGTGTTCTAGGAGATTTACAGCCTGATTTTCCCACCGTCTGTCTGGGATTATGTCACTATCCCACAGGATCAGCTGGGGGGCTGGCTTCATGGAGAAGAGAGAGCTGGGTTTATGACTCAAAGAAGTATTAAGCATAATATATTAATGTGATTTTTGTTGTATGTGCTGCAAACTCTTAGTCTTTAAAATGAGAGCAAAGGGTACAGAGTTAACACAGGCTGTTTCTTTTGGTTCTAAATATTATCCATTAAAACTCTCTAATACCTCTTGTATAGTGCGGTGTGGGTGGTGACCCAGGGAAGTTAGCACCTATCTCAGGCCCAGGGCACCTCATGTCAGGGGGACCCTGACCTCTGGACAGTGGAATTCAACCTCAGCTTCTAAAGCTTCTGGCAATATAAAACTCAGACCTAATGCGGGGGAAAACAATTTGAAAAGTGAATGAATTTTGAACCATAGCTTTACGTTTATGGTGGTGGTTTCTGGTTATAAAACTACACCAGATCAAGGAGTGTCTGAGACTCCCTTATACAAGGCTGCTGTTTCCAAGGGTGGATTCTGGCAGAGTCCCTCAGTTTGGGGGTTCAGTCCCTCAGTTTGTGGGTGCTCTGGTGGTTTTGGAATAGCAGGTATCTTGTTTTTCTGCAGGTTATACTGGAGAGCTTTGCCAGACCAAGATTGATTACTGTGTCCTAGATCCTTGCAGAAATGGAGCCACATGTGTGTCCAGCGTCAGTGGGTTCACCTGCCAATGTCTGGAAGGTAAGATGCCATCTAGTACTCTTGGAAAGATTTTCATTTTCATCTTTTTTTTTTTTTTTTTTTTTTTTTTTTTGGTTTTTCGAGACAGGGTTTCTCTGTGGTTTTGGAGCCTGTCCTGGAACTAGCTCTGTAGACCAGGCTGGTCTCGAACTCACAGAGATCCGCCTGCCTCTGCCTCCCAAGTGCTGGGATTAAAGGCGTGCGCCACCACCGCCCGGCTTTCATTTTCATCTTTAAACCATAATTTATTTTGGTCAGTTTGTTACTTTGTGTTTCTAAACATTTCATACAAGAGAAACACACACACACACACACACACAGAGAGAGAGAGAGAGAGAGAGAGAGAGAGAGAGAGAGAGAGAGAGAGAGAGAGAGAGAGAGAGAGCAAGCAAAGGCCGAATATGATCCCTCAGTTTTGTTGTTCATTGAGAAAGGGTCTTAAGTAGCCCAGGCTAGCCTAGAACTTGCTTTGTAGCTGAAGATGATTTTAAATTCTGGATCTTTCTGCCTCTACCTCTTGAGTGCTGAGAATATAGGCATACACTGCCATGTCCACCATGGATTCCTTTTTCTGCTCTACTTGAATAAGAGCTATAACCTAGAAATTTTTGTGATCTTGACACACACATTCATATCACCAAAATTTGACCCTTATACACATATTGACATATGTATATTGACTTATACATATAAAATGAGTTAGCATGATAAAATAGAGCCTAATAGTAAAACTCCACTCAAGATTTCTACTTTGCTTGACTTGTTTTTAGGTCCCATACAAATACACTTTAAAAACAACCAATAGAAAGTTTGCCTTCTTTGTGCTTTATGGGAAATTTATGATGGCTTAGGAAAATTAAGCCACCTGGAGAGTCCTCACTTTAGGATTGTTTTTATTTCAAAAGACGGGTTTACTGTTAGGAAAGAGACAGGCAGGTGATGGAAGGTAGAACCTGGCATTGGGAGCGATTTTGCTCCCATTTCTGCTGTGAGGGGATGACTTTAAACCCTTAATGGCATAAGAACGATGCCCTAGTAGATTTTCAGTGCTTAAAACTGTCACGTCGGCTCCTGATTCACAGACACAACACAGGTGACTACATAGCTTTTCATACTCTGCAGAGGTGAAATGCAGAGCCTGCACAGAAGGCAATATCTCCATATGTCCAGTCATCTTCAACTGCCCCTGTCCAGGAGCCCGGCCCTCTTCTAATACAGGGTTCCTGTGAGCTGCCCCTGAGTTCAGTTCCTACTCACCCAGGAAGGAGCATGGACAGAATGACTGATTTCCACCCCAACCCCAATTTTGTGTGTTGGCAATGGATGTGACTCCCATAGTGAAGGGGGGACCACGTTCTTTATGAGCCTTGCCTTTATCTTTCTTGGGCAGTGCAGACAAACAGGGAAACTTGGAAGTGTCCCAGGGCCGATGGCTGAGCAAGCAGCACCTTTGTTATTTGCCTACGAATGCTCTGCAATTCTGCAAAGCTTTGTCACACTCTGGATGAGTCAGTGGCTACCTACCCCTTTTTAGACTTTTCCTTCAGTCAAGGTCAGGGTTCTGGGACATTATGAATCCACATGGGATTTTTGCAAGAGTTTAGTCAACTCCCAAATGCTTTTATATTTCTGGTATTTACTAGAAAGGTCCAACAAAACTCCAGAGGCTTAAAAAGGAGAGACTGTACAGCTTGAACTAGAATCTAGGGACTTAGCCTTCACTCATGTAGTTTTCTTTCTTGCCAGAGGCTTTCCTGAGTACTTGCTCTGCATCAGGTGCTGTAGTAGGTTGTGGATCTTGATGGTTGGAGGTGTTAAAAAAGTCCCTCCTGGGTACAGTGTCTTTGGTGTAGACCTGAGGGCAGAGGCGATGCTAAGATAAAGGCTTGGAGGTAGTTTGTGGAAAAGGGGTAGGGCAAGGCTTGCAGGGCTTCCTGGGCTGCAGGCAAGGCACAACTACTTCATACTGGAGTGGAGGGAGGCAGAGGATTAGGGTTCATGTCCAGCTTACCTCCTATTCCATGACAAGTAACTTGCCTTCTGTGGCTTCAGTATTGCAGCTACAAGATGGTAACGTGTTCTTCACAGGGTAAGGGATTCAAAGCATCTCCTTTCATTTTTAATAAAATCTCGTGCAGATAAACGTGTATTGTACAGAGGTTGGACATGCTCTCAATAAATATTTGAGATTTTTGTTATTGCTCCATCATTAATTACCATTAAGCCACTGGCAAATTTAAACCAAGTGATTTGATCATTTCATTCTGGGACAGTATTGAACATGGAGCGAGAGGAGAGTGGAAATCAGGAGAAAGGACTGGGGACAGTTGCAGAGATCCAGGAAGTAGCTGTCTCCCTGGAATTGAAGCACAGGCTCTGGGAAGAAGCAAGAAGCTGATGTGTGTGAGATAAGTTCAGGGGACAAAGACAGGACCTTCTCGGGAAGGACTGACATGGAGGGCAGGGGCAGGGAGGCAGGAATCTGTGGCTTCTTTCCAGTAAGTTGTCTTCCCCAATGGGGGAAACAGAAATGAAGATGTTTTAGAGATGTTTTTAGAGGTGTTTTAGAGATGTGTTTGAGGGGTCCTTGGCTCATTCCTACTAGATGCCACTGAGGCTAAGTATTGGCTAAGTCTAAATAAGAGCCATTGACCTCCAGTTGTCTAAGCCATGGGTACCACATCTAAGATCCTCATTCATCCTTTGGCCCCATGCATGTTCCGTGCTGGGGAAGCTGTGGTACTCAGGAATCAAAAGGATGAGTGTGAGTTTTCCAGAAATATTCTTATTCAGTGAGAAATCCTTTTATTCAGTGAAGATTAAAATGGCTATGGGAAGGCCTGCAAAATTCAGGAAGTCATTGTTTTTTACTGCTGAGTAGTACTCTAATATGTATATATTCCATACTTTCTTCATCCATTCTTCCATCGAAGGGCATCTAGGTTGTTTCCAGCACCCACACACTGAGACAATGGGGATGTTCTATCAGGAACTCACCAAGGCCAGCTGGCCTGGGTATAAAAAAGCATGGGATAAAACCGGACTTGCTGAACATAATGGACAATGAGGACTACTGAGAACTCAAGAACAATGGCAATGGGTTTTTGATCCTACTGCACGTACTGGCTTTGTGGGAGCCTAGGCAGTTTGGATGCTCACCTTACTAGACCTGGATGGAGGTGGGTGGTCCTTGGACTTCCCACAGGGCAGGGAACCCGGATTACTCTTATGAGGGAAACATGATATTTATACTTCAGAATCTGGTTTTGTTTTGCTTAGCATGATAATCTCTGGTTGCATCCACTTTTCTGAAAGTGTCAGTTTTATCCCTCTTTATTTCTGTCTGTCTTCTTCGGGTGGTTGGATAGCAACTAAATATGTGGAGCCCATTTGCCAATTGAAAAGAGCCTGTGCCTACAGGACTTCTTACATCAGCCACATACTAGCGCAATTCTGAAAAGTGTCTTAAAGCATGACGTATTTTGGAATGCCAGCCCTGACCCCCCTTGCTTCCTTTCTTCCTCTTTGTCCTTTGTATATTGCTGTTGATTTGGTCTCCTCCCTGTTATGCCTAATGAGTAGGAATTTGATTAATTCCTCTTGTTGCCCCCAAACCTTCAGCAACTCTAGCTGAGGGTCATGTTTCGTGTTAGAAGGAGGTCACTATTTAGTAAATGAACCACTCAGAAGGCGACACTTAGATCTAATCACGTTGTCCACCAAGTTCATCCTCACAACAGTTTCACGAAGCTCATGCTATCACCATCTTTATTTAACAGTCTGGGAAGAGGGCACATAGCTTGCTCCTGGTCATGTAGCCGGAAACTGGAAGGCAGGTGGCTGGTCTCCAGTGCTCTTTAACCACGTTAATGATTTCTGGACACATTCTTTAAAGTAAGTCCTATCGTGTATTTTTTATCATATATATATTTTGAGACAGGATTTGTTTCCCAGATTGACCTCAAGTTCTTTATATAGCTGAGGATGGTTTTGAACTTTTGAACTCGCTGCTTCCTCCCACTGAGTGAGAGAATCACAAAAGTACATCACCCCTTGGTTCATGCAGGGCTGGAGATTGAAGCCAGGATTCCATGCATGTTAGGACAAGCTGCTGACTGAGCTACACCCCAGCACCTGTGATGCTTATAAATTTTATTTTTATTAGTTCTTTGAGAGTTTGGTACAATGCATTTTAACCACATTCACTCTCATCTCTTCCCAGATCCATGACTACACATACTTCACCGTCCACTAACTTTATGCTCAAAACAAACAACACACACACACACACACACCAAAAAAACAAAACCAAAAAAATCCCAACCCCCTCCCAAACCAAAAAACATCAAGACCAATTTGTGCTGCCCAAATGTTCTTAGATATATAACCTTCCATGGTCAACTCAGGAGCTTTACTCTCGGAGTGAAAACTCTCCCTCTCCCAGGAACTAATAATTGCCGATAGTTCTATGGCCTGACTCCCCTTTCCATGCTGGGACATGGTCTGACTTGGACTTGCATGCATCTTGTTCACACTGTCACACTGCTATGAGCTCCTGTGTGCAGCTGCCCTGATGCCTATTTTTCATGACTCTCTGCTGCCATGAACGCGAGTGAAGTAAATGAGTTTGCTGGGTTCTAAAGCTTATTTCCTTCTCTACTAGTTCAGTTCTTAACTCTGGATAAGGAGACCCTCTCTTTAGAAATCATGAAATCTGTTCATAGCAGGCTTCTTCAGGTCAGAAATCTATAAGGCTAGGGTTTCCTGTGGATGGGGCTTTCATCATAGCCTGCTGTGTCTCTCACCCAGTCTTCCTTCATCCCTTTCTCTTCAATGCTCCTTTTCCATCTGATCTGTAATGAGCATTCAGGGGGTGAAGTCTTTCCTGGCAGCTGTCTTCTGTCATCAGCCTTCTTGAAATGCCTTTCCTGCAACTCAGAATCAGGCACTAGGGAGACAGCTGTGGCCACCATTAATTCTGTCTTTTGGGGTGTATCTGTGTGCACGGATCTCTAACACTAAGATGTTTGTCTTTCATCACTGAACCCTCTTTTTGAAAATGTGCATTTATTTTAAATTATGTGTATACGTATGTGAGAATGAGCACGTGTAAGTACAGATTCCCAAAGAGGCCAGAAGAGGGCAGCAGATCCCAAGGAACTGGAAATACAGAAAATTGTGAGCTGCTCAGTGTGGGAGCTGAGAACCAAATTTGTGTTCTGTTGCAGGGAGCTGCTTGCTTGTCCCGGCTGCCCAGAGCTGAAATAATCACACAGAAACCATATTCATTAAAATCCTGCTTGGTGCATTAGCTCTAGCTTCTTTTTGGCTAACTCTTATATTAATTTAATGCATTTCTATTAATCTGTGTATCACCACATGGCAGTGGCTTACCAGAGTCTGTCTCTGGCAGCTCCATGGTGTTCTTCTCTGACTTTACCCTTCTTTCTCCCAACATTCAGTTCTGTTTTGCCCATCTACCTGAGTTCTGTCCTATCAACAGGCCAAGGCAGTTTGTTTATTCATTAACCAAGACAGAAGGACCTCCCACATCAGTCTTCTCTGTAGAAGAAGTACAAGGTCTTAACCACCGACCATCTCTCCAGCCTCTGAATTCTGGTTTTAATTTGAATTTCTACTTACCTTTCCTAGGTTCATATTTAAAAAGTATTTCTCATTCTAATTATAAAAGGGATGGTAACCGGGCGGTGGTGGCGCACACCTTTAATCCTAGCACTTGGGAGGCAGAGGCAGGTGAATCTCTGAGTTCGAGACCAGCCTGGTCTACAAGAGCTAGTTCCAGGACAGGCTCCAAAGCCACAGAGAAACCCTGTCTCGAAACCCCCCCCCCAAAAAAAAGGGATGGTAAAAAAAAGTCAAAACAAACTTTTTTAAAATTTACTTTTACCACTTTAGTGCTAGCAATGGCAAAGAAGGAAGCCTGATATGTTAGCCTGTGTCTGTGGTACTTTCCTTCAGTGTTATTTCATGTTTGGTTCGGAACTTTGAGATCCTTTAATTTGAAACTGGGTGAATTTTAACTCTGAAGGTTTCTGGTTATTTGCACTCCTTCCCATGAGAATATCTCATATTTGGTTTGGAACTTTGAGATCTTTAAAATTTTAAGCTATATGGATTTTAATTCTGAAGATTTCTGGTTATATATACCCTATAATTAAATCCTGACTTTTCAGTGTGTGGATATGTTTAAGAACATATGCAAATACAGTCTAGATGCTAGCATCTGTCCATCCGTCCGTTTGTCCGTTCATCTATCCATGCAACATCTTAACCTCAGCAGCCCAGCTCTCTCTGGGAAAGCTGAAAGACACCATGGAGATCAATAAGGAATAAAAATATGCGGTAATGATTAAAGCACTCAGCCGTAAGGGATGCTCATTGTGCTTGCAGGTATGACCATTCCCATGGTGCAGAGTAGAATGGAGTCTCTTCATAGCATGTCTGTCACAGGAGGCTTGTAGCAGCCCGAGACTCAAGTAGGCTTCATGGGATGTTTGCAAAAAGCATTTTTTTTTATCCAATGAACCTAAAACATTGGTGGTGTTAAAAGTTAACAAACATTAAACCCCTTCTATATGGAATCATGGATCATAGGAACTGTGTGGACCCCTCTTGCTGTGTCACCATGAAGGCAAACACTGAGTTTGGCGGAGACTTCCATCTTCTATCTACCGACTGTCACCTGCAGCTCTGGTTTTAAACTCATGATGCTGAAGCATCCCCATTTGGCATTAACATGGGGTATTGTTCTCTGGCCCAGAAGGCTCCCAAACCTTGGCTTAATGGTGAGGCTACCGAGCCAAGTGGTTTTCAGTGTGGATTTTAGGGTCACACTGCTTAGATCTGTGTCTAGACTCCAAAGTCTTTGTGTCTCTGAGGCTCATTTTCCTTATTTCCAAAATGAGGATGCTACCAGCACATGGGTTGTGAAGAATACAAGACCCTAGCTCTGTGCATGGGAGGTAGGGAGTACTGAATAACTTAGCTAGAATAATGACTATTAATTAGGCATGGCACATTGGGGGAGTCATATAAAGCTATATCTCTTCCTGCCTCCTGGTTATAGGATCTTGACAACTAATTACTACCTTTAAGGGACCTTCTTTATAAATGTCTTTGATTCCAATATATCATTTTAAGAGTCTCTTGATAAATTCATACATATACTTTGTTTGAGGTAATGATCACAGTGGAAAGTGTAAGCAACACTAGAGGAGACCTGGGATCTAGACCTTTATATTAGCCCGAGGTCTTACAACAAGCTCCATGTGTTTTTCCAAACTGTTTTGTTTTCCCAAGTTTTACAGCCTGGAGTACTCTAGCCGTATAAACCCTCTTGTCCAACTCCAATTTCAGTGGGCATGCCCTGTACCTCAAAGGGTTTATAGAAGCTCACAACACATGGTACAGGAGTTGCATCTGAGCTTATGTGTCCTGTCCAGAAACTAGACACATCACCTAATATGTGTTTAGGTATCACACCATTCTGGGAGTGGGCTGCTGTCTGCAGTATTCTAAAGTGGATAATGGCTTGGTGAAAGCATTCTCTGAGGACCACATAAAATTGTGTGTATTTATATAAGAACTTACAACGTGTTCCCATAAACCTAACAGGATAGAATAAATGTACTTCTTCCTCTCCCATTTGGCAGGATCCCTGAGCCACCACTCCACTTAGGGACCATAGCAGCCAAGACCCTTGGCTTCCAAGTGGTGTAGAGTTTCACCTCTGGAAACAGAGCAGGGCCTTCACTGAGCCTTGCTAAGTGTGAGTGAGGTTTGCTTTCTGTGGTTTGTCCATACAGTTTACTTTTCCTTTTATGTCAAGGATTCTCATTTTCTTATTTCTTTACTTTCCTCCCCTATGTGCCTAGTCCAGTGTCTCTGAAGTTGTTTAAGTAGAAATACCACAGAGTGTTTTGTTTGCTCTCCCCCACATCATCTATGAGGACAACAGCTGCAGGGGCATTTAGTGAGGGATTGGGTCCTGTCTCTCTTGGGCACCCCTCCTTCTGCCTGGGAAATCCATGCTGATGGGCAGCTTCAGACTGACAGGTGGCAGCCTGGAGCTCCAGCCTGGTGAATGAATGCATGGATGATGATGCCCTAGTGTTTTCTTTTCCAAAAGAAGTGGATAGGGAAGGGATGGGGGGTCGGTGACTCAGCAGTTAAAATGTTCACTGTGAGGACCAGAGCCAGGATGCCCAGAACCCGTGTAAATGTAGGGTGGGCTTGCTCACCCACTTGTAATTCTAGCACCAGAAAGGTGGAAGCAGAAGGTCCCCTGAGTAAACTTGGTTAACTAAATCTTCTTTTTTGACCCAATTTCATCTTTTATGACTTAACGTCAACATCACGTTGATTGATACTTATGCTTCTCCTTAGATTTTTTTAAAGATGTTTTTCTCCTCCCCCCACTTGTCTCCTTTTGAATTTCTCCATTTATGAATGATCATAATTTATATGAGGAATGTGTTTTCTTACAAATCAGTCTGCACTGAGTGAAGCTTCTAGTCACTGTGACGTCAGGCATCCACATGGAATTGCCAACCTATGGGCCATTTCTAATGCGTTTTACTACAGTCTGCTTTTCTATGATAGCTAAGATGTTATATAGCATTATAATTCATTTTAGGCATTTACCCAGAATTACCAAAACCATCTATATTCAAGCAAGCTCAAAGAAAAACATTCTATGATTCAGTCCCCAAAAGACAATCATTTTAGATTTTAGGCGAATCTCTTTGAAGAATCATTTTTAATGCCCTTTGAAAAGAAACTAAAATAGGATCTTAAAGTCATATCTGTTTACCTTCTCTATCTATCTATCTATCTATCTATCTATCTATCTATCTATCTATCTATCTATCATTTAATTTGTTTATTCATCTATCACCTATCTTATCTGTCATCTATCTATCTATCTATCTATCTATCTATCTATCTATCTATCTATCTATAACCTACCTACCTACCTGAGATCTTGCCATGTTGCTAGACTGGTCTCAAACTCAAGTGACTGGCTATCTTGCCTCAGGCTCCCAGGTAGTTAGAATGCAGTGCATACTTCCATACCCAGCTAAAAGTCACAGTTTAACTGCAGCCTTATTGGATCTTTTACATCTGATAGCTTTTATTTTCCTAGATACCCCTCCCTTTTCTTTATCCCACCCAACTGTCTGCTTTCTTAAGAGGAGAACAAATGTGCTTACAATTAACTTTTCCATATGCATTACTCAAAACCCCTTCTCCCAGTCCAACATTTTTCCTCTTCCTTGTTTCCCGAGTCAAATCTGGGGCTTTCTTTAAGATACAGCACGAAGTCTAGTTCTCTCTTCTTTTGAATCACTACTGGTGACACCTACTGACCCCAGAACCACAGCCTGGTTCATCCCTCCAACCCTTCATGTATGAAAGGAATCATTCCAGTATCTATGGGAAGAAACAGTGCAGCATCTCCCAGCATTTCCAGCATCATCTTCCAGCATCATCTCCCAGCATCTTTCTGCCTTCCTCAGCATCCCCACAGCATCCCCACAGCATCCCCACAGAAACCCCGTGTCCCCCAGCATCCCCTAGCACCTCTCAGCATCTCCCATGTATTCTGGACTCCTCACTGAGGAATGACTTTTACGTGAACCTTCTCCTCACTTTGCTGTACCATCCAGAGAACACTCAGATCTAAACTCTCTACCTTTATTTGATTCAGTGATTATTCGTTTATAAACCTGCAATCACAATATCTGGTGACTAATATTCATCTTTTTCCTATTTCCTCATTGTCATCTCTAAAACCCAATCCATATTTATCAGTTTTCTTTCTCTCACTACTCTATTGTGCATTTCTCTGACTACTCTATTAAAATATTTTCTCATCCCATAACTGTTCATTCTCACATCCACACCACAAATATTTACTCAGTGCCTCCAATAACTTAAGCACTTGTAGTTGCTGAGACTCAGAAATGAGGGGAACCAATACTTGTTCTTATCCAGGAAGGCCCTGGTCTCATTGAGGGTGGAAAGGCAGATGGCAGGTGAGCCAAAACACAGTTATGGCATTTCCAATAAGAAAAAAACTGCTATGAAGAAGAAAGTGGGGTGTTGTGGTAGAAATTCTGCTAGGCTGGAGTCGTCAGGAGAAGCGTGTCTAATATGTGAGCCAAGGGGTCGAGGAGATGACTCGGTAGGGAAAGCGCAATTGTGCAAGCACGAGGATTCTAGTATGTTCTCACAGCAAAATGGGCACCGTTGTATTTGTTACCTGATGCCAGGGGTATGGTGTGGTGGAGGCAGGTGAGTCCTTTGAGCTTGTTGGTCAGAGAGCCTGGATGAATAGATGAGCTCCAGGTTCAGCGAGAGACTGTCTCAAAAAATAAGGGTTGAGAGCCACAGAAGGAGATATTTAGTGTTGGCATGTGGTCTTCCACACATGGACAAAATATACACACTTGGGTGGGCTCGTCCACATGGACATGGACATATCACAAAGAGGGGGGAGGGGAGAAAAAGAGAGAAACGAACATATAGGGAACTGGCAAGAACTTCCAGAAAGGTAGTGAGACTCTAGGACCAGCCCGCTGGACTATTTCTGGCAACTGTATGGAAGCCATTGGGTCAGTTGCTAGGGAACGAAGCATCAGACTGGATGGCAAGAGTTAATGTACACAGGACATGGTGCCCACTGGAGTGATATCCAATATTGTTCTAAGATGATCGGAAGCATGATAGCATTTGCATTTTATGAAAGCTACTCTCATAAATCACGGGGAATTGGTTGTAGGGTTAAGGTAGACGAGGGAGTCGCACGGGAGAAAACATGTCAGGGAAGTAATAGCAGTGACTTTGGGGTGGTGGCCAGGGAGCAGAGACAAGGTACTGGAGTTCAGGATGTTTTGGCAATGGGAGCTACAAGACCCACTGATGGATGGCTGGATGTGGGGCTGACAAAGGGAAAGAATTAGAAAGACCCCCAGGTGTTGCTTGAACCACTTACCAAGGCTGCACAATGAGATGTTTCACAGGCTCAGACACGTAACTTCGTCTATGTGAGTTGCCTTTATGCTATCAGTCCAGTTGCTAGCGTTGCTTTAGTTCATGTACTCTCATTAATACTGCAAAGCTATTTATATTTCTGACAGTACACAGAATGACTTCATTGTCTTACAGTTTAAAATTTCCCAGAAATGACTTCTTTTGGTTTTAAATACCCGATTTTCATGTGTGTATCTCAAGGGTATTTTCTTTTTATTTGCATAATGCATATTCTGCAGGTAATCATATCAATATTGGTTCAAATACAAAATCTGAAGGCAGAGTCAACTAGATAAATTAAGTTTCTAGTTTCTTAAATCAGCCTTTATTCCCTGGTAGTTTTTTTTTTCCCCTTGCCGGTCTGTTTTGTTTACTTTTCATTTTAGCCCCTAAATCCATCTCCCCCCCCCTGCATTTTATTCTTTTGCAACAGTCCTTTGAAATCTCTTGTCTGGTGACATTGCTTCCGCATGTTAGGGATTGAGTTTTTCTCTGGAGCTATTCCATTTTCTTTCCAACATTTCCTGATGTCTGTGTCCTGAACAACTTGAAACCAACTATTGAACACAAGAGGCCCTGCTGTGGTCATTCTCTTTGTACTTGTTGGTTGATACTATCAAACAGCTGTTCATTTCTTCCTCTCTAAGGAGGCTTATAAATCCAAACACAGTTTTCTCATCACCTCCAGGTCAGGACTCTGTATTTTTGTTCTCACATAGTTTGTTAATCTTTGGTTATTTCAGAATTGTCGCTTTAAAATTTTTATTAGTTCTTGGAGAATTTCATACATGATATTTTGATTGTATCTACTCTCCCCAAATGCCTCCCCGATCCACCCCATTCTATACACCTCCACTTTTATATTCTCATTTTATACACTCATTGAGTCCCATTAGTGCTGCCTGTACAATCTTGAGTGTGTGGCTCTACCTGGGTCCACACACTGAAAAAAATGAATTTGCCTTCTCCTGGCAACTGTCAATTGCCAAAAGTTCTTCAGTCAGGGGTGGGATTTCGTGACCACTTTTTCCTTCCCTGCAGGAATTTTTGTTGGACTTGCATCTGTATCGGCCTTATGCATGCCATTACAACCATCATAGTTCACATGTGCAGCTTCCCTGACCCACCTGGGAAACATTGTTCTGTTATAGTCACCACTACCTCCAGCCCTTAGAATCCTTCTCTCTCCCCTCCCCTCAATTATTCCTGAGCCTT
This sequence comes from Chionomys nivalis, assembly GCF_950005125.1. NCBI lineage: Eukaryota > Metazoa > Chordata > Mammalia > Rodentia > Cricetidae > Chionomys > Chionomys nivalis. The sequence continues at coordinate 112,263,672 of NC_080087.1, forward strand.
GGGAGGAGAGCCTATGATGTAGCTATCACAGAACTTAATGGTAAGACCCCATTGCTGAAGACAGCATATTCTTAAATGACAGAACATGAAGAAATCAGGCTAACATTGATGCTTTAGCTTCATCCTTATTGTCTGGCTTTCATAGTTCTGGATGGAGCTCTGCATAGTGCTGGAGGGTGAGGGTTGCTACTAATCTTATCCAGATGTATACCTACGACAAATAAGGACCAGCATGGAAAGAAAGGAACACTGGTACAATAGTGGCACAAATGTCATGGGAGTAATCAGTTTCTGATTGGAATTAAGAAGGTTTGCTCCATAAGATGCAACCCATACCTGGTATCATCATGTGGGCCAAGAACCTGTGTCTAGAAAGGTTCTAGGTCCTAGGGAGAACCTGTTATTTTTCCTCTGCTAAAGGAAGACAGTATAAAGCCAACTACTAATGACTTATTGTTATACCCATAGATTAGTTCATTTCTCAAACTCCATCAGAGAAGCTCCTTCTTACAGGAGATAGTGATTAACAGAGAACCACAACTTTAATTTTTAGAATTATTTATTTTTTTCTGGGTATGTGGGTGCACACATGCCACAGGAAGTGTGATGAGGAAAGAACCACACTGAATATGGACTGAGGGCACAACCTAAATAAAAAGAGAAGAGAAGCCAGAGAACATGCTGAACACTGGCACATATCCCTTTCTGCTTTCTGAGTGTGCGCAATGGGATTTAGCTACCTCCTACTGCCATGCCTTGATGAACAGACACTGAGAGCAACAATTAATAAATGGGACCCCTTGAATCTGAGAAACTTCTATAAAGCAACGGACATGGTCAACAAGACAAAACAGCAACCTACAGATTGGAAAAAACGTCTTCACCAGCTCCATATTGGATAGAATACTGATCTCCAAAATACACAAAGAACTCAAGAAATTTGACATCAAAAGAGCAAATAATCCAGTGAAAAAATGGGGTACAGAGCTAAAAAGAGAACTCTCAACAGACGAATCCCAAAGGGCTGAAAGACACTTAAGGAGATGGTCAACTTTATTAGCCATCAGAGAAATGCAAATCAAAACAACTCTGAGATTCCATCTTACACCTGTCAGAATGGCCAAGATTGAAAACAATGATGACAACTTAGGCTGGAGAGGATGTGGGGTAAAGGGAATTGCTGGTGGGAGTGCAAACTTGTATAACCACTTTGGAAATCAGTATGGCAATTCTCAGAAAATTAGAAAGCAATCTACTGCAAGACCTAGCAATACCGCTGTTGGGTATATACCCCAAAGACTCTCAATCATACCACAAGGACATGTGCTCAACCATGTTCATAGCAGCATTATTTGTAATAGTCACAACCTGGAAAGAACCTTGATACTCCTCAACTAAGGAATGGATAAAGAAAATATGGTACATTTACACAATGGAGTACTACACAGCGGTAAAAATAATGATACCTTGAAATTTGCAGGCAAATGAATGGATCGAGAAAAAAAACATATTTAGTGAGGTAACCCAGGCCCAGAAAGACAAACATAATATGTTTTCACTCATAGGTGGCTTTTAGACATAAAACAAAAAAAAAACAGTCTACAGGCCACAACCCCAGATAAACTAGAGAACAAAGAGGACACTAAGAGAAATATGCATGAATCTACAAAGGAGGTGAAAAAGACAAAATTTCCTGAGTAAATTAGGAGTCTGGGGATCATGGGAGAGAGTAGAAGTGGAGAGGGGAAGGAGAGGGGGAAGTGGAAAAAATGTATAGCTCAATGGAAACAAAATAAAAAAAGAAATTTCTGTTTCTAGTTCAATCTAATAATCTCTGCCTTTTATTTTAGATAATAGTCCATTCACATTTAATATAACCATTGATAAAATCCACTAGACCTTGACTCCTTTTAATATTTTCTCTTAATTTTTGATTTTTAGTAGTTTGACTATGATGTTGCCATGTATTTTAATTTATCCTTTTTGTGGTTCAATGAATATTTTGCCCATGGACTGATAATTTTGACTGAATTTAGGAAGAATTCAGTCATGTGTGTAGTCTAAGTGGTAGGAAGGTCAGAGGGACAAAGTACTGAAAGCAAAGGGTACATGCCAACTCTTTCTTTAGGAAGTTTTTCATATGTGACTTCAGGTTATTTTCACTTATATCTCACTACCAAAATGAAGTGACTGGTCAATGTATTACTGTAGTAGAGACTATGAAGTGTAGCTATTATTTCCTATAGCTATGTGAACTGAGGTTGTATAATGCAGGAAGTTGGGAGATGGATACTAGATTAAGCAGCAGTCAATGAGTGAGGGTTCAAACTGATACCATTTCTTCTCATTACTGGCTTCTTTGGTATGTGCTGGTGTGAATGTTACAATAGATCCTTGATTTGAGGATCCTGGGTTCAAATTTGACTCTGTCTTTTCTAACTGTGTGCCTTAAGGCAAAATCCTTGATCTTCCCGTGTTTACTTCCCTATTAGGAAATCAAGAAATAACAGCACTAATGAAGTTTATATGAGTTCTCTATAAGAGTCACTTATATAAAAGTAAATCGGTATAGTAAAATCCTAACTGCTTGCAAGAGCAAGCACAGTTTCAACAGACTCCTATTGAACTTACGAAGAGATTTTTTTTTTCTGAGCGATTCTTGTACGACTTCCCACAGCTGTTAACCCAAGAGCTCACCTACTTTGCCTCACAGGGTGGCCCAGTAGCTGCATGTGTTTAAAGAACTGTGTGATCACCTTTTGATTCCAGAAGACGCTCTTAGCCGTGTTCAGGGATACAGTCCTGGGGGACTCTGAGCAAATATGAAGTCTGATGATGTTGCAGAGATTGCCTAATAGTCCAGCTCCCTTCCAGCTTCCCTGTGTACAATCTCTGAGTATATATACAAAGTAAAAGACTCACATCTTAAAGCAAGTCAAATCCAACATTTATCGGGCACCATAGGCCACCATACTTAGCCTCACCTAGTAGGAGTCCATGGTGTTTTGTAGGTAAGGAAACAGAGCCAAAAATGATAAGATTCTTTGTCTAAAGTCAGATATCTCATAAGGAAATCCAATTTTTTTTTTTTTTTTTTGGCTTTTCATCACTGGTGTTACAAAACCTTATTCATGTTCTCTGAGGAAGGTCATTTCTGGGGCAGCCGAGGAAGAGTGAGTCACTTACAGAAGGATGTCATATTAGCAAGAAGATAACGATGGCTTGCACAACGGAAGGAAATGCAGCTTGCTAGTCAAAGCTAGAGAATTTTCAAAATCAGCACAGCTTTCTCTTCTTCTTTTAGTTTCTAAATGCTTTGAGTGTGTCTAGTCTCCCAGCTGGACTGACAACCCTAACTACAGGACCTGCTCTTGTGTTTTCCCTAGCAATCAGCACCAAGGCACTTGGTCTCTGGCAGTCACATACAAATGTGGGTGCTTGTGGTCCAGTAGTTAGCATTTGGGAGTTGCGATGTTTGCATCCAGGCTCCCCAATAAATCCAAACAGCAGACATCATCAGTATCTGCGTTCCACTTGATGCCAGGACAAGCCCGAGGGATTCAGTGCTAGCCCTGGATCTAACAGATTGGTGGGCAGAGGTGGCCATTGAACCCAGGTCTCCTTGTCTTCATTTTGAGTTGATTTTTGGTAAGGCAAGAGATGAGAGGTCAGAGTCAGCCCTCTGTGTGTGGATATCTAGTTTTCTTGGTTAGCCTGCTCAGGAATGTTTTGGTGCCTTTATTGAAGATCCGTGGGCTAAATAGGCTTGTGGCTTTGGTTTTTAAGTTCCTCTTTTGTCCAGGTGCCACGTTGTTTTGGGTACCATGGCTCGGCTGTGTTTCCAGAACTCAGTACTATGGCACATCTAGCTTTGTTCATCAGCTTTGAGGCTGCTTTGGCTACTTGAGGTGCTTTGTGTTTCCATATGAAATTTAGGGTTTGTTGTTGTTGTTCTGTGAATGTAATAGGTATTTTTTGATGGGGATTGCGTTAACCTGTAAGTCACTTTGGGCAGTACAGCTATTTTAACAATATAAATTCTTTCAATTTGTATACCAGGGGAGGCTTTTCCAATTTTTGGTACCTTTAATTTCATTAATGATTCATAATTTTCTTTTGCTTTTTAAAAAAAATTTCCATACAATGTATTTTGGCTGTATTCTTCCCCATCCAAACTCTTCCTACATCATTGTATTCTCCCTATCCATCCAAAGGTATGTTTTTTCTCTCTTAAAAATACCAAAACCAGGGATTCTTGAAATTTGCAGGAAAATGGATAGATCTAGAAATTATCATATTGAGTGATGTAACCTATATACAAAAAGACAATTATTATATGTACTCACGCATAAGTTTATTTTGTGTTGGCCAACATCTTCCAAGCCTCAGCAAGGCCTGCCTTGGCGTCTGGTCGATGCACCCAGTGCCATTCTACTTAGGAAAACCAATCTCCCGTCTCCCAGAAGCTGTCAGTTGCTAATAGTTTCTTGGTTGGGGGAGTGGGACTTCATGTCCACTTCCGGAACTCAGTGCTGGGATTGTCTCTGGCTTGAACCTGTGCAGGTATTGTGCAAACGGCCACCGTCTCTGTGAGTTCCACTGTTCACCAGCACGCTTGTGTCTGGAAGACACGGCAGTTCTAGCTTTTCAGTCGCTTGGAGGAAGAGACCCATCTTTAATCTCCCTGAGTTAAAAGATAAGATCCTGTGCCTCTCTTTGATTGGATGCAGTTTGTGGGTTGGCTTGGTCATTTATCTTCCCAAACATATCTCTTCAGATTAAGAAAATGAGAACTCCTTTATTAGCGATGCACACAGGGTAAAATTGGATCTTTACTATTTCAAATGGCCATAGTGCATTTTCTAGACCCAAACAGCAACAATTAATTTTGTTCTAAAATGAAGATGTTTGAGGTAGTTTTGTTTTTTGCAAATAAATTGCTAAATAAGGATACTTTACAGTGTGGCCATGTGCTAATGAGTGCCCGAGGATCTTCTTTTTAACCACAGTGGAACAGAATACATGAAGGACAGAAAATGCTCTGCTCTAGGGGACTCTGGAGAATTCAAGCATTATCAGAACTGATTGTAGATCACATTCTTGGTTGTGTTTCTGAAACATGAAAGCTAAGGGAAGTTTATAAAACGTTGAATATCATTTAATTTTTTCTATTTCTCATTATGCCCACTTATGAGTTGTGCTTCAGATAATTAAATCTGTGGCTATTTTTGTTTATTTTATAGATTGACTATATTCTTAACAATAGCTATGGAAGTTGTCAATATCACTAAGGAATTATGTGTGACTATCAATATGAACTAAAACAGATGAGAAAACAGAACATCAAAGGAAAAGTACGCATTAGTATCACTTAGCTTTTATTTCCAAAATTTAAATATTTAATAAATTTTTAAATTACTCTTGAAGTATTAAAAGAGGCTTACATTCATATCATTGTTAAATATATAAGTCTGTGTGACTGAAAAGATGTACAGACTTATATGTATATATAATTTTTGGCCTGAGAAATGCCAAATTTTGTGTATAGAAAACAATCAAAAGTACTTATCTGATAATCTCATTTAAAATTGAAATGTGTAACAGCTTTACATAATATTATATCATAAAATATGCTTACATGTATAATTCCTAGATTATAGTTCGTTTTTCCAAACTGCACAACTCATCGATTTTAGTAAATCCATGTAGGTATGCAGCTATTCATGTGGATCATCTTTGAACGTTTCCTCAACCCAGTGGCCACCAATGGCCATTGTCCTCAATCTCTTGTCACCCTGCAGCCACAGCAGCCACATCTACTTTAATATTTTCATTTGTTCTTTTTCTGGACATTTCTACTAAGTGGCATGATATTATGTATGGTCTTCTGAACCTGTCTTCATTCTTAGAGTGTTGTGCCATGGTGACTCACTCATCTTGTGACTTATGTGGGTACTTAGTAACTATTTCCAAATGGAATTGCACTGTAAGGATAGACGGTACCATGTTTGTCTACCCATCACCAGACTCAACCTTTAATACACACACACACACATAGAGATATCATCCTTTGGGTTGAATACCTGAATATATTTATTAAAAACACTAACTTGTATATTCTGGTAGAAAGAATTAGAATCTAGAAATTATACACTTAAATGTATTATATGTTTTCAAGAAATTGAATAGAAGACAAATGATAGGGACGGGTGGGAGATGTCTTCATTATTTACTATTTTACATGTTTTTTCTTTTACATTTAGTGTTACATCTTATCATACTTTAAGGTAATCATTGTCTACTTATTTTTGGCATAGATTATATATATAAACACACACACACATATATATATACACCTACACATACCATGTGCGCATATACCACACCTATGATGTACGACCAAGTTTTTTTTTGTTTATATTTTGTGTTTCAACAAGCAGAATGCAGGATTTGATATTTTAATATAGGCCTACCAAATCTATGATAACCAATCTTATAGGTCCTATTGGGTTGTGACATATATGACTTAGTTAAGGTGTGCTAACATGTCTTAATCTTTTATTATTTTTATTCTTTGAGGCAAAGCCTCAAAAGTATCCCATGTGTTCCCAAATGTGCCACACAATCGAGGATGACCTTGAACTTCTTAAGCTCCTGCCTTGACCACCCTAGTGCTAGGATTATAGAATTTGAACTATTATGTTCCGTTCACACAGGGCTGAGGATTGAACTCAGGACTTAGTCCATGCTAGGCAGTTTCCTCTACCTACTGAGCTATGTCTCCAGCCCTACTTTAACATTTTAAAGCCCTCCTATGCTCCCTTGCAGGATACTTTGGCACTGCATGTGAAGAGAAGGTCGACCCCTGCATGTCGTCTCCATGCCAGAACAATGGCACCTGCTATGTGGACGGCGTGCACTTCACCTGCAGTTGCAGCCCAGGCTTCACGGGGCCGACGTGCGCCCAGCTGGTTGACTTCTGTGCCCTCAGCCCGTGTGCTCACGGCACGTGCCGCAGCTTGGGCACCAGCTACAAGTGCCTCTGTGATCCAGGTTGGTTCTCCGCGTAGACAGCAAAGCTTTTCCTAGACAGCTTATGAATTCATCTCTGTCTCTGAGCGAAGGTCACCCACAGAGTGTGACATACACAGGAGTGGCTTCCTGTTGTCTGGTGCACACCTACTCATCAGACTTACTCAACAGGCCTTTGTTTTTACCCATTCGACCCATTCATATTCATTGTGAGACAATTTGAAAGTGCAAGAAGGCAGAATGGAGAAATTGAGAATCAACTGAGTCTTGTAGCACAACGCTCGTGTCAGGGAAAGCAGAATGCTGTTCACTTTCACCACTGTCTATTAACATTCCTACTCGTGTGTAGCGTGTCACACACACTCAGCTTCCTCTGGGAACATTCAGTAGCTTCATCATTTATTTCCCAGAAATACTTTGCATTCATGACAGTGCTATTTAAATTATGGAAGTTTGGAAACCTGGTAGGCAGAGTGATGACTTGTTCTCATTGATGTCTCTCTAATCTCCTAGTGTGTCGGCAGAGAGCGCGTGGGTAGCTCGTTCTCTCGTTTCCATCATACCCACGTCTCTGTTTTTGTGTGAGCTATGTCTTTACATTACTTCTCCTCACATGTGACCCTGGCCAGTCAGTGTGGCCTGCTGGTACCCACTTTCGCTGACCCATGACTGTGTTCCAGTCCTGGGATGCCTGCTCTCTGGTACCCCAGAAACAAAATCACTCTCATCATCTTTACAGTGGGACACAGTCACACACCTCACAGGGATGTTTCATTATAACATCCCACATATACACTGCTGGTCCGTAGGGTTGATTAGTCTCTGGACATCCTAGCCACCTTAGCACGTGTGAGAACACTCTCAGCGATGTTTGCACAATGATGGAGTCACCTAACAATGCACTGCTTGGGATGTTTCCCCATCCTTCAGTGACAAGGGATACACTAATGATTGTGACAGGTGACATTCTGCCCCAAGGAGTGAGAGACTGGTGTATATGTGTTTAAATAGATTTTGAATCAGCACCTGTCCCTCCAAGCCATTGCTGACTGGATGACAGTCTTCCTAGGTTCTTAGCTGGATGTATCACATCTGTGGACATTTCAGGGCTACACCCACCTGAAATTCCCCTGGAGATTCTTTTTCTACCTGTGGCTTCATATTCATTAGAGAGCCTGAGCCCAGATTCCAACCCCAATGCTTCTGATGCTAAGGCCCCAGTGCCTGGCTTTCAAAGGCCGTATCTCATACTCACAAATCATTTAAAAGAGTCAGTGCAACTAAGGGAAACACAGCTAAGCTTTTGAAAGGTGACCCAGAGCTTTTCGCACATAGACTCTTAAGTCTCTGATTTTCTAAGCAGCTGATATTTTGCCAAGTTCTTCTTTCTTCTGAGCTCTGCAATACAGAAGAAGGGCTGTTTAATCTGCCTGGTAACACTGCTAGGATTCTCCAGAGGAGCAGGACACACACACACACACACACACACACACACACACACACACACACACGCTGAGGTTTATTTATTTTTATTTTATTTTTTTGGTTTTTCGAGACAGGGTTTCTCTGTAGCTTTGGAGCCTGTCCTGGAACTCCCTTTGTAGACCAGGCTGGCCTTGAACTCACAGAGATCCGCCTGCCTCTGCCTCCCAAGTGCTGGGATTAAAGGCGTGTGCCACCACCGCCCGGCACTGAGGTTTATTTTAAGTAACTGGCTCATGCAATTGTGGGGACTGGCAAGTACAAAACCCGTAGGGGAAGCTGGCAGGCTGCAAAACCAGCGCGACGTCTGTGTTGGGCTTTGAAGCTAAAAATCCTTCATCTGCAAGAACCGGAATCTTCGCTCTTTGGACCTCCAAGAGCCGGGATGATTTCTGGCCACAGTACATGGTCATCTCTACTCAGAGACTACTTTCGTAAATTTTAATAACCACCTAAGAGAAAATGCCTTTAGGCATATATGTAGATAAAATATCTGGATGCCATCATCTACCTAACCTGACAGGTGCAATTAATGATCAAAGTAATATTTGGGGGTTCCCTGTAAAGCTCAAAGTGAAATAACCCCATTTCCCCATGTGATGTTTCTGTCTTTTCTAAGTCTTCATCGTCTTTCTCTGGGGAAGTCTTGGTTGACATGGTAGCATGTTGGACCTGACTTTTAGGCATGAGAACCCAAGCCCATGTGTGGCAGAGCTGCATGCAGAAGAAGGAGGCAGAGCAGGGCTGTACGATTTCCTACCTGGTGAACACACCCCTAGGACAGCTTGCTGTGTGAAGAATGTGCCATCTTACTGGACAGAACCAGGTCTCACCATGTCCAAGTTCTCTGGAGATGTCCCAGCACGTGATGCCCCCCCCTCAATGGCAACTGGAAGTGAACTATTGCTGTTAGCTTCTCCATATTCTATCACCTGCCTGTGAGCACCCCTCTTTCCCTACCAGCCTTACAGAGAAGACCCAAGTAGGGCAGACCAGAAAACAACCTCATTTTCTCCTCTGAATTCCTGTATTAAACATATAAAAGTCTCTGGCGTATTTAGTACTTAAAAAAATTTTAAATGGACTATAGTTATTTGAAGATAAATTTCTGTGTGTGTGTGTGTGTGAGAGAGAGAGAGAGAGAAAGAGAGAGAGAGAGAGAGAGAGAGAGAGAGAGAGAGAGAGGGACAGAGAGGGACAGAGAGAGGGAGAGAGAGAGAGAGAAGGAGAGAGAGAGGAAGAAGGAGGAGGAGGAGGGAGGGAGGGAGGGAGGGAGAGAGAGAGAGAGAGAGAGAGAGAGAGGAAGAAGAAGGAGGAGGAGGAGGAGGAAGGGAGGGAGGGAGAGAGAGAGAGAGAGAAAGAGAGATTATCCTAAGCAGAAACATACAGCATATATCACTCAGTGTTTCTCTTTCTACTCTGGGAGAGCAGTTGGCAGCACTAGGAACGCCATGCCTCTGTCTATTCACTGCAAACATAAGACATTTACAGAGCATCACCGGGCCTCAGTTTCCTCTTTGGGTAGGAAGCTTGAGGGAGGATTCAGTGCAGCTCCTCTGTTTGTGTGGTTTCAAGGGCTATCCTTTCATCCTTTCTCACCATTCATGGGGTTTCCAGTAGCATCTTTTGAGGCAAGGTGGACTAAGACATCATTTCTATTTCACTTGCCTTACTGCTCTCTGGTAGGGCTTCACCTTTGTCTACCTGGAACATTTTGATTGGTAGTCACCTGTGGTCCAGAATCATCCCTAAGTAGCCTTGAACCCCACAGAAAACACATCTTCTATCCCTTAATACCTTCATTCATTATGTAGCCTCCAGAGGGGTTCTGGGATTGATCCCATGAGGGCTTGCTCATCAAATTTGGGACATCTATTTGCTTCCAGAGGAATACTCTCTTAGGTGATTGGGCAACTTTATGTGAAATGAAAAAGGGCCTTCGGTCATCTGGCTGGGATTTACATGTGACAAAGTGAACATGACAGGCCTGTGAATGGGAAATTTCTTGTCTTAATTTTTTTGGAGCATGTAATTGTTTTACCACTCGTTTGCATAATAGTCGAGTCATATAAGAATGGGTGAAATTGGGTGTCTGGCAGCAGATTGAAATCATACCAGATTGGCAATTAGTTCTCATCTAAAAAAAAAAAAAAAACAACAACAAAAAAAAAAAACCACAAAGCAACCAACCATGCTATTCTGATGGCTGTGAATCAGGTCTGTCAGGTGCTCTATGTTCAAGCTTCAATTTTAGCTTAGCGCTCCCAGGGCTTCTGACGGCACTTTAATACTAAATAATAAAATGTCACCACTGAGTAATTGCTGAAATGTCATCTCCCAGTGACAGTTTTAAGTGACAGGCCACTCTTTTTTTTTTTCTTTTTAAATTGCAAATTGAAATCTCCCAGAGGCTGGAGAACCGAGGTCTTGGAAATGCTGCCTGTATTAGGTGTGAACGTGTCAAGGGCACACTGTGGCCGTTGCAGGTGAAACCATGACATCTTGTGACTAGGTACAACGGTGGCATCTTTTAGACAGCATTTTAGAGTCAGTGCTGCAGAGAACCAGCATCAGAAGCAGTGGCCGACTGGAAGGAACCGGGGGTTCAGCTTTCTTCTGAGGGGTTTGGCTTCCCAATGCACTTGAATGAGCGCTCCCCATGTGCTTGTTCGATTGTCACCCCACCTCTGCAGGTGAAGCTAGCTTAAAGTGCTGAAAGTGTAAGCCATTAGAGTAGCTTGTGTGCAAAAATACATATCAAATTAGAATTTTAAGAATAATGTCTGTCATGACTGTAATCTCAAGGGCAGTCGTTTAGACTCCTAGACCTGGGTAGGGTGTTGGCCACATTTCCCAGCCAGCTCTTCTCCACCAAGGGGGCGGCGAACCAATGATATCATCCAGACAGCAAACTAAATAAAACTAAGGCTCCTTCCAAACAAAGTCCTGTTGCTCTTGTCCTTGGAAATCATAGGACTCAGATGCTGTTTTGTTTCTGTTTTCTACATTTGCCTCACCTGTAGGCTACCTTGCTGCTATGTGGCTCGTGAGACCCAGCAGCTCTCGCTTCCTACTGTGGTTTTCAGACTTGACCACATCAGTATTCAGACAGTACCGCCTGCAAGCAGAATAAAGATGAGACCTAATGGTTAGGATATTCATAGTAATTGAACAGCAACAAGGAAATTAACACACCTATAAGAATAGGAAGCCATTTGGCTCACTAATGAGTGTCTGGATACATTCAAATTCCAGGATAAGTCCCAGTGACCAACTTTTATCGCTATTAGCCAAGGGACTTCCTCTGGTTTATTGGGACAAAACCGTTCTTGTATTGACATGCTGCGATCTGCTCCAGCTCCTTGTTCATGAGAGGTATGGACTGCGTATGAGCAGTATGCATTGTGTATGTCCCAATCAAGTGACATCCTTCCTCTTTTCATCCTCCAAAATGTGCTGCCTGTTTTTATCATCTTGTCCCCAGAAGAAGGCTTGTTTAATCATGTGCCTCTTCGTTCATGGGAACCTGCCTCACTCTTCAGAGTCTGTCCTCTGCAGGGCAAAAATATTTCCACAAATAAAAACAATTTTAATCTACCTTGAAATGCAGATGGAATTGAGAATGTGGGAAGAGAAGAACAGCCACTGACATCTTGCCTGTCACTTTTAGGAAGAACCTGGAATTGTTAGGAGCTGGCCTGGTGCACACGGCATGGAGTCCTATTGATTCCTGCTGGACATCAAGACAAGCATGATGATGTCAGACATCGCTGAGATGCCATGGCAGAGTAAAATGAAACAAGACCACACCGGAATTTTGTCTAAGACATAAAAAGACAAACATTAGCCTGGGCCTGCTGGTACATGCTCATCATCCTTGCTACTTGGGGATGCTGAAACAGGATGATCATAGGTTCAAGGCTTGCCTGGGCGAACAACTGAGATCCTGTCTCAAAATGAAAAGGGAAAGTGGGACTGAAGAGATAGCTCAGTGGTAGGGCGCTTGCCTAGCATATATGAGGATGTAGGCTCAAGCTCCAGGAATAAAACCAAACAACCCAAGGTAGCAATAACCATGTAACAATAAGATGTTGAATATTATCTCTGCCCCGTTTCTACTGTCAATTCAGTTGCCAGTTACTTCCTGACCAGTTACACGTGCATACCGAACTGTCCAAAGATTTAAGGGTTACTCAGCATCTTGAACATTATATTTTCCGATTGAGGCGATAAAGAGTTAAGGGCCAGGGGCTGGCCAGATTTTTGTAAGGGAGGTACTTTCTGATTCATCAGTCTTTGTGGAGTGAGGCCCATGGCTGTCATCTCTCTGCCCTTGACTCCCCTACGTGGGGGGTGATGCAAAGATTGAATGTAGCTACTCAGGGCCCAGAGCCTCTGCTGCTTCAGAATAAATAAGAAACAGGGTTAAATGGTCATCTTTATCCTTTGAGGGTAATAAGGACTGAAAAATAAAGAATTTCTCTGGAGTTTCTAAGTGCTAGCTGTCTTTGTAGTTCCCTCAGATGAGCCCATCAAATTGAGAGCCGTTAGCACTGCAGACTTGCTCTGTGGAGTGGGGCCTTGACCTTATCTGGCCTGACTGTGCCTTGAGCTGCTTCCATCTCTTGAGAATTCACTTCATCTAGGTGCTGTGCTAAATGTCTGACATGTTTCCTCTTAAAGAAACTGAAGTATCTAGAGTCCAGACGGCAGGAAGTGGAACTCTCATGTTCATTTGTATTGGCTCAATATTACAGGCTGTTCATGACCAAAGGCTAGACTTCTTGGAAGCCTAGATGTGGAACCCTGCTCCCACATTAGTTGTGATCTCGGCCTCTTACTTTGGCTGAACGATCACTAGAACAAACTCTCAGACTCCTCTCTCAGCATTGCCCCCTGAAAACCTGGATACCTGGATTGAAGGCGGCCTTGATTGTGGGTCAGTGAGTGACTCTTAGACAAAGTTCTTCCATCCCAGTGCAGAGGCTCCCCAGTCTAACACTACAGGAAGCGGTACTCTTGTGAGTAGTTAGGACCCCCTCCCTTCCTTCCTGTCTTTGCTTCACTCTGAAGATCCATCCATGAGCTGCTTTGAGCTTGATGTCGAGGGTGACCTGGGTTGGGAATTTATGACTGTATTTGGCCTGATGTCTACTGGGTTCACTTAAATACAGGAGCTTGTCTTTCTATGACTCAGAGTCTACAGACACAGCCACGTGACAGATGCACTGTCTAACAGCTTGGGGAGTTCCTCTTGACTGGCATCTCTCACTTCTGGGGTCCTTGATACCTACTCTTAATTTCTCTTGTCCTCCAAATCTCTTAAAGTCTCCTGCATTGATTACTGTGAAGCATGGGTACCTTAGGTCTATCTTTTCACCTCTTCTGGAAATGCCGTGGTCTCTGACATATTCTTTTTTCTTCCTACTTTTGTTGCTTTTAGTCTTCTGCCTTGAGACAGCTTTGATGTCCCAAGCTGCCCACAGTCTGGCCTCTGTAGAAATGACCACCCATCATTGTTAATAGCAGTGGCTCTTCTGGACCTTGGAACTTCAGCATTGGAGAACCAGTAATCATGGGTATCATTGGTGATATCCATCTTGTGATTGACTCTAGCCTCAACCCCAGAGTTCATATTAGGTAACAAACATGAATGTTGTTCTTCATGTCCTATTTTTCCAGTCTTCTAGCTTTCAATATTCTTGAAGAATCTTCAGTGGTTGGATTTGTACAAACACCGAGGAGAATGCCCCACATTTCCCTTATTATTTGCCATTGTACTCTGTGCTTTTCAGTTTGGAAAGCTTACAGTAGCTGCCGGTGCATCTGCAGAATTCCCTCTGTTTTAACGAAGATTCAGAGCATTCAGGTTCACCTGGAGAAGTCTGACACATGGCCCCTCCCTCCCTCCTTCTCTCCTTTTATTTCTTTTAATTATAGTCCACCCTCAGATGGTGAGTACAGGACACCGTGATGCTCTGAGCTCTCACTCAGTACCTCTTGTGTGACACCACAGTCCTCTCTTTTTAAACATCCACTTGGCTTTTTAGGAGTTGACTAACAGATTCTTTAAAAATATGTATTTATTTTACATGTGTGTGTGTTTAGATTGAATGCATGTCTGTGTATATCATGTATGCCTGGTGCTCATAGAGGTCAAAGAGGGTCCTGGGTCCCCTGGAACTGAAGCTATGAATGGTTGGTGAGCTGCCCTTTGATGGTGGGAATTGAACTCAGGTCCTTTGGAAGAGCAACCAAGGCTCCAACATTTTGAGCCATTGCTCCAACTTCTGGACTTCTTCTTCTTCTTTTTTTTTTTCTGTAGCTTTGGAGCCTGTCCTGGAACCAGCTCTTGTAGACCAGGCTGTCCTTGAACTCACAAAGATCTGCCTGCCTCTGCCTCTAAAGGTGTATGCCACCACTGCCCTGCAAATCCTGGACTTAAGTCTTAAAGATAGGTTTAATGTGCAAAACAATCCCACACCAGTTTGGATTTAAAGGGGTATTTATTTTAGGGGTAAAACTTACAGAACACCGACAGTCAGGAAAGGAGCAAGAGCCGGAAGCAAGAGAGTGAGCAGAGGGCTACTGCTCTTTTTAAAAGAGAAATAGACCACACCCAGTGGGCTGGTATCTCAGCGGCTATTGGCTGAAGGAGCGGAAGGTGCTCCCACAGCATAGGTTTCATTTCATTTTTATCATTCCAGATTGCCTTATTTTTAAAGATATATTTTTATTTTATGTGCATGAGTGTTTCATGTATGTATGTGTACCACATGTATGCCCAAAGCTTGTGGAGGTCAGTGAAAGGCATTGGATGCTCTGGAACTGGAGTTAGGGACAGCTGTGGTACGGGGACTCAAACCCTGTTTTCTAGAGGAACAATAAATGCTTTTAACTGCTAAACATTGCTCCAGCCCACCGTGTTTTGATGGCACAGATTAAAAATAAAATCGCAAAGCAAATGTTTGTGGTCTAGTTCACTGGTAAGATGCTGTTTTCAGGCTGGAGAAGCCTCAATAGCAGTGGTCTGGACACAGGAGGACGTGGTACCCAGGGCTGTGGTTTTGGAAAAGCTCCTCTTTACCAACCTCTCCCTACAATGATCTTTCCTGCCGGTTCTCTGGCACCTGAAAGCTTATTCATCTAGGTGGTCTTACTCCTTCAAGTTAGGCATTATTTCTAAAGATGGAACCTTTGTATTAGTTATCGCTGCTTAACAAACCATTGACTTGTTGGCCACAAACAGCTACTTGCTGTCTATAATCCTATGGGACAGCTTGGGGAGGACTTAGCTGGACTCTCTTTGTTCTGTACAGCAGGGGCTAGGCCCACATTTGTTTTTGTGGTTAATTAGCAAGTCAGCTGGTGCTCAGTGACCCCGCTCATATTGCTTGGCCATTAGCTGGAGTGATGGGGACGGGGAAGGGTCACAAGACCACATTTTTCTCAACATGCAGCATCTTTACTGCTGGTTTCTTCACTTGGCAGCTAGGTACACAGAGCAGCAATTGGGGAGTAGGCCTCATATACATGCACTTTTCGTTTTTAAAATAAAATGGAAAATTGCATTTACTACCGGTTCTGTGTCTGGGAACCTGTGTGCTACAGCATGGGTGTAGAGTTAGAGGCCAGCATTGGAAGGCAGCGTTGTCCTTCTACCACTTGGTTCCTGGAGATCAAACTCAGGTCATCAAGCTTGACAGCAAGGACCTTTAGCCGAGGCATCTTGCTGTCCCTGCCATGCACTTTGTAAAAGTCGCTGCTTCTCTTGTTTGCAAATGTTCCATTCGCCCGAGCCAGTTGCAGGGCCAAGCTCAGCACACACATGTGCACAGTAACACACACATTGTAGGAAAGTCTCTCTAGAAGAGCAAATTTGAGGAGGAAGGAAGAAGAGAAGAACTGTTCCTTAGGTTCTTTGAGGAGAGGAGGCCCCATTGAGGCAAGGCTAATGGGTGTTCTGGAACCATCTCCCTTCCTCCCCTCCTAACTCTGCATGGGCTGCACCTTGTACCCATCTTCCTTTCCAGCAAGTTTCATTCTGTTTTAGAGTACCAGCCGCATGTTCTCCCAGAATCAGGAAATAGTGACGTCCCTTTGAGTTTCCCTGATTTCTTACTCATGATTTCTTGTGTATCTTTAATTCGATATTGGCAAATAGAACAGAACTCAGGAGGACTCAAGTTGTTGAGTTTCAGTGCCATTTTATTTACATTTTGAAATTTTCTTTCTAATCCAATCACCCCGAGGTGGTTTTGTTGCCTGAAATCTCTCAATGATAGTCTTTAGCCGAAGCTGTGCCTCTGAGAATCAGGCTCAGCCCATCTGAGTTTCTGGCCATTTGGGATAGTAGCCAAGCTGGAAGGAACATATTACAAAAATGTTCATAAACGAGTGAGAAAGTTTCTCTGGTATTAAATAATTTTTTTGATTCCAACATATTTCCCTGAAAATGACAGTGACTAACAAGATCATTAGAGGGCTACAAATTTCATTGTGTCTGTGGACGCCCCAAGTTCATGGACAGGGGAAATAGTATATACAGAAGGAAAAGAAAATTGTGGTCAACATTATAGATTCCATGCACCAAAATGATCTGGAATAACCCTGGTCACATTCCATTTCTGATCTCACAGTTCCGTGGCAACAAATTATATATCGAGAAAGCCTTTTCTGACAGCTCAGGGGACACTACAACTTTGTCACAGAATGTTTCTTAATTTGGGGTTTGTAAAACTGACTGCTTTAGTTTGTAATTATAATGTCCTGACCCAGGAAGGGAGGGAGAGAGAGAGAGGTAGAGAAAGAGAGTTAAGAGTTTCTGGGGTCAAAAAGGCTGAATTGGTAATACTTAGCTTCTCAGTCTGAATCTGGGTAATTTTGTCTCATTCTGAGTAGGTATATATGAAACCTGTTGTTCCATCCCTATGGCTCTAACAAAACAAACTCATAAAAAGCAACATAAGGGAGAAATGGCTTATTTTAGCCCACAGTTCCAGGTGACAGACCACCACTAAGGAGAAGACTAAGACCCCAGGTCACATCACAGCCACTGTCAAGAGCAGAAAGAAATGAACGCTTAGTGCTCAGCCAGCTGAGTTCATTCAGAGCACAGTTTGCAACACCCTGCCTAGGATCTTTTTTGATTTTGGAATATTTGAAGGCACATAATGATGAATTTTGAGGGTTTACTCAAACATTAATTTTTAAATTTTTTCCATACTTCTATAGGAGACTAGAGATGATCTGATGTATTATTTTGTAATAATTATGTGCACTTTGCCTGTAATGCATCATGAGGTTAGGTGAGAAATTTTTGACTTGTGCTATCATGCTGACTCTGGGAGTATTTCAATTTTTTGGAGCATTTCAGATTTCAGATTTTAGGATTAGTTCCTCTCAATCCATTGACAAAGCAGTTTATTAAAATGAAATTTGATCAACTGTGAAATAAATGAAACGCAATTAATCTTTTGAGAAATTCTCCGATGCCTTAACCCTTCACAATTTGTTTATATATATTATATATACTTATGCATATACATAAAATGGTGTGTGTCTAATCTCATCCCCTGGTTCCTTGCACTACAACCTCCATCATTTGTTCTCTGTGTTAGTCCAGCCTCTTAGCTGGACAGCCAGAAACTTATAGCATGGGAAGTCTTTTCCTTCGTGGGTCCCCCCCCATCTTTGCCTAAACCATAAGCCACACCTCAGCAGAATCATCTTTCAAATTGTTTGAGCAGTATTGTCTTGTCAGGATTAGTACGTAGAGGCATTTCTATTGAAAACAATCTTTTTAGAGCCCTTGGGTGTATAGTTTGCTGTAGGATGAGTAATGTTCATTGCAGATACCCTATATTCAAAGGATGTGTTGGTGAATTCAGTCATAAATGGTAGCAAAGGAATGTTTGAGTATCTAGTTTTGTTCTTAAAGGGAATGGGATTTCTTCTTTAAGTGTAGTTTGATTGGTCGATCCTCATATTCTTGCACCATATAGTCTTCATAAAAGACATCCTTTTATGGTGCCTCTGTGATTAAATTTTAAAGAACCCCCCCTCCCCCTATGTATCCAGTTTAGATCGTAGGTAGAATCCACCCTCTAGTGGCCAAAAGTGACACAAAAGAGTCTAAGAAAAAAAAAATGGTGTGTGGAGGGGAGGATTGCATGTACTTTTTTGCATGTGACTAGGTTGTAACCTAGTTCTGAATGCAATCTTAAGAGAATTCTTTTCAGGCCAATGTTTACGTCAACAGATTGCTAGAAAATTCTCAAAATGACGATCAAGTTTAAGATGAATTGCCTGTACATAGCAAGCACTTCTGTGTGGCAGGCGCATAGCAGAGCTCACTTGACTTTTGATGCTCTTTGTAACCATGGCTGTGCCACCCACATGTCATCAGCTATGGAATGGATGACATGATTCTTTGTCCCCACATGTGTGTGGAAGGAGAATTCTGCTTGTTTCTATAAATAGACTGCTGGCGGTTTGCTCTAGTCCAATGCATTTCTCCTTCAAATATGATTTATAATTTACACACTTAATCTAGAGAAACTTCTGGGTTTTAAACAAAAATGTCCCCGATGATTGACTAGTATAATTCTTGTTTTTAAAAGCATTTTCTTTATTAGTGATCCCTCTTGGTGTGGTGACTGCTTCCTATCTCTGAATAAGGCTTGTCCTTTGCTTTATAGTCTTTGAGAGTTCCCCTTATCCCATCTCTTAAAAAGTCTATAATGAAGTCAGGCCTTTTCTTGTTATTTCCTATTGTCTCACAGTTCAGCAGGAATTAGCCATAGAATGTGATCATTATTTCCCTTGTAACACGAGGCAGTACTTAAATGTGCCATGCTATATAATATCAAGAAAGTGAGAATGATAAAATCCTTCATATTACATAAATAGCATACTTCTGCTATGGAAAATTGTAAAATTTGAACATGTACACTTAAATATATAAGACCAAACAACCATTGTCAGTTTTGGAAAATGCATATTTGCTCCAACCAGACAGGGAAAAAGAGAATTCTTCTGCATTTATGAATGCACAGGTTACTCTGCCCCAGGATTTTCTTAGCAAATTTAATTCTTCAGTGTGATGAGGCATCTTCTTTATTTACTAATCTGTATCTTGAGGAACATAAAATGAACCATTATAAAGAGAAAATGCAGAATGTATGTTCGGGTATTGAGCAGTGATTCAAATTCTACTTCCCAGTGGGAAACCAGATCCATCCTGGAGGTGACTCTCAGGGGATGAGGCTGCAGAAAAGTGGGCTTTGAAAAGTCAAAGATAAATGCATGTCTCGTATTAGAAAACTCCCGGCCTTTGAGTTGCTGATTTGTGGGCTGGGCCAACCAGGGAATGCTGAGCTGGTATTGTCTGGTGTTATTTTTTTCAGTGAGGTTGTGGTGTGTGTGTGTGTGTGTGTGTGTGTGTCTGCTGCCTGTGTGATGTGGTGTTTTAGAGCAATGGCATCTTTCAACATTCAGATACTCAGAGCTTTTACAGTATGTGTGAACCTGCTCCTATTTTCTGGAACATGACACCTAGGCTATCTGTTTAGATAATATCTGTACCTTGGGCCACATGACCACATAGCAAGTGGATCAGGTGCTTACTGCATGGCAGACATTGTGCTAGGTGCGTTCTTGTGTCAGAACCTCATGGGTAGGGTCAAGTGCATGTCAGCCTCCTCCTTTGTTAGCATCGACTTCACTGTTTGACAACAGAATCAGAATTCAGCACACCCTCTCATGAAAACAAACTCATTATTTTCTTCTCAGATCATCTGATTTTCCGAGAGAAACTGTCAGTTCCTTTTGTTCACTTAAGGCTAGCTTCTAGAAAGTGCTTTGCGTGCCTTCCTGCTCCCTCACTCTCTTCAGCCACTTCCCGCTAATGGATCTGACTGTGTTGGGAAGTTTGTAGAGCAGAAATCGGCCTCAGTAAATGTGCCCTCTTACAGCCCTCAGAACATTCTTGCAGAAGTTCAAGCTAAGCTCACAGTCTGCTCATCACTAGGTGTTTCTAGTTTACCTTTTACGTAGCTCTCAGCAATGCCCCGGCACCACCCTCATCCTTGTTGGGATCCCTGTTCATTGTGGCAGCCTCCTCAGTGGTCCATCTTCTCCCGAGTGTTTAAACAAGAAATGCTCTGCTCTGTAAAAGGAAGCCATCACCCAACACCTCTCAGTACCCCTGGGCTCCCTGCCTTAAGTGATTTTCACTTGAAAGCTCACAGACCCTCTTATTAACAGAATAGGATTATATCCTTCATGCCTATCTCTTAACTACCACGGGTGAGGTGGAGGATTTGATCTTTTGGGAACTGGCCTGGACTTGAATCTAAGTCATAGATGTTCCATTTACCTGCTCACATGGAAAAGAGGGGAAAACTTAGTGTCCTTAAAGAAACCTCCCCATGTCTCACTGACTGCCGCTTGACTGCAAAGTGAAAACACAGAAACAAAAAAGTTCTTTCAAGCTGTCTTTACCCTGAATCCAGGTGGAGCTGCGACCTGAGCAGCGAGTCTTGGCCTGTTTGGCTTGAGCATACGGCTGCTGGGTTTGGGTGATCTCTCCAGGTTTCTTCCTTTGAGGCAGCACGAAGCAAGGATCACCCCCCTTCTTCCCCCAAGGTGACAGGAATGGATGAGTTGCTGGGATTTGTCTCATGATGTGTGAAAGCCATCTGGCTACAACCAGAGGCTCAGAGTTTGGGATTTTTCAGGGGGTGACAACATGCAGGGCAGGCAAGGAGAAGAACTAAGGAGTAAACAGTGTGGGCGGCAGCCATCTTACGCTGGTGTTTAAATGATGTAGATCCTGGGGGGGGGGGGAGGTAAAGAACTGGCTGTGGGAGGTCTTGCTTCCCAGTGGAGTGAGTCCAGTGAACACCACTTCAGACCAGAGCTGCAGGTGTTTGGGAGCATTCCCTTCTCTCTCTCTCTCTCTCTCTCTCTCTCTCTCTCTCTCTCTCTCTCTCTCTCTCTGTGTGTCTCTCTCTGTCTCTCTCTGTCTCTCTCTGAAACTGTAAGCAAGCCTCCAATTAACGCTTTCTTTCTTAAGTGTTGCCTTGTTCATGGTGTCTCTTTGCAATAATGCAGCAGAAACTAAGACATGGCTTCTTCTTATAGCCTGACACGTACCCCAGCCTGTGTCGTGATTTTGTATTCACGTTCATGGCCTGTCCTTTTCCTTCATTTGTTCTTCTCCTTGTCCAGCTTCTCTGGTAACACCCTCCAACAGTCTTGCCTCACTCATCCTGGAGACATCTCTTCATGCAGTCGACTTGATAACCAGGAGTTCTCATCACATCCAGGCTGGTGGCCAAAAGGTTTCTCAGTACCTCAGAACCACCAGTAGGGGTGCTAGGCTTACTCTTACCATAACCCCATTGGTTGGTGTAAACTTAGTTCCAGATGAATCCAGTGTCCATCTCCTGTTGTGGACCAGTAATGCTGGGAAGCATCATCCAGGGCTGGTATTATAATCAGATTTCAGTGGCAGATGCAGCCTGGGGACTGATGCTCAGTCTCTTTTTCTCTGATAATTTCTTGTTCTCCCTTTGCAACAATTTGAAACCTTCATGTCCCCAGCTCCCTTCAAATCATCCCCACCTTAACGAATCTAGGATGGTGGCTCTCAAAACGAACTTCTGCCCTTCGGACCATGACTGGAGACCATGACTCATCACCTCTGGAGTAAGAATGCTGCTGAGTTCTAGTGCATAGGAGTCAGGGCTGTGCCTGACACCCTACAATTCATAGGAAAGTGCCCAATAGTGAAGTGTGATAGGCTCCAAAATATCAATACAGTGTCTCATTTCCTGCCCTCACTAATATTTGCATCAATTCCTGAGTCCCCAGCAGATGGCTTGACACCATGTGCCAAACTCTTTCTAAATGGTCACCCTTTGGTGTCTGCCGGACATGGTTCCAGTACACAAATATAACATCCAAGATCTGGAGATGCTCAAGCCCCTTGTAGAAAATAATATTGTATTTTCACACAATCAATGTACTTCCTTTTGTGTATTTAAACCATCTCTATTTGTTTTATGCTTCCTAGTATTATGTAAATAGTACATAAACGCTTGTTTTGCTGTGGAAATGATGGAGGAGTTAATTTCATTGGTTAAATAAAAAAACTGCCTTAGCCCTCTGATAGGACAGAAAATTAGGTGGGTGGAATAAACAAAACAAAATGCTGAAAAAAAGAAGCCAAGTCAGGAGTCACCATGATTCTCTCACCTGACACAGATACAAGTTAAGATCTCCCTGGTAAGCCACCTCATGGGGCTACACAAAATATCAAAAATGAGTTAGATCAATATGTAAGAGCTAGCCAGTAAAAAGCTGGAACTAATGGGCCAGACAGTGTTTAAAATAATATAGTTTCTATGTAATTATTTTGGGTAAAGCCATGCGGGCGGCTGGGTGCCGGGGACGCAGCCCCGCCGCTCTTATTACAACATGTATGTGTAGTCAAACACAACTGTTCTTTTGAATAGTATTTAACTGTGGTAGGCTGAGTCCTTGGTTGTGAAACCTACAGACATAGAGGACAGGCTGTACTATGGGTTCGGCTTGGGTATGCTGGGATGATTCATGTCCCACATGGGGTAAAGAGAGATGGTACTGAGAAGGGCATGCGGTTTATGACTTACAGATGGTTTACTTCGGTAACTTCCCATGTAAAGTTTACAGGCCACAATTTACTGTAGGTCAATGAGAATGCAAAAACCAAAACTTGAGATAAGGGGAGAATACTGCAGAGGCATAAGTAAGAAGCCCTGAATTAGGATCTTATGGGTGAATTGTATCCATCCCCAAATTCATGTTTGGAAGCTCTGACTCCAGTGTGATTATCTATGGAGACAGGGCCCTTGAAGAGGTGATGAAAGGAGTTGTGGGGACAGCTCATGTATGAAGTACTCACTGTGGAAACATGAGGACCTGAGCTTGGGCTCAGAACCTACCCAGTGACTCACACAGTGCTGAGGGAGGGCGGGGGGGGGGGGCAGGGGAGAGCGCAGTGAGACAGGTAGAGCCCTGGAGCTCATGGGCCAGTCAGGCAACACTGTCTCCAAAAAACCCAAGGTTAACAGCACTGAGGAATGACATCTGAGGTTGACCTCTAGTCTTTGCGCACATATGTAAACATGTGCATGCTATACAAACATGCACCCACATGAACAGACATGGAAAGAGGTCATTAAAGTTCAAAAGGGTCCCAAGGGTGAGGTTGTAACCCAGTACCTATAGTGGAATACCCCAGCAGTGTTATTAGGCAGGGGAAAGGCTGTGCGATGCTTGGGTTTTGATAAAGATTCAGCAAGTGGTGGCTCCCTGCCAGTTAAGGACAGATCAACCCGATATGCTTGTTCTTGGACTTCCATTCTGTAGAACCACGAGAATTCAGTTTCTGTTATTTAACCTATCCAGTCTGTGTTGTTTTGTTATGGCTGCCCTAGGAGACAGACACACTAGACAATGTATTTTGGGACAATATGGGGAAGCAGGAAGAGCACATAGGATTTAATGTGTGGTAGCGATCAACTTCTTTACCCTCAACTTCTCATTTTTAAGTTGGGACTAGTTATGCCCTTTTGTGGTTGCTTTGTTCTGGGTACAGGGTTTCATTAGGCCCGCACTGACCTTGAACTCATTGTATAGCTGAGGATGACCCTGAACTTTTCTTTTCTTTTTTTTTTTTCACATTTCTTTTTTTTAGTCTTTTTATTGTTTATTTATTTATTAAAGATTTCTGCCTTCTCCCCGCCACCACCTCCCATTTCCCTCCCCCTCCCCCATCAAGTCCCCCTCCCTCATCATCCCTAAGAGTAATCCGGGTTCCTGCCCTGTGGGAAGTCCAAGGACCACCCACCTCCATCCAGGTCTAATAAGGTGAGCATCCAAACTGCCTAGGCTCCCACAAAGCCAGTACGTGCAGTAGGATCAAAAACCCATTGCCATTGTTCTTGAGTTCTCAGTAGTCCTTATTGTCCATTATGTTCAGCAAGTCCGGTTTTATCCCATGCTTTTTCAGACCCAGGCCAGCTGGCCTTGGTGAGTTCCTGATAGAACATCCCCATTGTCTCAGTGTGTGGGTGCTGGAAACAACTTAGATGCCCTTCGATGGAAGAATGGATGAAGAAAGTATGGAATATATACATATTAGAGTACTACTCAGCAGTAAAAAACAATGACTTCCTGAATTTTGCAGGCAAATGGTCGGAAATAGAAAACACTATCCTGAGTGAGGTGAGCCAGACCCAAAAAGAGGAACATGGGAGGTACTCACTCATATTTGGTTTCTAGCCATGAATAGGGGACGTTGAGCCTATTATGCGTGGTACTAGAGAAGCTAATTAAGAAGGTGAACCCAAAGAAAAACATTTAGGCGATGAAAGGAGACAGAGACAAAGACCCACATTGGAGCACCGGACTGAAATCTCAAGGTCCAAATCATGAGCAGGAGACAGAGCACGAGCAAGGAACTTAGGACCCTGAAATTTTCATCTTCCGGCTTCTGCCTCCCAGCGCTGGCATTATAGGTATACACTGCCTTACCTGGTTCATGTGGTACTGGGGATGGAATCCAGGGCTTCTTGAATGCTATGCAAAGCTCTCTACTGTCTGAGATACATACTTCCTTTTGGGTTTTGATAAAGATTCAGCAACACATGCAAAGGGCCTGTCTTAGTTACTATTCTACTGCCGTGAAGAGACACCATGACCAAGGCAGATTATAACCCAGAGCATTTAATTGGGGCTTGCTTACCTTTTCGGAGGGTTAGTCTACAACTATCATGGCAGAGACTGTGGCAGCATCAGTCATGGCACTGAAGCAGTAGCTGAAAATTTACATCATGATCTTCCTGTAGGAGACAGGAAAAGAGAAATTGGGCTTAGTGTGGGCCTTTGAAACCTCACCTCCTCCAAGAAGGCCACACCTCTCAATCCTTCCTAAACAGTGCACCTCCTTGGGACCGAACATTCCATTGCATGAGCCTTTGGGGGCCATTCTCATTTAAGTCACCACAGGGCCTGACACCAAAGCAGACACTACTCACTTGCTACTGGGCTTGCTATGCAGCTTTGTGTCTGGGGCACCTAGGACTCCTGGAATGTCATAGGCACATGCGAGCTGTCAGGAGCATTTTGGATCCAGGAATACTGTTCTGACTTGGTGGATTTCCATCCAAGACATGCCTGGCATGGTTGTGAACACTGCAGCTACAGCCTTAGCCTCCTGTTCTAGTAGAGGAGGAAGTGGTAAGCGCTCAGTTGATGATTGCAGACGCTTCCGAATGGTAAGATGGAGCTCAGTGTAGCGTATTGGCTTCACATTGCAAGGCTGGGGTGGTGGCTCATTTGGGAAAGTGCTGGCTGCTCGTACTTGAGGACCCAAGTTCAGACCCTCAGAACCCATGTGAAGAGCCAGGAACAGTAAGCAACAAGTGTCTGTAGACTAAGCAGGCAAGGGCAAGACAGGCTGATCTCTAGAGCTCACGGAGTATCCAGTCTAGCTGATCAAATAAGCTCCAGGTTCAGAGACAGACCTTGTCTGTGGCGCATGCACACAAGCATGCATGCACACATGCATACATGCACAAATGTACACCCTCTCCTGGGGTTCTGCTTCATCACACTCTGCTTTATTCCCATGAGACAGGATTTCATACTGAGCATGAGTGGCCAGCAAGCCCCATTGAGCCTCCTGTCTCTGCCCCTGCCCCACAGTGCCAATGTCACAAGTGTGTGCTGTCACAGTGGGATTTTTTTAAAATGTGGGTGCTAGGATCTGAACTCAGATCTCTATGCTTGTGTAGCAGGTGCCCTTATCCACAGAACCATCACTCCAGCCTTTTCTATTAAAAAAAATTCCTTGGACTAGCTATAGTTTTCAAACCCTGGGCTTACTGCCCTGGGCTAATTTGTTTGCCTGAATTAATTATCGGCAGGGGGTGGCCGCCTCATTTCTCAGAGCCCCTGTCTTTTGGAAGGAATGCCTTTTAATTCAAACAGTACAACTTAGGGCTCTTTGGCAACTAGTGTAAAGAGTGCCTTGACATTTCTGTAAAGGCATTTAAATGTTACTGTCTCTGAAGAAGCAATTTTAGAATATGAAACCTTTATCCCCACCCCCACCTGGGCAGGGAAGAAAAATAGCTCCAGCGTAATTATATCTGGGAAATAACTTCCACGTTTGCTTTTCATGATGCTACTGGAAGATAATGGTACTCTTTGCAAATTACAAAATAATTATGGATAATTTCATGAAACTTGCTTTGGATTTTTGTCGATGTAAATGACACCTCACTTTACAGAACAAGGGTACGTGCAGAGTCACTTATTATCCTTCCTGATTGATAAAAGATCTGCTGGTGAGCAAACAGTTGGAACAATGGTACCCAGGACGGTCTCTCGTGGGCATATAAGGTCCTTTTGGTAGGTGTGGGGCTAAACCCAGGTTCTGTATGCAAGGCAAGTGATCTTCCAGCTGAGTTATATCCCTCATAAAAGTCCTTATAACTAGGAAAAGGAGTCCAAAGACACTGAATGCTCTCTCTCTCTCTCTCTCTCTCTCTCTCTCTCTCTCTCTCGCTCGCTCGCTCGCTCGCTCTGTGTGTCTGTGTGTCTGTGTCCAGGTACATGTGCACATATATGCATGAGTGTGGAGGCCAGTTGTATTGTTCCTCAGGTACTGCCTACTTCTCCTCTTCTTTCTTCCCTCGTCCTCGTCCTCGTCCTCGTCCACCACCTCCTCCTCCTCCTCCTCCTCCTCCTCCTCCTCCTCCTCCTCCTCCTCCTCCTCCTCCTCCTCCTCCTCCTCCTCCTCCTCCTCCTCCTCTTCTTCTTCTTCTTCTTCTTCTTCTTCTTCTTCTTCTTCTTCTTCTTCTCTTTTTCACAAGATGTCTTAGTATTACTATTGCTGTGATGAAACACCATGACCAAAAGTAAGCTGAGAAGGAAGGGGTTTATTTGACTTATGCTTCCATTATCACTGAAGGAAGTCAGGACAGGAACTCAAACAGGAGAGGAACCTGAAAACAGGAGCAGATGCAGAGACCTGGAGGAGTGATATTTACTAACTTGCTCTTCATAGCTTACTCAGCCTGCTTTCTTATAGAATCCAGGACCACCAGTCTAGGGATGGCACCACCCACAATGGGCAGGGCCCTACCACATTAATTACTATTTAAGATAATGCTCCAAAGTCTTGCCTACAGCCTGTTTTTTTTAAAGTATAGCTTCCACTTTATTTTTCCAAGGTGTTTCTTCTTCTGTCCTTATGAAGCCACCTCTTTATTTGCGCTTTGATGGAAGCTGTGGTGCAGGACCAGCAGGTCTAAATCATGGTGGGGATTTTCAGTCCTTCCAAGCTTCATGTGATCATTTCCTGACTACCTTGCCATTCATAAATGGCATGGCTCACACAGTAACGAAGCTTGATGTGGAGTTTGGGAACACATAAGCATCAAAGACACCTGCTTTGGCTTTGTCCCTGACAACAGCATCTTTTACAATGTTCTGAATGATGAACTTCTTAATGGTCTTGTCCTTGGGTACACACCAGGCACAGTCCATGTGGTAAATTGGCTACACATGGCTGCCCGCCCTCTTTGCATGATGATCGCTGCGCTACTGCTTCTTCTTCTTCTTCTTCTTCTCCTTCTTCTTCTTCTTCTTCTTCTTCTTCTTCTTCTTCTTCTTCTTCTTCTTCTTCTTCTTCTTCTTCTTCTTCTTCTTCTTCTTCTTCTTCTTCCTCCTCCTCCTCCTCCTCCTCCTCCTCCTCCTCCTCCTCCTCCCTCCCTCCCTTCCTTTCTTTCGAACCAAGACGGGAGAGCTTACAGTCTTATCTTATAGAGACAATTTTCTCAATTGATGTTCCGCCCTTTCAGATGCGTATAGCTTGTGTCAAGTCAACATAAAACTAGTGAGCACACAGAGTCTCTCACTGGCCTGGAATGTGCCAAGTAGGCTAGGCTGGCTGGCCAGCAAGCTACAAGGCTCCATCTGTTTCCACCTTCCTAGTACTGGGTTTACAAATGTGTGTCACCACGCCTGGCTTTTTTAATGTGAGCTCTGGAGTAAACTCAGGTTCTTATGTTTGCAAGGCAAGCAATTTCCATGACTGAGCCATCTCCCTGGCCCCTAGTTCATGATACATAACGTATTTATTGTGATAAGAAGCAGAGTGGTCTCCCTTCTTAGCAAGACTATAAAGGAACATTGCCGAAGCGCTTGCCATCGGCACACTGATACGTGGCACATCCTTATTGTCTACTCATGCTGTATCACTGAAACTACACTACACATTGGCCAGCAGCTCCCGGCTTCCGTTTCTTACACCCCAGGACACCACATTTCTATGCTTCGCTTCTGTGAGTTTGACCTCTAGCTGTAGGATTGCACAGTGTTTGTCCTTCTGCCACACCTTGCATGATGTCTAGGTGGTCCATGTAGCTGCTGATAAGATTTCCTTCCTCTTATATCCCAAATAGCATTCTGTTGTGCTGACACAGCACATTTTCTTTAGTCACTCGACTGTTGGCAGAGGGTTAGGTTGTTGTCATATTTTTGGGTATTATGAATAACGCTGCAACGAATGGGAGGGTGCTACTATTTCCCTGAGATTCTGCTTTTAATTCTAATGGATAAACACACAGAATGGGATTGCCTAATCATATAACATTTTTTAATTTTTAACCCTTGAAGACCCTGAAAATTCTTTTCCTTGCATCTGTACCATGCTATGTTGCCACCAACACTGCACCAGAGTTCTGTGATGGTTAAGGTTAACTAATGGTCAAAGGTCAACTTAACACAATCTAGAATCACCTAGAAAGTCTCAGTCAAAGATCACCTAAGTTGTCTAAGTTAGGTTAGCCAATGGGGGTCTATGACCGCTTTAATTAAAGTGTGAAGACCTGCCTACTGTGGGTGGCACCATTCCCTAGGCTCCTGGGTTGTGTAAGAATGGAGAAAGGAAGCTGAGTACTAGCATGAACACATTCATTGCTCTTTGCTCTTGACTGGGTGTTACTAGGTTCAAGTGCCTACTTCCATGATCTCTGTGCCATGATAAACTCTGTCCTTGAATCAGGAGCCAAATAAACCCTTTCTCTCTTAAGTTGTTTTGGTATGGTATTTTATCCCAGCAACAGGAAAGGAAACTAAGTTGGGTCCCAGTTTCTTCTTGTTTTCTACAACTCACATAACTCTCTGCTGTTTTTCTTTCACTGGTGGGCATCCTAACAGGTGTGATGTGGTTTCTCAATGTAAGTTTTAACTTTTACCTCCTTTATCATTAGTGATGTTGATGATCCCTTTGTATACCTGCTCACCATTACTAGTTCTTTATACCACATACAAAAATCATGTCTTTTTTTTTTTTAAATAAATGACTTAACATAAGATTTTAAACCATAAAACTATTGGAAGAAAACAGCTAGGAAATCCTTCATAGTTCTTGGCAATGATTTCTGGAATACGACATCAAAAAGCATAGCCACAGTGATGATGTATCTATGAAGAGTTGAAGCCGGGCGATGGTGGCGCACGCCTTTAATCCCAGCACTCGGGAGGCAGAGGCAGGCAGATCTCTATGAGTTCGAGACCAGCCTGGTCTACAGAGCTAGTTCCAGGACAGGCTCCAAAGCCACAGAGAAACCCTGTCTCGAAAAAAAAAAAAACCAAAAAAAAAAAAAAAAAAAAAAAGAGTTGATAGTAACCATTTACTGTTGGCAAGCTGTTGGGTTTCTGTGTTCTGGTAGAAACAGGTACAGACAATACATATATGGATAGATGTGCCAAAAAGCCTGGAATGGATTCTGCTTGTAGTCTATTGCTTGCTGAAGACTTTTGACTCGAGACTTTCTTGCCTGTGTACTGTTAGATGCTGAGCCAGCTATCCTCAGTTGATGCCAGGAACAGCACCCGGCCCTTCAGCCCTTCATGATAACAAAATGTCAAATGTCCTCAAGGGGACAAAGTCACTGTTAGTTGTGACCCTCTTATCTAATTGGCTGAGATAACCTGATAAAGACTCCCAGGAGACACTTTACTAAGATTACAAGGTATAGGAGAAGGTAGAAGGAGAGTCAAAAAACCTCTGGTGTATTGTCTTAGGTAGGTCAAGGTTACCTCAAGGGGTCCATTATCAACACCTAAATTTGGGAAGTGGTTCAAAAATAACCCTGCGATGGTAACACAGCTGCAAAGTGCTCCTTTAATAATGCAAATATGGGCTTAACCTACTTTTGTGATAGGCACAAGAAGCAGCCTCAAACACACTAGCCTGTTCTAACGGGACTCTGAGTCTGAGGGCCTTCTGCGTGTCAGAAAGGCTGGGGTGCTGGGTGGGGACAGCCAGCAATGCCAATTCCCACTTGGGCAAAGGTTTGCTTTTTCGGCTTATCTGAATTCAGAACAAACACAGGCAGAGGGAATTTTGAAAGCCCTCACATGGTTCTCATTGTTTGGTCGGGGCCAGACACAAATGGCCTGTTTTCACGGCAAATTGGCAATAACATGTGTTTTTGAAAGTTGGAAACAGCATAATGCCTCATTTCAGAGAATAGTGTCTTCTTGTTTTGCAGGGTAAACACCTGTTTTGCAAAATAGAAGCATAAAAGCTGGCTTTATAAAAATCGTTGGGTTTCTTTCCTTCATTCCTATTATTCTCCAGTAATTAAAAATTAAGTAAATTTGAAATCGTATAACATATAGATTTGTCTTTTTAAACAAACAAACAATGGCCAAACAATCTCTTATCTCAACAGGAACTTCGGGTAGGTCCTTTTGAGATCACTTTCTTTTTGAATTAGAGGGGAAGAGACTTTCCGTCTCTAATGACAGTTTCTTCAGATAAGTGCATTTTTCTTACTAACGAGGAGACGTAGTGTGGACATTGTCCTTGAAAGGAGCTGTTTGTCATCACATGCAGGGCTGTGATGACACTGATACTCTCAGATGTCCCTTGTGGCCAGAGTTGACACATTTGGTGGCTGACTTTTCCAATGCCCAAAGCCTTGGGATCATAAGGGTGAGGCCAGTAAGTGGGGCTAAGTGGATCATTTCTTCTTTCCTTGGGGACCACAAAAAAAACCAAAACAAAAGAAAACAAACAAACAAACAAAAAAAAACAAAAAACATGTGAAGAACCGTACTTCTCAATAGTCACATTTCCATTTACCCCCAAGAAACCTGACCCCTTAAGCTTTTCCTGCCTGGCCCCATAGCTTCTACTGAAGACCCGGTTACCTTCTTTGCTGATCAGCAGAATGTAGGATTTGATGAGGTGCATCTGACAACATCCTTTCCTCTCTGCCCCCCAGGTTACCATGGACTCTACTGTGAGGAAGAATACAATGAGTGCCTGTCTGCTCCTTGCCTGAATGCTGCCACCTGCAGGGACCTCGTCAATGGCTATGAGTGTGTGTGCCTGGCCGAATACAAAGGTAAGCCCTTTCTCATGACTTCTTGGTGCTAAATGACCAAGCCACATGGAGCTCTCAACTTAGTATGTAAGCCCCTGATTGGGGCATGGGTTTGTTTTTAATTGAAACCAAATACTAAGGCTAGGATGGTGGAGGGGTCCCTGGAGCCCCATTTGAAAGCCTCAGACTTCCTCCTGATAAGCTGAGAAACCCGGCTGGCTCCAGCCTTTTTCTTTTTCACATGCATTTCTGTTTGTTTAACTCATATAAAAGTAGACCCTGAAAGGGTTGTTAAGGTCTGCAGGTAGGGACAGGTCAAAGGTCGTGGCTGGAAATAAGAAAGAAGTGTGGTGTTCTCTATAGCTTGTTGGGTAAAAACAGTATGTCCTTGGTGGGGGATGGGGAAGCCACATGTTTTGGCAAACATGTGAGTTCTTATTAAACAAGTCAATTGGGAGGCAAATGTTAGTTCATCTGATTGGATGCCTGTTAATGTCACTCTGGAAGAACAGCCGACATTGACGGGGTAGTTACAGTGCGTGGAACATGTTCTAAGCACGCAAGTGCATCAACTCATTGAATCCTATTGGCAGCCCCACAAGGCAGATGGTAATGTTATCTGGCATGAGCCAGCCAGTGTGGTTTGGTTCCTAAAGCCCTTCTCCCTGCCTTTACCTTGGCTTCTAGCCATGGTGTGTGGATGGTGTGGCTTCATCTAAGCCCAGATGGTCAAGTTTGAGAGCCACAGCTCCTCACAGCTACACCGTGAATGCTGCTTGCTAGCTGTCATACAGTTCCCTAAGCCAGAACACCAGGGCTAGCTTAAATTTTTAAAATATTTTCGTGGCCCTATTTATATCCATTTCCCTTAACCTTTCAACTCCTCTTACTGCTTGCTTGAGAGCCTCCATCTGCCTGCCTCTTCCCGCTTCTCTTTCATGGGCCCCCCTCTACTAAGTGACCTTTCTGGAAAGTGTTAAGGACTGACACTCACCGAAGGACTCAGTGAGGGCTCTGAATGCAGTTAAAGCTGGGCCAGGCCTTTGTGTCCAGAACGTCTGCTGTTTCATTTGGAATGGATACCCAGTGACAACCGAGAAGCATCCACTTTCTCAATGCCACAAGGGCAGACATGTTGGCTTTGTGGCTTTTCAGCTTGGGGTCTATCAGAGCTTGGGGGGAAGAAGGAATCCATTTGATTCTGGAAAGGAGAACAAAAGGCCAATGACTTTAGTTGTTTAGTTAGCTCATCTCAATCCCGCCACAGGTCTGCTGAGCTGGGACAAAGCTCTCAAATGGATTTTGGCCAATGATACAGAGATTTCCAGATCCTTCAATAATAGGACTGGTATGGGGAATAGGCTTCAAACAACTAAAACTACCAATATTCTTTAGTTTGGGGAACAGATCTTGTCTTTATAATTAGCAAGATGATTAAGTAGATAGATCTGGAATATGTATGCTCTTCTTTCTTTGACCTTCAGCTCATGCTGGCCTTACTAAACAAGAAAAGTATGGTTGCATTTAAAAGCCTATCAATGGCCCTCAAAATACAAGGGCAGCGATGTTAACTTTTTCCATGCGGTTTCCACACATTCTGGGTGTTGTTGTTCATGCTGTAGCTCTAAAATCACAGCATTTCTTCAGAAGCCCTGCATGAAACTCCTCATTCCAAATATATGCCTGGCTCTGCCTCTATAGGATAAAAGAAAGCGATTATGTATAAAGTCTTCAAATATACCCTCTTGTCCTCTCCCCTCCCTCTGCTGTGAGCCATGGCTTTCAAACTTGAGCTCACGTCAGCTTCTGCCAGCAGCTCTCTTCTAGAGCACGGCACCTCAACTTTCCAGCTTTTAATTCTAAGCTTAAAGTGGGGGCCAAGACTTTGCATTTCTGGCACATTCTCAGGCGAGCCTTTGCGAACTCCTCCCTATAAGCATATCTGAAATGGCAATTGCTAGAGTGTTATTCTGTACCATGTCAGCTGGTTGTGCTCATTGTGCGTGAGTTCAGCACGTCCCTGTGTGCTCCAAGTTAGGAGCTCCCGTCTGCTTGCCTGAGAAGTTCCTCCTAATTACCTTGCTGTTTGTCCATCTGCAGTATTGAGCGTTCCCTTTATCAAAAAATCAATGCATCTCCTAGTGTAAGAAAGTGAAGATTCTAGAAAGAAAGCAGCTGAAGCCCGTATTCAGTGACCTTGATCCTGGAGGTAAAAGGTTGAATGAAGATGAGGTTCTTGAGGAGTGCTAGAGGAGCTGGGAAGTTCAACTTCTAGTCTGAAGAGAAAGTACGATTTCAGAGAGCTGAGAACTTTAGGAACTGATGACTGAGGCATGCAGAGAACCCCTGAGTTCATGGAATTGAAGGATGCCTTGTGAACACACCACCCATGACCTCAGGAGGCAGAGTTGTTCCCTTATTTCATAGACCCCGGCTGCTCTTTAAGGGAGCTGCATAGTCTGGAGGCCCGAATCCTTTCTTGTGTGGCTGGAAGAGAATGGTTTTCTCCTGCTCTTATCAGTGGACCCTGAGAAAGCCAGACTGAGAGGCCTTTCTACTCTAGACCTCAGAAGATAGGGCTCAGCTGGCTGCCAGTCCAGCATCCCCCTCTCTGACTTGATGTCTCCTCCAGCCCCGCAGGAGAAGGAGCCCATACCAACTACTCAAAGAAGAAGAAAAACTGAGTCTCTAAAGACTCAAGAGGGGAAGTAAAAAAGCGATATGCCTTACTTAAAATTGAATCTGAATCTGGAGAGCACAAAGGCAGAACTATTTCCTGATAGATATTAAAGTATGAGAAAATGGAGGTCATTGGGAAACAGATAGACACTTTGGAGAAAAGATCCAAGGGTTCTGAGGGCAGATGCTCCAGAAGGGGAAGGGAAAGACCAAAATAAGGCTAGCACCAAGTCACTGTCCAGGGCCTCAGGGAGAAGAGGAAACCTGGCTTGCAAGGGGATTAATTCAGTGTGCCCAAGAATACAATGTGCACATTGTAATTTTCTGGGTAGAAGTTCTAACGACTAGGCTAAAAGAACATTCTATGGGAATGGGCTGTGCAGGTCACATTTAAAACAGAGGACCGTGAGAACGGCAGCTGGCAGCCATATTTGGCAGGGTATAGGACTGGGGATTAGAGGACCATTTGCAAAGGTAGTTCAGTTGGTGAAGTGCTTGCTTTGCAAGTGCGAGGACCTGAGTTCAATTTCCAGTGCCTACATACAAACAGCAGGTGTGGTGGTGCACTTCCCTAAGCCTTGTCCTAGGGAGACAGCGACAGGGGGATGGCTGGCTGGGGCTCACTGGCCAGCCAGTCTAGCCTGTTTGATGAATTCCAGGCTAATGAGAGACCATATCTCAAATGAGATGAATGGCATTTCTGAGGCAGATACCTAAGGCTGTCTCTTGGTCTCCACATACACCCGCACACACATGCACTTGCCACCCCGACATGTGCACACACGTACACGGGCGTATAAAATCAAAAAAATCGCCATACATTTTAATAATTCAGAGACTGTGATATTCTGTACCCTCCCTGGGACTGTGTTTGTGAGAAGTGTCCTCAGGAGACACTGAGGTAGTGGAAGGGGAAGAACAGGAGGGTTGTGGGAAGACTGATTTAAATGCAGGGAGTGACCCAGATGGATATGACGGCGCTAATTTAATGGTGAAGAGAGTGTCTCAGAATAGGCACAACTGCTACATTAGCTAGCGGCTGCCACACAGAGGCTTACGATACACCAGTGACTTAGGACACGGCTTTGGATAGCTGTTAGTTCTGTCAGCCCAGGAAGGGCTTGGGTGGTGCCATGCCCAGGGCCCCCCAGGTCACTGTGTATGAAAGAGCCTGCGCTCCAAGCTAAGGCTGGACTCCAGGAGGATAAGCTCATGAAGACCCTCAGGGCTGGACAGCATTCACATCCTTCCTTCAGGCTGTAGAATTCATGACAGTTTGCTTCATCCCTGTTGCTTCAAATTCTCCATGTCAGCAATGGCCTGGATCCCCTTAAAGGCCTCCCCAGTCAGGCTCACACAGGATGAGCTTTCCACATAAGCTGATTAGGAACTTTATTTTTTTTTATTTTTTTTTTAAATATTTATTTATTTATTTATTTATTTATTTATTTATTTATTATGTATGCAATGTTCTGTCTGTGTGTATGTCTGCAGGCCAGAAGAGGGCACCAGACCTCATTACAGATGGTTGTGAGCCACCATGTGGTTGCTGGGAATTGAACTCAGGACCTCCGGAAGAGCAGGCAATGCTCTTAACCACTGAGCCATCTCTCCAGCCCCTGATTAGGAACTTTAAATGTGTCTTAAAAATCTCTAAACTTTCCAAGGTGCTCTGGAATAGACGTTCATATTCAGTGGGAGGGAATTACATGGGGCAGATCGCAGGGACTCCTGGGGAAGGGGATTTAAATAGCCAAAGTAAAGTTCTGTATAGTTTTAACCAAGTCTCTATGAGGCGAAGGAGTCACACACGCCTGCTATAGACCTGCTCCTCCTAAAGAGCAGAGAGTGAAGTAATTACCTTTTCTGTTGCTGGAGCAACACCTCACAATCCCACTTTAGACTTCACCTTCGTAGCTTCACGCCCTGGCCTTTCTGAGTGTCCTTTACCTGAGCTCCAACCCTGTCATAGACTGCCTGATGTTTGTGACTCTCTGGCACTTTGGCCCCATGTTTGTTTGCCAGAATATAATCCGAATGTTTGGGAAACAGAGTTCCTAGTGTTCCCCTAGTGTGTGCAGGCTCCTGGGTTTCATCATTACTACAGCAGACCCCAACACAAACAACCAAAAGACTTGTTGTTAATCACATTAATAGAATAAAGAAAGCCAAAAAGAACATGTGAGTTTCTCCTGTGTTGCCTGTCACCCACATCAAGAGGAATGGGGGGTGGTGGTGAGAAAAGGGTTGTAAATGATGTGAATTCAGTATATTCATGTATGAAATTATAAAAAAATTAAATGCATAAAGGTAGAAAAAGAAAATGTTGAGTTTCTACCATGGGGCATGACATTGTTAGCCAGCGCTAGACCAATGGGCTCAATCAGCCTCCTTTCAGCCACAAACATGTTGGTTCTTCCTTCTTCACAGTTTTAAAGCTAGTGAATGACAGATATAAAATGATTTCTGTTTAGTGTTCATAGCCTCAGCATGTCAAAAAAATCAAGGTATAGCCTCATGTTGGATTCGTTTTTTATCTCTTTATAGCAGAATAAATTTAGTAATTAACCAATGCTTGTTTGGGATTCTTGGTAGCGAAGTCATTTATTGCTTTTGTGTATTATAAAACTATGTGTATTTTTAAATAGATAAGCTATTTAAAATATTTAAACTATTTTAAATGTTTTTAAAATAGAATTGGTATTCTATTTTTTGTGACCAAGAATCCCAAACAAGTATTGGTTAATCATTAAATTTATTCTGCTATTAAAAAAATACAATGAGAGCCAGACGGTGGTGGCCCACGCCTTTAATCCCAGCACTCAAGAGGCAGAGTCAGGTGGACCTTTGTGAGTTCTAGGCCAGCCTGGTCTACAAAAGCTAGTTCTAGGAGAGGTTCCAAAGCTACAGAGAAACCCTGTCTCAAAGAACAAAAAAAAAAGAATAATAATACTAAAAAAATACAATGATCAAAGACATTCATGGTAGTATTGTTTATCACAGTTCATTTAATTCTTTATAATTCCTGCTTGTTTTTGGAATGGGTACTGTTCCAGAAAATATATCACTTTGTTAAAGGTGTGGTCACATCATACCTTTACTGTTGAAGGAATGATATTTATTTACTCATTTATTTTTGGGTAAAGTTGCATCTTTTGTTCCATGCTATTTACAGAGTAAACAGAAAATTCTAGGGATTTTGTATGCTTCTGCACTGTGATCCATGCAGACATGAATTAAGTCCGAGTTTTTCTAGCTCTGCCCATCACTTCCCTAGGAGAACAGACTGAGATCGGCATGCACAAGGGACAATAACACTAGGGTTGAGATGCCAACTGTAATTTCTAAAATGGTTCAGAAAACGGTGATCTCTGTAACAATCGAAAAACTGAGGAAGTCTTCAAGAAGAAAGTAGAGCTTGATAAAGTAGGATGACATCACAAAGTGAAGCTGAATTAGTAAGAACATGTCTGAGGTGGGGGA
Source organism: Chionomys nivalis (assembly GCF_950005125.1). Classification (NCBI taxonomy): domain Eukaryota; kingdom Metazoa; phylum Chordata; class Mammalia; order Rodentia; family Cricetidae; genus Chionomys; species Chionomys nivalis. The sequence continues at coordinate 112,301,807 of NC_080087.1, forward strand.
TGTCATTCAGGGGGTGAGTGCTTACTGGTGAGAGCCCGGGGTTTAGGTTCAGTCCTTGGCACTGCAAGCCAGAAGAAACCAGCAACAAAACAGCAATCGTCCTCCAAGACTATTTTTAGCTAATTGTCTTTACCGAGCTTACTTTTCTGGGAGATTAAAAAATAAGTGATTTCCAGTTTTCAAATATTAATTGTAACTAACTTGGGGCAACAAAGCTATATAATCGGCACATTGCTCTTTATAGTCTAGATCATTTTAAAACTAGATTCAGGAAGGAGCCCTCTTGGAATAGAAAATTTTCCAGAAACATCATTCTCCATCTCTTAATCTGAGAAGTAGGAATTATTATTAATTGTGACTGAATTGAAGTTTATTTTTGCTTGAGACTAAACATGTTTCGTAATTGTGCATGCCCAGTCCCTTGCCAATGGGTGATGTGTATGTCCTCAGACTTAGCTTGAAGCGTGGACCTGGTTTTCCCTGACAAAATAGGATGTTTTTGAGGCCAGTTTGGAACTTGGAATGATGCCTCATTCCTCTGGCAATCTCACCTGCATGTCAGCCAAAGTCCACTGGCTGGCTGTCATCCTTTCTGTGAGGACAGGGTTATGGTGCTGTAGCTGCTATTTCTTCCGCGAATTAAGATGTGTGCTCGGCTCCGATGGTGCTCAGAGATTTGTGGGGGAGTCAAGGAGGGAATGTATACATTGGGATCTGACACAGGGAATTCTGTGACAATGGAAATCATAGCAAGTTCTGAGCACACAATGTTGAAACCTGCTTTGCTTGGGAAAATTCAAGGTTCTGCTCTATAGCAAAAAATGTTCAGTTCTGCCAGGCAAAGTCCAGTCCAGGAAGAGGTGAAGGTAGCTATCTTTGGTCAGGGAGTCAGGATGCCTGTGACAGTACTGGGGCAATATCTTGACAAATGTCAGGGAAGGCATGTCCTGGAAGCCAAGAGGAAGGCTTGAACAAGAGAAGCACCTGGGCATATCATGGGTAACCATGCTGTCTCTTCTGTATATTTAGTTTTTAGTGCAAAGTTACTCTGTTCTGATGACCTACATGGCCATGCGATTATATTTTTTAGTAGAAGGATTACCAAGCTTAGACTATAGAAATGCAAGCGACTCAAGAATGTACCAGGGATGTGAGCCCTTCCCAATTCACAGAGATCATGTTCTGCTAAGATGAGCTTTTGTCCAGCCTTGCTGCCAAAAATCTCCCAATGAATGCTCGGGTAACCGAATGCCTTATGTATCAAAAAAAAGAAAAGTAACAGTGAAGAAAATTATTGCCAAAGGAAAAGAAATCCAAATGCATGAAAGATTGCAATTGTATGCTTGTGATTTTGGGTGTTTTTAGTAAATCTATATTGTTGGAGATGTTTGGTCTGTGGATGTCACATTCACAAGCCCCTGTGGTTTGATCCCCAGGAACACATATACTGGCTATGGTGGTGTTCAGTTGGAATCCCAGTACTAGGAGGATCATTACAGCTACATAGGGAGTTTGAAACCAGCCTGGGTTATGTGAGACTCTAACTAAATAAGAACATAGATGATAGATAGATAGATAGATAGATAGATAGATGATAGGTAGATAGATAGATAGATAGATGATAGGTAGATAGATAGATAGATGATAGGTAGATATATTTATGATATGTAAATTTTGGCCTAGAATTTCTTTTTTAACCTTATTTGGCAAAGGGAGTTAGTTTTATTGACGTGGCTGGACTGGCTAGCGATTGCTGGGTGCTCAGTGAGCACGGCCTCAGTGTAGCCATTCAGGTCTGCTGGACTTTGCTCTGAACTTTGGTGATGGCTTTAGTTCACATTACAACTGGATCTGTTGGTTGTCTGGTTCCCATCGATCAGCCCAATGGGAACTTATGATCTTTGAGATAAATATTTTGAAGCAGAGAGGACTCCTCTGCCCTCATTCTTCTAATTGATTTTTAAAATTATTTTGAGATTATAATTGTATCATTTCCCCTTCCCTCTTCGCCGTCCAGTTCCTCCCATACATTCCCTTTGCTCTCTTTCAGATTCATGGCTTCTTTTCTCTTTTACTGTTTATATAGCTATATATGTTTGTATGTATATGTATATAAGCATATATCAACACACATGTATACATACATGTAGTTTCTAAATATATAAACACAACCTGCTCAGTCCATAGAATGTTACTTGTGTGTGTATGTTTCAGGACTGACCATTTAGTGTTGCATGTTTAATGGGTGTGCTCTTTTCTGAGGAAGACTCCTCTCTCTGTCTCTGTATCTCTCTGTCTGTCTCTCTGTCTCTCTCTCTCTTTGAGACAGGGGCTTGAACTTGTTATGGAGTCAAGGACAACATTAAACTTTTCGTGTTCTTGCCTCAAACTTTGGAGTCCCTGATTCCTTGTGTATGCTACCATGCCTGGTTGCTGTGGTGATGGGGATCAAAGCAAAACCTGGGTGAGCTACATCCCCAGCCTCTAGAAGTAGAAACTTTAGGAAGAGACTGTGTAACTCAAATGTAGAAGAAAGTTTCACATTACGAAGACAGGGAGATCCCCTTCAAGGCCCTGGACACAGAGAGGGAGTTAGGGCATGTTGTGAGTGACTGTTGCCTGCAGGTACAAGGCAGTAAGATATGAGAAAGCTGAGTTCCGAAAAACACTTGGGAAAAATCCCGGTCATGGGGCCGAGCAATACTTGAAAATGGCAGGTGAGACAGAACAGGAACTGAGGTCTGTCACTGTAAAATGCACTGTTCATGGAGGGCGCTCCTGTGGATGTAGGCTTTCTGCCTTTATTTTCTTCTGTCCCTCTTTCTTGAGCCTCATCTCCTAAGGCGGTGACAAAGAGAGGAGGGGAAAAGGCCAGCAAGATGTCAGAGCCCACGGGATGAGTCACTGGGTGCGGCAGTCACTTGTGCAATGCGATCTGAGGAAGGATGTGGCGTGCAAGCGAAGTCGGGGTCACATTGCTGAGATTTGCTTCAAGCCTTTTTTCTTGAGGCAGTCAGGGAGAATAAGCATTGCGCTGTTTATGTTCTCACCTAGATCAGAATGTAAATGTTCTTCTACTCCTAAGGCTGTGGGGTGGGGAAGGAGACAGAAAAAGGGAGAGGGAAGGATGAAGGAGGGAGGGAGGGATGGAGGAAGAGAGAAAGGGCAAGAAATCTGTTCACCCGTGTTGTACTCTGGCTTCCCAGCAGACCTCCCTCCTCCCAAATGGTACTGAGTTTTTCATTTATTAATTAAAAAATAATATATTTATTGTGAAAAAGGTATGTGTTTGTGTGTGTGTGTGTGTATGTGTTTGTAAATGAAGCAGAAATGCGTAGCTGTGAAATCAAAGCAATCTATTTTGGAAGTAATCCAACCTCACTTCAGACATTTGTATGTACACACGCAAACATATCCTATTTTTCCTTTTACACAAGCAAAGTTTTCCATTTTTTTAATTGAAAAAAAAATTTCCGCCTCCTCCCAGCCTCCCATTCCCCCCCCTCCACTCCTTTCCCCCTCCCTCTCCAGTCCGAAGAGCAGTCAGGGTTCCCTGCACTGTGGAAAGTCCAAGGTCCTCCCCTCTCCATCCAGGTCTAGGAAGGTGAGCATCCAAACTGGCTAGGCTCCCACAAAGCCAGAACATGAAGTAGGATCAAAACCCAGTGCCATTGTCCTTGGCTTCTCATCAGCCCTCATTGTCCGCCGTGTTCAGAGAGTCCAGTTTTATCCCATGCTTTTTCAGTTCCAGTCCAGCTGGCCTTGGTGAGCTCCCAATAGATCAGTCCCTCTGTCTCAGTGGGTGGGTGCATCCCTCACGGTCCTGACTTCCTTGTTCATGTTCTCCCTCCTTCTGCTCCTCATTGGGACCTTGGGAGCTCATTCCGGTGCTCAAATGTGGGTCTCTGTCTCTATCTCCATCCATCACCAGATGAAGGTTCTATGGTGATATGCAAGATATTCATCAGTATGGCTATAAGATAGGGCCATTTCAGGTTCCCTATCCTCAGCTGCCCAAGGAACTAACTGGGGACATCCCCCTGGGCACCTGGGAGCCCCTCTAGGTTCAAGTCTCTTGCCAACCCTAAGATGGCTCCCTTAATTAAGATATATGCTTCCCTGCTCCCATATCCATCCTTCCTTTATCCCAGCCATCCCAATTCCCCAAGTTGCCCCCATCCTCCCCTTCTCATCCTAAAGAAGCTAAATAAGAAGATGAACCCAAAGAAAAACATATAGTTATCCTCCTGGATATGGGAAGTAGACAAGATTGCTGGGCAAAAAATTGGGATCTTGGGGGTGTGGTGGGATAGGGGTAAGGGGAGATGGGGAGAGAGAGAAGTTTTCCATTTTTATTCAAGGATTTAAAGCAGTTAATTGCATTTATCTATGTGTGTATGTGAGTGTGAGTATGTGGGCACGTGTATCATAACTATACGCATGGAGGTCAGAGGACAGCTTGTAGGAGTCAGTATTTCCCTTCTACGCCTGGGTCCTGGGGATTGAACTCAGATGCCCAGGCTTGGTGACAAGCACCTTTCCCATCTGAGCCATCTCACTGACCCCTTAGATCTGTATATTTCATCTTTGTTCAGTGGGAGCTGAACTCCACATGCGGGTCTGAAGTAAACATTCCTTTAAGTGGCCACCTTGACTAGGGATCACTCATGGACTTGAGTCCCTGTTCCTTCCCTTTGCTGCCTTGTGACAGCAGGTAGCTTCTTCCCTAAGTTTCCCCTTCGTCTCCTGGGTGTTGCAGTGAGGGGTAAATCAGACATTTGGGACCGCAAGAGGGCTTGGGACGTGTGCTGTCAGGATGCTTGGAGACTTGAAGCACGGGCTGATTTCCTCTTGAGTGGAAAGTCCATGCGTGGAGAAACCCCTCCTGCCTCCTCTTGTCTCCATGTAGAACCTTTAAATCATCTGACGCCCAGTTTTCACCTTTGCTGTTGAATGTTAAATGTTTCTCAGGCTATCTAACCATCTCCTGTTTCTTTTGGAGATTCAGCATTTGCCATCGAGATTTTTTTTTTATTTTGTTGAGAACTTTATACATATACACAATGAAATGTTATCATATATACCCCCCTTCTCCCCAATTTCCCCATGTCTGTCTAATACTTCCCCCTAACTTCCTGTCTTCCTTTTTTACTTTCTCTTTTTGTGGTAGCTCAGTAAGGTCAATTACTGCTGCCTATATGTGTATGGATGTGGGAGTTGGCCATTGAGAAATTTTAACTTTCAGGTTTTTGGCTTTCTATGTGATAGGCTTTGAGATATGCAGAGAAAATGTAGATAAGCTCCCTAAGTAGATAAGATACCATACTTACTTTGGGTGGGGATTAAATTGGCTATTTTCTAATAAGGTACATTTTTAAGGAGTACACACACACATGCACACAAAGATACCCATGTAACAAACAAACACATACCCAAACACATGCACACACACAGACACGCATTCACACACACACAAATAAATACTTGCACGCAGGGACAGACATCCACACAGATATGCACATGCACGCACACACATACATGTGTACACACAAGCACACACATACACGACACAGCCACACTGAGACACACACACACATGAACACATATACACCATGGACCAGTTCCAATGCTGTCACATGCTGGTGCGACCCTTCCTTTGGAAGGCTATAGGGCCAGGGGAGTGCTCCATGGTCACCCTTTCTCATTTGCTTCTCTGCAGGAACACACTGTGAACTGTACAAGGACCCCTGTGCTAACATCAGCTGTCTGAATGGCGGAACCTGCGACAGCGAGGGCCTGAACGGCACGTGCATCTGTGCACCAGGGTTCACAGGTGAGTGGCCCATGAGTGTGTTTTCAAACTCACCGCATAGTCCCCACGGTTGCCAAGGTTGCCATTGTGAAACGTCAGGGGCGTGGCTTCAATGAGATCCATTTCCAAACAATAGACTATGTTGTCATTAAACTAGGCTCTTCTGAAGCCAGCATTTCTCATTTAGATTTGCTGGCACTGCCACCACTGTATGTTTCCAGAGCTGGAGCTCTGAAGCATAAGCCATGAGCTCATGAGAACACTTGCAAGTGTCAGTGTTCATGTAGTATGAAGGGCTCAGGAAGGATCAAAGATGTTTTCCATGTGAACTCTATCCAGACACTGTTGAGTGTTATAAAAGTGACAGTTTTGGTGTTGGGGAGGAAGGATTCAGGGTCGAATAGGAATGTGGGGACAGACTGGAGTGGGTAGCTAGAATTAAATGGCAGTTGCAGACACAGGAGCTGGGTTCACCCTAGTCTCGGTGGTTTCCGAACATTGTCTGGGAGTTGCTTTTAGATTGGGGATCCAAGCTAACATTGTTTTGTTTTTTTTTTGTCCAAGCCCCAGCCCCTGAGCTCAGGGAGCTTGCAAATCTGTGAAAGCAGAAGTGCAGTGTTATGTTGGATGTGTGTGCCAAGGGGAGGTTCTCAGTTTTCATCAGTTCTCAAAGGAAAGTCTGAAACCACGAGAGTCCAGAATATTCCAAATTTTAACCTTGCTTTTCCCTGCAGAACTCAGAAGTCTTGAAAACTAAAGAATAAGACAAGGTCAGGGCTGGGGCCATCGCTTAGTAAAGGGCTTGATGTACAAGCATGAGGACCTGAGTTATATCACTGGGATCCACATATGGAAGCTGAGTGAGGCTGCACAGTTGTGCCCCCGAGACCTGGGACAGGGAGACAGGCCAGTCCGCTGAGCTCACCGACCAGCTTACGTAGCCACTTGGCAAGTTCCAGGTCTGTGGAAGACCCTGTCTCCAAACACAAGGTGATTGGTGCTTGAAGAACAACACTCAGGGTTGTCCCTTGGGGTCCACATACTTGAGCACACATGATCATTCATATTTTGTGCACATAAACAATACACACATACATGCACATAAAAAGATTACAAAGTCTATATTTTTGGTATGTTGTTAAGTCAATCTAGGTGGAGGATTCTTCCACTATGGGTTTGGGAGAAGGCTGACCATGGAAGAAGGTGGGGGTCTATAGGGAAACACATGGCATCCTCTGCTGGGGACCACTTTGCTAGGCTTGAACCCTTCTTCTGGGCCACTGTGGCCATCTCCAAACCCTACAGTGCTTTGCATAATTCACTCTCCAGCCCTTCCCAGGGAAGCCTTATCTGTTTACCCTTGGGGAAGGTGCCAACAGCCAAGTGGCTGGAGGAGAATCAGTTTCTGATTTTCCTATTTGTCTTTTTCGCACCCCATGTTTTCTTCTTGTGTTGTTCTGAGACTGAGAAGTGGGCTTGCTCCAGAAAATGATTTGCAGATGGTTTTGTTTATCTGGTGGTTTATAAATGCAGAGAGACATTTATGTATTAGTCAGTGGAGGCAAAAATATATCAGGGAAGATTCCTGGGTCTTTTCCAGATATTTCTATCTTACTAGTAATTAAACACAAAGAATAGAAGAAATTAGAAGTTTAAAGCTATTGAAATAATAATTCACCAGTTAACAGCATATTGCTGGGAAATAACATTATTAATATATTGACTTTCAAGAGTTTTCCTGAAGGTCTATGAATAGAATATGGCATACAGTATATATGTGTACATATGTTTATGTGTACATATATAGACACAAATGGAATAATATCTTGTTATTTTGTAGCCTACTTTTAACTAGACCAAACAAATAAATAAATAATAAATGTGTTTCCATACCAAGAATTACACTTTCAAAATATTTATTTTATAATTTTGTGTGTGTGTGTGTGTGTGTGCATGCGCACATGAATGCAGGTACCCACAGAGGCCAGAAGGGGGCATTGGGTCACTGGATCTGGAATTATAGGTGGTGTGAGCTGCCCAATATGGGGGATGTGAGAACAGAACAAGGGTTCTTTGAAAGAGGACCCCAAGCCTTTATTGTTAAAGCATTTTTACTGGTTGACTGGTTAGTCTATGAAATGCCATGATTTATTTTTAGTTCATCTTCAATTTTATTTTTGGCAGTTAAGAATGTTTCCACATTACAAACAATAATGGAAGGAATGTTTCTACACATGTATTTTTCTGTATATGCCCCTCGTCCCCCTTTAGTATACTTTTTCAGGATAGAAACCCAGGGGTCCAGGAGAACAGATTACCACATATATGTTATATTCCCCAAGGAAGAAAGCAAAAATAAAGGCCAACTTTCACATCAAGTGACAGGACTGTCTCCTCGTCTTGACACACACGCTACGGAGTTGTCATTCTGGAAGGCAACAGCGCTATTTTATTATTGAATCTGTAGGTCTGAGGCTCAAAGAGTTGAAAACTTTAAAAACATTTCTTGCCAGTTGTGTCCCTTACTTTCTGAACACTTCCTCATAACTTTGCTTTTCTTCTAGGCCATCCACACTAATCTTTCTTTCTAGCCATTTAGTTCATTACCTCTGTTTTACGTGTATTATACTTCAGCTTTACCTAATTCAATCTTGATTTTACCCCCTTTTTTTCTTCTTGGTTATCAAGTGGTGTTAACTATTGAGGCTTTGTTAGTATCTTCCTATATCATTATAACCATGTATGAGTTAATTTTGAGTACTTAAATCTTTAATGTATTTGAAATTTACTTTTTGACAATTTTCTAGGTGAGAAAATGGAATATTTACTGCAGAATATTTAATGAACCTCCAACTGCTTATTTTGCAAACTGTCTTAGAGCTATCAAGCATGTACCAAACTCATAGATGATCCTTTCTTTTCTGCTTTAAATTTTTAAATGTTGGCTAGCACTTCAGATAGTATTATTGCCACTGTAAGTTGCTCTGCCTGAAAACTGTGGAATAATTTTGACCCCTTGCATGTATGTATGTCTCCCATGTGTGCCTAGTGTCCACAGAGACTAGAAGATAGTACATGACCCTCTGGGTCTGGAGTTATAGGTAGTTGTGAACTGCCTTATGGGTGCTGGGAACCGAACCCAGGTCCTCTGAAATCATCTCTCCAGCCCCTGATCTTCATTTCTTTTTCTTGCTTACCTGCCTCTCAGTGCATCTGAGGTCTAGGAAAACTTGTATTTGGCCAACTAGCGAGTGTTTGAGAACCTCTTCATTGATGAAGTGGAGTGAGTTAGATAAAGAGAGTCATCTAAGTAAATACTCAATCCAATGTCCCATTTCCCTGAAAACCAAACTCACTTCCCTGCCCTCCAAGCCTGGTATTCTTCTGCACAGCTCTCTCCATGGAACCACCACCCAGTGTCGATCCTTCTCATCTTTATTTATTGGTTTGGCATCCACTCTTTCCTCTAAGGCTTTGTTAGTCTGTTAGCTGTATAGTGATCATTTTCTATGGCTTTAGTTTGAGTTTCTCTATGGCAAAATGATGGTGAACATTTTTTTGTGCGTGTGTTTTATATTTTTGCTATCTGGATATTCTCCATGGCAAAGGTCTTCTCATGTTTATTGTCCATCTTCCATGCCTGTCACAGCATTGCAAGGCCTCCTGCTATCAGCGTAGCTTGTGGCTACTGATAGCCTTGGTCACTAGCTGAGCTGGTGCTCCTTCCATTTTCCACCATCATTTCTCTACCATGCTGCCCTGTGTGGAAGGAAGTCACTTGGCATAACCAACCCTCAGTGAGTGGGGACTATGCTCCCCTATGAGGGTGGGGTAGCTAAAGGACTATTTGGAACTCTTCCTTGTGAGAGATTTGTTTATTATCCTCCATTTATTAGTTTGTTCAATCATTTATTTATATTAGGGCTTACGGGTACTTAGTGTATGGTTTATGTTACAGGACAACACATTCTAGTTTGTTTTATTGTTCACAATGTTCCCAATTTGGACACTAGGAGGTCTTTCATTTGATGGCTGTGCCCCTTCCACATATCCCCATATGGGTGTGGGAGTGGCTGCTTTGTTGTGTTGTGTTTCAGCTGGTGCCTGTTTCCTGATGTTTTCAGACTCTTTAGTCTCATCTTGTCTAGTTCCTGCCCTCATCCTGGAGTCATCCATTTCTCCAAGGTCCCCTGGCTCCTTCTTGGAGGATAATTGAAATAAATATCTAGGCACTAACAGGGCTTGTTGCTATTATATGTCACTGCTTTCAGAACCTCTTGTCTGACAAGCCAGAGACTATATGTGTATACACTAATGTGTGTATATGGTGCATGTCTTACTATACAGCTCTCTGTACCTATAGTAAGTTTTTTTCTTTTTTCTTTTAAATTAATTTATTTATTATGTGTACAATATTCTGTCTGTGTGTATGCCTGCTGGCCAGAAGAGGGCACCAGACCTCATTACAGATGGTTGTGAGCCACCATGTGGTTGCTGGGAATTGAACTCAGAACCTTTGGAAGAGCAGGCAATGCTCTTAACCGCTGAGCCATCTCTCCAGCCCCCTATAGTAAGTATAATGAGAAGTCATGGTGATGTCCAAACTCTTAATCTGGTACTACTGGGATCATGCTGGTCTTCTTTTATTTATTTATAACCCACCCCAAAACACATAATAATAGCAATGTAAGTGGTTCCCACTATCCCCCTTCCGTCGTTAAATTCCAACATTCTCGTTATCAAAGTTGCTACTTTGTGTTCTTTTAGAAAATCACTTTTCTTTTTTTTTTTTTTTTTTTTTGGTTTTTTGAGACAGGGTTTCTCTGTAGCTAGAAAATCACTTTTCAACCAGAATACCGGATCTGCATGCAGCTCATTTTCCTTTAGTTTAGCCAGGCCTTAGCCAGGCATGGAGGCTTAAGTACTATAATCACAGTACTCCGGAGGTGGAGGCAGGAGGATCCCAAGTTCAAGGTCTTCTTTGGTGATTTAGTGTGTTCAAGGCCAGTTTGGGCTACAGCAGAACTTGTCTCAAACAACAACAGCAGCATCTGAATGTGACTCACGTTCAAGGTCATTCGGTCAGCAGCTCCCTCCCTGCAGCGCTGCCCTTCAGCGAGGCTTCTCTGGTTTAGTTACTTTTCTTTATAGACTTAGTCCGTCATGGACTTTCCCCACTAGACATTATTTATTTTTTCCTTTTAAACGTTGCTTCATTAGTTAAAGGGCCATCTGTTTCTCTTTCATTGAACTGCCTTTGAACCTCGGTCAAAAATCAGTTGGCAAAATTTGCGTGGCTCTATTTTTGGGTTCTTTCTTTTTCGTTGATTGATATGTCTGTTCAGTTGCCATAAAGTCTCGATACCTAAAATCTACCGTATCCACGTGACTTTTGAAAGTGGGTGGGTAGACTCCTACCTCTTCATCCTCTCTTCCTCCTTTTCTCCAGATTTGTTTGGATGCTGGCCACTGTATGTTAATATGGCGAGTGATAGGACTATCTTTTTAATACTAACCTTTTTTATGTTGATCATTTTTTGGTTTGACCCTCTACTGTAGTGGTTGTTGTGTCCTGCTCCTTACATGGGACCCTTAGTGACTTTACTGATGCACCGTGGGTAGTGAGCCTTGAATTCTTCCTCATCTGCTACCAGTTTGGGGGCTGTTTGTCTCTTACCCTCGTTGCCAGGGTTCTAGAATTCAATGTGCACATCATATTTGATAGCGAACTCTAGTGAGACAGCATCATTCTGGGATACAGTGTACTTTAGTATTCCGGTGCTTTATTTATCTGAGGGACTCTGTCTTCTGATGTAGCATTCCCTACATTTAACTCTGGCCTCCACTAACTCCAGTTTTTATCTCCTTAGTTCAGTGAAACCATTGTGTTTGAGATCTGGCTATAGGCACAAGAACAGGGAGGGGGGACTGTGATGGTCAGATGCCATGTTTTGTTTCTTGCAACCTGAGACTACGTGGTGTCTAGTTCTTTAAAGGGTTTTATTTTTCATATATTTTATTCAGTCTTCTACTTTATAGAAGTGGTTAAGACAGGTTCCAGTTTTTTTTTTCACCATCATAGGAAAAGTTCTAAATAATGTTTTTGAATCTTGCTTCATCTACAGTAAAATCCTATTAAAGTGTGAAGGAACAAGCTAAAGCGCCTGCCTGGAGCCTGGCATGTTTAATGTAGATATGGTGGTTGCAGAGATTGTCATCTATACCTTTGAGCATGGACTCTGCTAACTCAAGGCTTTATTAACAGTAATGACTTTGGATAGTTTTTGGTTGTTTTACACTTCCTAATTTACCCAAAGAAAGCATTATAAATAAATCACTGTGATTATAACCTTTTGTAAGTACTACCCAGGATACATATTATCTACACTGCCTCTTAGAAAACAGTAGATTGACGGCTTGGGAAATGGCTCAGCTAGTCAAGTACTGGCCATGCAACCTGAGTGTGGATCTCCAGCACCCAAGTGAAATGTGGGGCACTGGGAAGGGGAGGACAGAGAAAGGGGAGTCCCCATGACTTACGAGTGAGCTAGTCTAGCTCTGGGTTCAGTGAGAGACCTTGTGGCAAGAAATAAGATGGAGGCAAGAGAAATGGCTCAGCAGATAAGTACCCTGGCTGTTTTCCCAGAGGATCTGAGTTTGCTGTCCAGCACCCATACGGTGGCTCACAGCTATCTATAACATCCATTCCAGGGGACCTGATACCTTCTTCTGGCCTCTTCTGGCACCAGGTATGCATGTGGTACACAGACATATATGAACGCAAAACTCTTGTACACATTTAAAAAATGAAGCATGATAGAAAAAGACACACAACTTCAATCTCTGGCTTACACACACACACACACACATATACCTACATGCATCTACATGCACATGTGTATACACGTGAATGCAGACAGAGATACGGGGGTGGGAGAGAAGAATAGATTGAAAGTAAACTGTAAAAGACTTCATGTTCAGGTCCTAATTGCTAGCCTTAGTCAAGGAGAAATGTCGTTTAGCATCTCTTCGCAAATGCTATTGAAGAATAACAGTCATTTAAGAGCACGGCATATTTTGTTTTCTAATTTAGGTAAAAGAAAACAATAAACAAGTCAACTAGAAAGACAACTGTCTCAGGTTCACAAAACCTCAGACTTTTAAGTTGACAATTAGTAAAGCTAACACTAAGAGCCTTTCTAGTAGAATAATACAAAATGCCTGTTGTCTGGAAACAATGTCAGCAATGTTGAGACACATGGAAAGATTGATGCTTGTCTGCCTTGCTTGTAATCACAACACTTGGGAAGTTGAGGCTTGAGGCCGGTCAGGAGTTAAAGGTCACGTGCTACGCAGAGGGCGCAACATTGACCTTGGGCTTGCTGATTTGGGGTTTGCCTGACCGTGACTGTGAAGACTGGGAAGAGCCAGGCTGTTTCTCTCACTGTTGCTGTTCAGGTCATGGGTGTCTCATTTCAGAATTTTCCCTGTCTGACTCCCAGCTGAAGCATGCGATTGTTTAGCAAATGTCTCCATTAAGGCTGGCCTCCTAAATGGGTGGAAAGGGGCACTGATGTATTTATCTGTCAGAACTTTGATTTTTATCCTTCAGCCTTTCTCAGCTGATGTGTTTTTCAGCCGGTTTACCATGTGATACCATCTGTAATGATGTAGTCAGTCAATGCCCTTCTCCTCTCAGAGTGATCACCCCACCAATACACAGAGACCACATTTTAAGCATGTTAAAACAGAGTGATCACCCCACCAATACACAGAGACCACATTTTAAACACATTAGAACAGGTTAGCGCGAGGCAATCGACTCTGCCTTCTTTCTATTGATATATATTACTATATTTATCACAAGAAACAAATTTACCTGATGTGATTGAATTGTAATTATTTTGGGATGACTCCAAGACTGTGAGTGTCTTGTTTGACAGATTTGACTCGCAATAGTCAGATGCCAGGTATGCAGAGAGTGTGAAACGGAACAGACAGAAAATCTTTCAGTGTGAGATTCCTTCTCTGAAATGATCTGTGAGTAGCATACGGCAGTTTTATAAATGCGAAGTAAACCAACAGCCGATAGAAAAGCAATTTAATGCTAAATAAGCCCAGAAGTAATTACCCGAATACAACAAAATGTTGCCTTCTATAGATGGGACCAAAATATTTGGTTTTGCTCTTAGTTGACTGTGATGATGAGAGCAGGGTTGTGTTTGTATTTTCTTTTGCTTCCTTTTCTGCATTTATCTAAGCAAATGAGGGCTTATTTTTAAAGATTCTCTTCCACTTTCTTCCTTTTAAGAGAGATTGTCTTGGTGTAAAGTATCCTCTTCAGCTTTGATGAGAGGCCCTTAGGTTTAAGGAGTGGCTTCATCTTGTATCCATTCATTGTGATGGCTGTAAAATTGTTCAAGGGTGTCTTTTGTTCATGAAACTTTTGCCAGCAAGATACTTCCTATATGGGGATGTTTGGATTGCAGTGTTGCTGGTTTGTGTGCTAGTTTGGCAGGTTCTGTAGACAGGTCAGAAATCCCAGGATGTTGCATCTCAGCAGGGTCTGGCCATCTTCTTTGTGGGGGATAAACAGACTGGAGTGGACGTGAGCATCCTTTGGACCACCATTTTCCAGGAAGGGCATGTCAGATTTGGGCTAACCTCATGCGTGTAACTGTCACCCTAATTGGACTTGATGCTTCCCCTGAGGTTTTCAGACTGTTGGGGGGAGCTGCAGGCTGTGTTCCTGCCGCCCCAGCTCCTGGTAGCCTGGCTAGCTTATGCCCCAAAATAACAACACACAAACTGTATTCTTTTAAACACTGCTTGGCCCATTAGCTCTAGCCCTTACTGGCTAATTCTCATATCCCGATCAACCCATCTCTAATAATCTGTGTAGCACCAGTCTTACCTGGAAAGATTCAGCATGTCTGACCTGGTGGCTTGCTTCATCGTGTCTGCCTCTGAGAGGAGCTGCCCTGCATCTGCCCAGGAGAGGGGAGTATGGCGTCTGCCCCAGAGAGGAGAGGAAATGGCGTCTGAGCTCACTTCCTCTTCCTCCCCGCATTCTGTTCTGTTTACTCCACCCACCTATGTTCTAACCTCTGAGGGCCAAGCAGTTTCTTTATTATTTGACCAATGACCTTCCTCCATCATCAGACCCTTCCCTGCTGAATCCAAGCATACAAAGGGACTAAGAAAGAAGTGGCTTTCACAAGACTTGATCAGGGCATACAGCTGTGTCCACTAAAGAGCCAGTGTCCAAACCAGCAAACTCAAATATTTGACAACAAAATAATCATAAACTGTGAGTGTTCAGCTTCCTGGAACTTCAGAAAATGGCATGAGATTCAGTTACTGACTCCAAAGTAGAGCGGACTTGAACAACATCAGGAACCAAGTTTGCCTTTCAGATCAACCCCCTAAGGTTTATTCAGATGTGAGAATAGCTTTACTTCTTCCTGGGCTCAAGGGGAGAATCTTCGTAGGATTGTTTTTTCTTTATTCAGTTTTGCCTAAGTGAAAAATTCCTTGTTTGGGATTTCTCAACAGTTCCTTACTTTGTACAAATAGTAGGCTGGGCTCCATGGCTGGAAGTCATGATCATTAGCCTGTGCCCATCCATCTGTCCGTCCACTGTCCTTCCTTCCTTCCTTCCTTCCTTCCTTCCTTCCTTCCTTCCTTCCTTCCTTCCTTCCTTCCTTCCTTCCTTCCTTCCTTCCTTCGGAACTCATGGGGGATATGGACACAGCCAATCACCGTTGCTTTTCTTTGTTCTCGTAGGTGATGAGTGTGACATTGACATCAATGAATGTGACAGTAACCCTTGCCGTCATGCTGGGACCTGCTTGGACCAGCCTAATGGTTATACCTGCCACTGCCCTCATGGCTGGGTGGGAGCGAACTGTGAAATCCGTAAGTATTTCAACTGTGGACTACTTAGTGTGTGCTTTGCCTTCATCAAGATGCTAACTATGACCAGAAAGACCCCATATCAGTGTCAGGGAAGCTATGAGGCTCAGAGGGACCACTTCCATCATCCAGGTCTCCAGAGTCCAAGTAGTTCTTCTGTCTCTTGCTTTCTGCCATGCCTGTTCCTTGAAATTACATCCAGCCTTTTTTTTTCCACTGACTATGAGCATCCTCAGATGTCATCCAAAGTTCACTGCTACTCGGTCAGCCAAAAAAATGTGCTTCACAAAGTGTTAGAATACCACACAAAAAAAAAAAATGCACCCTCTGCTCTGGAAAGTTCAAAGAGCAGCAAAAACAGTACAGGATTTGAATTCGTGTTGCCTTTGTGTTTTTAGGTGTCTTTGAATTTAGCAGGTTTCTGTAGTTGCTTAAAGAAGGAAAGTCCATCAAGGATGAACATAGAAAGAGAAACTAAAAAGCAATGGGCTGTGGGTGAATGACTTGAAGTTTGGAAATATCAGGATCAGGGTCTGATGTACTAGAACAGTGTAGCGCCCTGATGGAGGAGGTGACAGTGACTGACATGGAATTTGGTTTTTATTTGTTTTGAAAGCTGACAAATATTCCCTGCCCAAAGGCACTTCTCTTATTTACTCAGGGCAGTAGTTTCATCTTATTCAACCAGGCTGAGTCGGGGAGTGCTGTCTCCCAATTCCAGATGATTCTCTGCATTGGTATGGTGTTCAGAAAGTGCTTCTTCCGGAACCTTCTCCCTGCTGACTGTACTGTTTGAGGGATACGAGTAACTAGGGCTGCCGGGCGTGTGTGTGTGTCTCATCCAGTAAAGTGCTTTCTGGACAAGTATGTAGCCCTGTGTTTAGATCCTTACTGCCTACACAAGAAGCCTTGTATAACGGCCTGTATTTATAACCCTAATGCTTTGAAAGCAGATACATTAGGATCCCTCAGGTTTTCTGGCCAGTTAACTTAGCCAAATCCATGATCCACAGGTTCCAATCAGAGACCCTCTCTCAAAAATAAACAAACAAAAAAACCAACAAAACCAAATCAAAGTAGGTAGCTCCAAAGGAATAACACCTGAGGCTGAGCTGTCCTGGTCAAGGTGTTGTCCTCCCACATCTTAGACATCAGTGTCTCAGCTCCAGTCCATTCTATAAGGTGGTCTGACCAGGTGTCAAAACTGAGTAAAATCTTTTCTTGATTGACAAGTTCTTCTTCTGGCCACAGCAGAACTGTGGGCATTCCTTCTGTCTAGAAAGAGATTCCTGGGCAAATTACAATTCCTTGGGGGGTCTATTGTTATAAATAATAGTTTGATAGCAAAAGAAGAGACACAAATATCTCTCCTTAGAGCATTTTCTTTAATGCCAGAAAGGTTAGAGTTTGTTTTTAGACCTCCATCTTGAGGTACTTGGTGTGAAAGTTTCTGAAATATGCCTATACCTGAGACAACTATTATAAAAAGAATAAAAAGAAGAGATAAAGTTAGAAGATGGTGTCTGGTGGTCATGCATAAGGACCACCTCACCGTAGCATCTTAGAAGGTGGTGTCTGGTGGTCATGCATAAGGACCACCTCACCGTAGCATCTTAGAAGATAGTATCTGGTGGCCATGCATAAGGACCACCTCACTGTAGCATCTTAGAAGATAGTATCTGGTGGCCATGCATAAGGACCACCTCACTGTAGCATCTTAGAAGATAGTGTCTGGTGGTCATGCATAAGGACCACCTCACCATAGCATCTTGGCTTTAGTTCCTCTGAAAAGGGCTGGCACTCTTTTTTGTGACTCCATTTTGGTTGGCTATAAGTGGTTCTCACTATAAAATCTGGACTGGCCTTTGACTCATAGTCTTCCTGCTTTAGCCTCTCTGGGTGCTACTAACTGAGCATGACATTATTTCTATAACTTCTCCCACTGTCTCTGAGCAATCTCCCATGAAGACATGACTGATTAGGAGGTACACTTGAACATCAGAAGATGAGTCTATTTGTGATCATTCCCTAAATTTGTAAGAGGTCTGAAGATTTTATTTTTGTTAGTGATGTAGATATATGATTCTACTAAGCCAAAGACTCTAAATTTTATTTCAAGAGTAGGAACTGAGCTGATATACTAATATAAGAGGAACTTTTGTGTAGTTCTTCTGTGATCAGTGCTAACAGTTGCTGCCTCCTTTGTATGTTAAACATACTTAGGTTTCTCTTGTATTATATAAGTCTTGTAAGATGCAAATTCAGGAGACCACTGTCTCCTGAATTGATAAAGCTAGTTTTCTCCCATCTAGAATTGGGATTGATGCTAATCCTTCCTAGGATGATGTAGGCTGATGTTCATATACTTCTAATTGGGTATAGCAATCTGAGTTGGCATTTATGTCTTTTAGGGGTTGATATTGTTTCATGATTGCCCGGTTTTGAGAGTTGCTGATGTTTCTGCACTTGTAGGGGAGTTGTTTTCTCTTACAACTTTTAATAGTGTTTCTTTGCGTTGTGTTTTTGATATCTTGACTGTAATCTGTTGTGGAGATCTTTTTCTCTGGTCATGTCTGTTTGGGGTTCTAGACGCCTCTTTTATTTAAATGTCTGATTCTTTTCCTAGACTTGTTAAATTTTCTGCTATATTTTGTTGGCTATATTTGCTATGCTTTTAGTGTTCATCTCAAGTCCTTCAGCCCGTGGATTCTTAGGTTTGGTCTCTTGATCATATCCTAGAGTTTTTAGATCTTGTGGTCATGCTCTTTTAATTTATTTACTTCTTGTTATAGATGATTGATTGTAGTATTTCATTAACCTTGTCCTCCACCCCTTAGAGTCTTTTTTTTTCCTGCTTGATTGTGGCTATTGGTCATGCATTCCACTGTGTTTCTAAATTTTATTCCTTGAGGATTTCTTTTTTGTTTCCAAAATTTCCATCTGTTTATTTTTTCAGACTCTTGATTTGCTTGCTCTTCTGTGTTGCTGACTTTTTCATCCACATCACTGATGTCTCTCATTCATTTTCCTGGCTTTTCTTCCCATCTTCCCTCATGCTGCTGATTTTCTTCTGCAGGCCCTGGACTGGATTCATCTGTTTGTTTGTGTCCTTCCACAGATCACTCATCATTCTTACCAGAAATATTTGGAAATCTTCACTTAATGCTTTAACCACTTAAGTGAGTTCAGTGGTTGAGGACTTGGGAGCATTTGGAAGAGTCAGTGTTGCTTGTTTTCCTCGTGTTCCTGACACTTCCTTGTTGCATCTGTGCATCTATTGGCTTGGATAGCTCTTCTGGGATTGGGAGGTGTGTTACCTTTCTGTTGAATAGCTTACTTTGGAAGGTGCAATTCCCCAGGACATAGGTGGGAGGAGAGCAAACCGCTTTTAGAAATGACTACACCACACTGTATAAAATACAGAAATAAACTTAAAACTCAAATATGTCACATCAATATATCATCAATGACTATAAAAACTGAGTGTGAAATAGTACATGAATGAGATAAGGGAAGGAACAGAGAAAGGGAAAGAAATGGGAGAGAGAAGCAACATGTTAATCAGAAGAGAAAGAAGGGAGGTGGGCGGACAAAGCTGTAGAGAGGGGCAAGAGAAAGTAATTTAAAGAAAAGGAAAATAAAAAGTGATTTCTCATTAAGTACAAAGCTCAAAAGGAAAATTAGAAAGTTATAAGAGGGGGAATACAAAATTAAAACCTGACAGTATTAAAAAATAAAGTCAGAATACTACTAAATGTAGAAAGAAATGAAAAAGGAGGAAACAGTATAAGATAGAGAAAAATAGAAAGGAAAAATATTCCTTTGAATGGAAAAATTTATAGTCAGAATTAGATAAAGATATAGAGGGAAAGAACAAATAAACGCATAAAAACTCTTAAAAATACCACAAAGTAAGACTCATCTAAATGCACACAGTAAGAGGGTGGGACTTACCTGTTAAGAGAACTGGCTGCCCTTTCAGAGGGCCCAGGTGGCTTGGTTCCCTAATCCTACCTGCCAGCTCACAACAGTCTTTAACCCTAGTTCCTAGGAACCAGAGCGCTATTCTGGCTTCCATGAACGCTGCATGCATGCGGTACACATGCACACGTGCACACAAAACACCTATGCATATGAAACAAATATCTCAAAATGGAGGCATCACAAGGGTCACCACGAAAGAACAAAATGAAGAAGAATTGGGCCAACTTATTTCTTGGTCCTTGAAAATTAGAGTGACAGTTGCATGCATGGGGTGGATGTCAGCTAAGCTGTGGGCTCCTTAGTTAGTGGGTCTGTCTTTGTCTGAAGAGCAGTCTTCAGGAAAGTACTTTTCCTTCTTTGGGCAGCAGGGACCTCTCGCTGCTGACCGCATCCAGCTTTCTATCCTGTGGATTATACACTCAGTATCTCTGGAGAATCCTTAGGTCATAGTCCGCTAGTGGCTAACGTTTCAGTTGGAGATGTCCCCCGAGTGCATAGGACTTGGCCACAGCACCAAGACGGGTCCAGACAGAGGCCCATCTCTGTTCTTTTAACACCCCCAGAGCGTGAGTCATCCTGCTGGAGGAATGTGGCTCACGGAATCATGTGCACCCTGTTCTGGAACTTCAGAGTTCACAGACTCGACAGCTGTGACGGACAGTCAGGTGGCTTTAGAATTTCATCAGCTCACTGCCTTAGGTTTAGCATTATCAGACCTCCCACCTGTGTTCAGCTGATGAGCTGTGACACCAAAGGCAGGCTGTGTCTCCACAAGTACCTCCCAGCCTTAGCCAAGCCCCTTTTGCCTGGGTCTCTTAGTTTGCCATAATCTGTTCTCCCGTTTTCCGGAACTGCTTCTTCTCCAGGCCTTCATGCCCCAGGGGCAGTGGCAGGCCAAACTGAAAGACTCCCTGGCCTGTGTATGTTCTCTAGTCTCTGGACCCCACTGTAGCTTAGGTTTTTTTAATATTCTAATTTTATGTGTATATGTGTTTTGTCTCTGTTTATATCTGTGTACCCTGTACATGCCTAGTACCTGAAGAGGCTAAAAGAGGGTTTTGGATTCCCTGGAACTGGTGTTACAAACTGTTGTGAGCCACTCTGTAAGTGCTGAGAATAGAATCTGGGTCCTCAACAAGAGCTGAATGTTCTCTTAACCACTGAGCAATCTCTCTAGCCTCCTGTCACTCAGTGTCTTAGCAATAGGTTATCTATCAAAATGCTGCCTGACTGCTGCCCCCCCAGTCTACAGGGTGACAATATGGCATTTATTTTACATTGCTGACCCACCCATTAGAGAATCCCACACCATTTATTGAAGATGCTTCCTGTTTCCCTTTTTATTTTTTTCAATTTGGCACAGAATAGAGACCACAGAAATTAACCCAAGTGCAGTCAACCACATTGATTATGTTTATTGATTACTGAAGTGTGATGGCTTCAGAGCCAGTCCAGTGCTACCACTTACTATGCGTAATCTTGGCCACATTGCTCTTCGTAAGGTCTCAGTGGCTTCCCATATAACATGGAGATGTCAATGACATCTATCAATGAGCTACTCTTGAAATGAAGAGCTGTGCCCAGCGGAGATGGGACTCTCAATAAATGCCAGCCTGAAATTAATAACCAAAGCTTTCTCACCAAGTGCAACTTTCTGGCATCCCTGTCACTGGGCCACCTTAATGGCATCTCCAGTTCATTGCTTATGAAACAGAGCCCGAGAGACTCAACCACAGCCCCTTGTGTGCTTCCAGCCACGCTAGGCAGGAGCGCAAGGGTGAGGTGTCGTTTTTTCTCTATCAATGGCCTGCACAATCTATTTCCATCTCTGATGTCACCCTCGCTTGCTGCTCTGTGACTCTGTCCCCACCACCCCAGGCCAAGCTGCTACAGCTCTGCCCCATACTAGAGTAGCCCCTAAACTAGCTTCTTACCCTTCACAGAAGTGATTCTCAACCTCCCTAATGCTGTGACCCTTTAATGCAGTTTGGTGCGGGAGAACTGTCTGTATTCTGTCAATCATGTTTCAAATAAACGCTGATTGGCCATGCAGGAAGTATAGGTGGGAAAACCAGACAGGAAATAGAAATGATGTAATGAGAACAGGAGAATTCTTGGAAGGAGGAAGTTGATTGCTCCCACTCCTGCCCAGATCACCGAAGCAGCAGGATGTGATCTGCCCCACTGAAAAAAGGTGCTGAGCCACATGGCTAACATAGATCAGAAAAATGGGTTAGTCAAGATGTGAGGGTTAGCCAGTGAGAGGCTAGAGCTAATGGGTCAATCAGCTTTATAACTTACGGAGACCTATGTGTGATTTTCTTTGGGGCTAAACAGTTGTGGGGGACCTGGTGGGAGGACAGAAAATACCAACAAACAAACAAGCCAGCCCCCTCATGTTATAGCAGTTCCTCATGTTGGGGTGACCCCCATCATAAAATTATTTCAATGCTACATCATAACTGTAATTTTGCTATGGATATGAACCACAATGTAAATGCCTGATATGTGATCCCCACAATGGGGTTGCGACCCGCAGTTTGAGAACCACTGCCTCAAAGCCTGTCTTTACATGCAGTCAGGCACACCTTCTTGGTGTATTTGGGCACTCAGACCCTTGCCACCATCCAGACCCAGGACTATTAAAATAAGAAATCTCTCAAGACCCAAGGCTATGCTAATCACCTCAAGAACCTGGGTAGGGCACCCTAGGGAGGTTCTTCTCCATTCACTGGGCCCCTCTGCCTCAGTCTCCTCACACTGGCCTCCTTTGTCCTTTGTCCTGCTCTTCTGCTACAGGCCTGGTTTTATTCTGCTGCTCTGCCTGGGAGAGCTTTCCCCCTGCTCTTCCTCATTCATGGTTTGTGTCTAGTGTCCCCTGTCTTGCAAGCTCTTGTGACAGAGTTAAACGAGCACCCTGTCGTCCCTCGCCTGTTTCTCTACAGCCTCTCCCAGGCAGCCTTGCTATACCTGTACTTTCACTGTTTGGTGACAGTTTGCTGTTGCTTGTGTCTGTCAAAAGACCTGCACCTCCAAGAGCTCCCTTATCCCTGACTTTCTTCATATTTTACCATAGCACACAATAGGCACTCAAGTCATACGTGTTCTGTGAATGGGTGTGTAGCACAATTAATAAAACCCAGAGACAGTATTTGGGGTTCAACCTGAAGGTCAGAAAAGCAAAACAGCCAACCATTGACTCTTATCTCAGTCTGAAATGGCGATCCTGCCTCCTGGAATCTCAGAATGAGACCGTGTCTGAGAGCTGTCTTTTCCCATCTTACATTCTTCTCTAGTGCTGGGATTAAAGGCGTGCACTACTACCGCCCATTTTTCTATGGCAAACTGGTATGGCTACTGGGATTAATGGTGTGTGTCACTACTGCCTGGTCTGTAAGGCTGACCAGGGCAGCTGTTTTACTCTCTGATCTTCAGGCAAGCTTTATTTATTAAAATACAAATGAAATATCACTACATGGGTTTTTATGAAGAATGTCCCACTTATGTCTTTGTCAGTGTTCTATGGCTGTGGTGAGACACCATGACCTCAGCAAGGCTCTTATAAAAGAAAGCATTTAACTTGTGCTTGCTTATAGTTTCAGAAGCTTAGCCCATTATCATCATGGAGGGAAGCATGGTGGCATGCAGGCAGACATGGTGCTGGAGAAAGATCAGAGATTTCTATTTATTTATTTATTTATTTATTTATTTACTTATTTACTTACTTATTTATTTATTTATTTAAGATTTCTGCCTCCTCCCCGCCACCGCCTCCCATTTCCTTCCCCCTCCCCCAATCAAGTCCCCCTCCCTCATCAGCCTGAAGAGCAGTCAGGGTTTCCTGCCCTTTGGGAAGTCCAAGTACCTCCTACCTCCTTCCAGGTCTAGTAAAGTGAGCATCCAAACTGCCTAGGCTCCCACAAAGCCAGTACGTGCAGTAGGATCAAAACCCAGTGCGATTTTTCTTGACTTCTCAGCAGTCCTCATTGTCTGCTATGTTCAGAGAGTCCGGTTTTATCCCATACTTTTTCAGACCCAGTCCAGCTGGCCTTGGTGAGTTCCCGATAGATCATCCCCCTTGTCTCAGTATGTGGGTGCACCCCTCGCGGTCCTGAGTTCCTTGCTCGTGCTTTCTCTCCTTCTGCTCCTGATTTGGACCTTGGGATTTCAGTCCGGTGCTCCAATGTGGGTCTCAAGATCAGAGATTTCTACATCCAGATCCATGGGTAGCAGGAAGAGAGTGACTCTGGGCCTGGCTTGGGCTTTTGAAACCTCCAAGCCCACTCCCAGTGACACACTTCCTCCAACAGGGCCACACCGCCCAATCCTTTCAAATAGTGCCGCTCCCTGTGAGTCTGTGGGGGCCATTTTTGTTCAGGTCAGCATACTTTCCCATCTGTTCATCATCTGAAGATCAACAATGACTTGATTTCTCTCAGGCTCATTAATGTGTTCACTGGACAGCTCACCTTCAGCTACGGAAGGCAACGCAATTTGAAATCTTACCTTGTGGTTGTAGGCAGCAGATGGCCTTGAGCATTGTTGTTATGAAATGGCGGCATCACAAACGTGTTCCTTTCCAGGCTTTTTTAAAATCACATGATGAGTAAATTAGCCAGCGTGGCTATGTTCACTAAGATAAATTACAAAATAGACACGGACAATTTATTTTAGAATAAATTATGCAAAGAAACTGAAGTCCAGTTTGGATAGATTTGGTTTTGTCATCTGCTTGCCTGTCTCACCTTGAACAGTTTCCCTACCTGGCTCCCAGCAGCTCCAAAATGCTCGATGTCAACGCCCTTCGAGAAACACAGAACTTCAGACGAATTTAAACAAAAATGCAAATGATCCTTGAAACTCACAAGTAGGGCGTTTATGAAATTTTCCCCAAACAGCTCTTGCGCGAGCATTCCTGGTCACACACCTGCTGGGGCCCATGAGATAATCCCATTCTGCACGTTCAGGTTTAAGATTTCTTCTCCAGGCTGAGCTGCAGCCAGTGCAGCAAATGATTCGTGCAGTGGGACTCAGGGGAAATGTGGAAAATCGATACCTCGCGAAGATGGAGCCTGGATGGGAGATGGCATTTGCAGCCACCTGGTGAGGGTGCATTTGATGCCTCTCAGGCCCAGGGTTAGATTAGGCAGAGCCAGGCTGGCTACTGAACCAATTAATTAGCTTGTGGAGCAGACACCTTTGCTTCTGTCAAAAATATTTCAGAGGGCAGTAAAGATGAATCTAGCTTTAAAAATGAGAAGAGCCTTTTTTTTTTTTGAGAAATCACAATAGATTTCTCCGCAATATCACACCTTGGAATGCAGACACTTAAGCAGTGTGCAAATGGAGGGACATGCAAACTGTGAGCAACCCATCACACATGGGGCAATGCTGTCCTGACCTGTAATAGGCACGATGTTTTCTTCACAGCAGTTCTCACGTGGGTGTGAGAACATGTACACAATCAATGTGACATGAGTGTTTCTTACACACACGCATAAAGCTCAGGAGTCCATCACGAACTCCCGCGAGGGCTGGAGAGGTCACTCCACAGATAAAGGTACTTGCTGCCGAGGCATCACCCTGAGGATGAGGTAGCTTTCCCAGTTCCCTCTGCTGCCTCAGCAGCTGTGCAGGTAGCCATGGATGGAAACGTCAAACCAAATGTCACAGCCCTCTGCGAGGTTATTTAGGGATTGGGTGATCGGCCTGCTGGCTCCGAAGAGTCTTTATCCCATCTCTTCAGGCTTTCTAGAAGCTTCAAAGCCAAGAGAAGGGCCCACTTTTCTGTTAGGCCTCCAGGAAATGGGTCTGCAGGTCTGACTGCGGCTGACGACCTGAGTGTCAGACCCAGGATGCACATGGCAGGAGAGCACTGATACCATGGTGGAAGTTGTCCTTTGACCTTTACTCATGTGCTATGACATGCATGCAGGTGCATGCACACATGTACACATCACACAAACATAATTAAAAAAAAATTCTGATCCTCCCTGGCCATCAGATCTGAGCAGCCCACGAGCTGGAGCAGTAAGCACCCTGGCCACCCTCGTGTTGATGCTAAACGGATGCTAAAACGTTCTGTGGAGCCTTGGACTCCAGCCTGCTGCTGAATTTTTAAGGGAATGGATGCTATAATACTTGGAAATCATGTGAACCACACTTGCTTTTTCAGCCAGAAAACGAAGTCGTCTTTCCAAGCAGTAGGTAGCGATTGCCAAAAGAAAAGGCTGCTGACTTGGGGACTGAGCCTCAGTTCTGCTTTCTGAAAATACCTTCTGCCGTCCGTGGAGACTCTTTCTTTGCATTGTGTTACGTTGCTCTCCCCGTCTCTGTGTATTGGCTCAGCCGAGGAGTGAGCACCCCGAGGATGAGGTAGCTTTTCCAGTTCCCTCTGCTGCCTCAGCAGCTGCACAGGCAGCCATGGATGGAAACGTCAAACCAGATGTCACAGGCCTCTGCGAGGTGTTCAGAGACTGGATGATCTGGCTGCATGCTCAGAAGAGTCTTCCTTCATCCCATCTCTTCAGGCTTTCTAGAAGCTTCAAGACCAAGAACAGGGCCCACTTCTCCATTAGGGCCTCTATGAAATGGGTCTGCAGGCTCAGCTCCTTGTCTGCATATCTGTGTCCTCTCCTTCAGTTTGTCCAAGGTCAAGAATAGTGGGCCTCAGAGGCCATGGTCCCTGAAGATGTAGCTGCAGTACTCTTACACAACCGGGTTAGTGAAAAGCACCTTGAGGTGTGGTCCTGATCCTACCCTTCTCTTAATACTCTATCCGGACACCAGGAACAATCCTGCCGTGGCAGTGATCACCCTTCAGGGTGATGCTGGTGGTGATGGCATGACTCCAATAGAGAAAACCCAGCTCCTTTTGATTTGCAGTTTCCTTCCACATCCTGTTCTTAACAGTTGGACATTTCCATTTACATGCAAGTCTGCAAAGATGACATCTCCTGTCACTGCCAACCAATGCCAGGGCCCAGTGACATCTGGTCCTTCCATTTTGTCCCTGTTGACAGAGGCTGATGGAAGGTCAGCGGCAGCTGATGCTTTAAAATCCTCAGCCAGAGCATCTCCCTCACAGGACAGTGTAGCTTCTTTATCCTTAATGCCTCCTCTCACCACGCTTTTTCACGGTTTTCTGGCTGATGCTCATGATAAACCAGTGGGGTTGGTGTCGCTGCTTCCCTGTTGCATGTGAAGGGACAGAAGCTCAGGGAGGTGGATACATTGATGCTGTTGTGATCAGAAGGGCTGTGCTCTTTCAACTGCTCTGTGGAAGTCCTCCTATGGGCATTTATACCAATAGCTTATTGTTCATTTCTCTATTATACAAAGAATAGGTCATTATTTCTAGAAACGATTGAAAAACATATAAAAGACCCTAAAATCACTTATAATCCTGTCTTCCAGAGGTGGTCACTGTTGATGCACACAGGACATGCAGACCTTAGCTTCTATCTTGCTCTCACTAAAGGAATGTCAGTTTTCTAGGCTGCTTCTCTTGTGTGGGTGAGGTGGTGAAAATAACGTATGTTCTGGGAGTTATGATTAAAGAAGATGTTTCTAAGATCTTAGCCCACCAATGGAAGCAGGGTAAACTTGCTAGTGTTATGAGCCTACTTTGAGTTTTTCAATGTCCAAGCAACTATTTTAAACTCACTGTGATTGCTGAATTACTTTTGCCGCATGAGAAGGTCTCATTCTACTGAATTCGATTTGTTTGTACTGTATAATGTATATCTTTCTTTCTGCCTCACTAAGAGTTGAATATTTGGATTGTCTTCCTCCTTTTGACTCTTGTAAATTGTTTGGGGGCTGGTGGGGTGAGGAGAGGACATGAGAGTGGGGGACTTCATCTTTATCTACAACATAAACATGTGAAAGGAATATAAAGCTGAATGATAAACTATTAATATTTGTTGGCTCTGAGAGGTTAAGTACATGAGGCCTGACCTTATTTTCTGAGCTGTTTGTAAATATGCAGTGGTTGATTATTTAACACTGAATTATTAGGACCCTAGGATGAAAGTTTTTGTACAAAGTGCTGTGCGCATTTACAGGATGTTTCTTCAGCAGTGAGTCTAAAGTGGTCAAATCTGGGATGAAGTTCAACCATTAAGTTCACAAGAAGGGTCAAGTATCAATTTGCAGCCTCATTTCTGCATTGTTGTCAATTGCAGTTCCCATCATTTTAAGATAATATTTGCAACAGGTAGAAGAATTGTATTTTGAAAGTGACTATGGAATTAATTACTTTTCTGGTTGTGACACAATATCCAAAGAGAAGCAACTTCAGGAAGGCAGGTTTTCTTGTGACTCTCAGTTGGAGGGGAGACAGTCCATCATGGTGGGAGAAAGCAAGCGTGAACAGGAAGCAGGGCTAGCCCCCCTCCCCCGCCAGTGACTCTAGACTTCTAGTAAGGTTCCACCTCTTAAAGTTTCCGCATCCTTCCCCAACACGGCCATCAACTGGGAACCAAGTATTCAAACACATGGTTCTTCGGTGACATTTCACATCTAAACCAAAGTAGGTGTATTCTTGATTTTTCTTTGTAATTTGTCAGTGACCCTTAATGTTAAAGATTAATATTAATTAATATTAATATTAAATCTTGATCTGGATTATTCACAGAAAGACTCTTTCCTAGTGTAGATGGCCCTCATGTGAAGTTAGTGCCACGGTACACGGGCTGCTACAATTCATGCTGTGCCATTGCTCTGTCTCTGCCCTCAGACCTGCAGTGGAAGTCTGGACACATGGCCGAGAGCCTCACCAACATGCCCCGGCACTCACTCTACATCATCATCGGAGCCCTCTGTGTGGCCTTCGTGCTCATGCTCATCATCCTGATTGTGGGCATCTGCCGCATCAGCCGCATCGAGTACCAGGGCTCCTCCCGACCCGCCTACGAGGAGTTCTACAACTGCCGCAGCATCGACAGCGAGTTCAGCAATGCCATCGCATCCATCCGGCATGCCAGGTAAGCTCTGGGAATCTGTAGCCGGGGAGACCTCACACCTGGGCTCCAGGGCTATGCTCTCATTAGGACTTCACAGCCAAGAGAGAGGGTCTTCAAAAATAAAACAGGAACTAAATAAGGTACTGAAGATAATTCTGGTCCACTTCATGAGTGACCCTTTAAACCTTTGGCCATTTATGTTTATATTGAATATATTCATCCAATTGGTGTTGTTTGCAACTGTACACACATGATTCTTCATCACTGTGCATTAACATCTTATATAAATATGTATATATGTATGCATATGATGCCTTGCATGTCGTGTGTGTGTGTGTGTATGTGTGTGTGAAGATCTGAGAACAACTTGTGTTATCTTCAGATGCTGTCTAGTTCCTTTGAGATAGGCAGGGTCTCTCACATTAGAGATCTGGGGCTCACCAATGAGGCTGGACTGGCCTGCCAGCATGCCCTAGGAATCTTCCTGTCTCTGCCTCCCCAGTGCTGGGACTACAGGCCCATGTCACCATGTCTAGCATTTTTAGCAGGGTCCTGGGATTGAATTTAAGTCCTGTGTTGGCAAGGCAAGGCTTTACTAACTGAGACATCCCCTCAGTCTGACGATTTCTTGCTTGCTTTAAAGCAGTCACTTATGCGTGTAGACTACCCTCTTGGATTCTAGGGCCTACAGATGTCATCAATCACTGCTTAGAGTTTGTGTTTTGGAAGTCAGTGTCCTTTCCTGGAGGAAAGTCAGGAGCTGGTGTGCGAGAGGGAGAACAGAAGCATAGTGTGACCGGAAGTGTCATTACTCTGTTCCCTGCCTCTCTTCCATCTGGTTCCCTCAACTGTCGGCAAGCACAGGTCTCTCCAATCCCCTCCTTAAAGAACAAGACAATTATTAAATTACAGGATATTAAATTATTCTGTAAGTAGATAATTACATATTTATTTCTCTTGGATCTATCTATGATATTGCTGGGAAGGCCAGCTAATAGCTGGGTGTCAATCCAAAATCAGCAGCAAAATTATTTCCTATGAGTTGATGGAATAATCTGAAACACACAATTCAGAAAGTCAGTGTACTGAGTTTAGTTTTTATAAATAAAAATACATTTTGGTTTTGTGTGTGTGTGTGTGTTTGTGTGTGTGTGTGTGTGTGTGCGTGCATGCCTATATGAAGTTGCACTTAGAACCCAGAAGGTGTTGTATCCCCTGAAGATGAAGTTACAGGTACTTTTAAGCTCCCTGGAGCCAAACTCCAGTTCTCTGCAAGAGCAGTAAGGGCTCTTAACCACAGATAGATCTCTCCAGCTCCCTGGGGTTGGTATTGAGAGTGGGGCTTGTGGAAACTGTTGGTGGTATTATCTTTATTAGGATGATGTATCAGTAAAGACACAAAAATACTCCAAATCTGTAGAGTGGAAGCAGAAGATAAGAGGTTCATAGTCTTCCTCCCCCAAAGGGAAGCTCCAGAAACAGGAATAGGGCCTAGTTTCAGAGAGAAGAGCAAGAGATGTGAATTTGGATAACTTGTAGCATCTGCCTCAAAGCCTCACTGGGAGCTGCACCCTGGGGTTCTTCTAGCTTTGAGGGAGAGAAACCAGTGGGCTTGGTACCCACCTACATGGCTGTGCACCTGGATGTTTCCTCTCGGGGTCAGTTCAGGCAACCCGGCTTCCAGGAAGCCCAGAGCCAATCCACACAAGCCCCACTGTTTATTCAAATCTCTTCTTTCAGTTCTGTTTCTCCAACAGGCCCTGGCCACGTAGCAAATATTACTAAAATCTGAGGTCTGACATGAATGGATGATCTCAGTTTGTGTTGACATAGGATGTTTTGTCTTGTCCGAGTCCCCAAGTACTAGCTCAGTGCATGGCCCCAGCCAAGAGGACTAGTTTTCAGTATTCTGAATGGCTGGACTGGAGGCAGAGGGTGGAAAAAAGGAGTGGAGAAGTAACACGTTTCTTGGTGCTGAAGTCTCCTCTCTCTCTGGTACTCCTAGAAGAATTTAGCTCATAAGGGTAAGCGAGAGTATAGCTTTATACTTGGATGTTTGGGAGACCCAGGAATAAGAGTCTCAGAGAAATGTGGCTGAGATCCTTTGTAATCCCCCCTAAGTGGAGGGATATGACATTTCAGGCCCAGAGCGTTTGAGAGAGATTGCTGTGGAGCTTGATGCTTCTACAGCTCTCTGGGAAGATAACAGAATGCTGGGACAGGAAAGAAGAGGGCGGGATAGCATTCACCAACTTGGTTCCTATTTGTTGCTCATCTTTATCAAAATGCACAGTGCATAATCCTACCTAGCCAGCAAACTCCAGTGTCCTTTAGTAAGCACAGAGGAAGCAGTCCCCAGGAAGGTCACACCTTCCCAAGAATCTGGAATTCAGGGTAACTTCTTGCCCGAAGGGCTCTGTGGCTACAGCCTGATCTGCCGCCTGCCACGAAGAGTCTGCAGCCAGATCTCTGCTGAGTTGGCTTCTTAGCTCTCTGTTCCTGGAAACTCTAGGAAGAGTTTGGCCAAACTTGATCCCTTTGATGTTCCCTTCTCTCTAGTTTCCAAACATGGCCTGTAGCAAATGCCCATTTCATGGGCTGTTTCCTGGCTGCGAGCCTGGGAGTGATACTGAGTTGGAATGACCGCAGCTCAGTGACCACACAAGATCCATTCCAAGTGGGTCACCTGAGATGTTCATGACGGACCAAGAAGACATTTGGTGCCTCTGGTGTCAGTTATCAGCTAGATTGAGAAGGCATTTATTTCCTCTCCTTTGTCCCAGAAGCCACCTGCCCCTCAGCTACCTTACACTCAGGTGGCAGAGTGGTTATCACTGTCAGCAGGAACAGATCCATGGCTTGCCATTTCTGGACAGTAAGGTCACGTCTTGGTGCCTAGGTCTATCGCCTATAAGTGTTTACAAAAGGTAGAACAAGGAGAACAGAAAGACATATTCTCTTATTCTCAAATAGCACACCTTTAAATTCAGGCCTTGCTTATCATCAGATAGAGCCTGACATTCTTTATGGTGTTGTTTTTACTGCTTTTGGGAGCTAGGAGAATGTGCTTGTTTTCCTGCCTTATTTATGACTGGCTGGAGCATCTTTTGTTCTTTCAGAGAACGAGTTAGACACTCAGGACTTGTTATCAAATATGGTTAAGATGCTGGTGTGATGTTGATAGTATTTGTACTGAGACCAACTAGGGTGGGCCACCTGTAGCCCATGGGCCTCATATGGCTCAGGATAGTTATAAATGTAGTTCAATACAAAATTGTAAACTTACTTAAAACATTATATCTACAAAACAATATATATATATATATAATGTTTTATATATATACATAAGTGTATATATATATATTGCCTTTTTATTGATTTGTTTTTGTAAATTATATGGTTCTTCAATGTGGACTTTGTAGGTGAAATCATAGTACGGAGAAGAGAAAGGGTAGGGTACCTCTCTTGAGAGTCTCTGGTGTGGCTAGTCTTTAGGGAACACAGGGCCATTTCTGAGGTATAAAGGCGATATGAAAAGCAGTTA
Source organism: Chionomys nivalis (assembly GCF_950005125.1). Classification (NCBI taxonomy): domain Eukaryota; kingdom Metazoa; phylum Chordata; class Mammalia; order Rodentia; family Cricetidae; genus Chionomys; species Chionomys nivalis. Next base: position 112,334,028 of record NC_080087.1, read on the forward strand.
GCATTTCATCATGACCGCTAATAGGCATGTATTCACCACCTTGAGAGGTGCAGGAGAGACAAAGACAGCCTTGTCTCAGCTTACGGGTGCTCACACACCTCACTGTCTGTAACAGACACATTCTTAGCTTCCACACGGTAGACCCTTAACTTTGGGTTTAACGTTGTACCTCATTCAAGGAGACAGAGTTCACACTGATTAGGCAGTTGAGTAGGCAGCTCCTAGACTGCTGGTTCACTCTTCCTGTCTTAGTCTGACTTCAACCAGCTCTTGTCATCAGCATCACACTTTCTGATCCATGCAGGTGATCTCATTGCATTATGTCACCTAATCAAGTGAGTATGGGCACAAGGTCAAGTGCCCTTGGTGCAGGAGAATTGTCTGTATTCTGTCAATCATGTTTTAAATAAACGCTGATTGGCCAGGCAGGAAGTATAGGGGGGAAAACCAGACAGGAAGTAGAAATGATGCAATGAGAACAGGAGAATTCTGGAAAGGAGGAAGTTGATTCCTCCCAGTCCTGCGCAGACTACCAAGGAAGCAGGAAGTGACCTACCAGCTGAAAAAGGTACCGAGCCATATGGCAAAAATAGATCAGAATAATGGGTTAATATAAGCTACAAGAGCTAATAAGTAGCCTGAGCTAATGGGCCAATCAGCTTTATAGTTTATAGAGATCTCTGTATGATTTTCTTTGGGGCTTGCTGGCTGTGGGGTACAGGGCAGGACAAAAAACCCCAACAGGCAAGCCCTGCCCATGTTACATGCCCTGTTCACTCATGCCCTTTGCATGTGTTCAAGTGAGTTGGCCTGGGCTTGGGCTGTCACACTCAGCAGGTCTGCAATACTCTTTCCCGTACTTTCCTTATCAGTCTTCTGCCCCATGGTGACACTGAAGTTCTCAGCCATTTGAATTACTGCTTGTGAAAACATGGCGCAAAACCGAGATATCTAATTTTCCGGGCTTTAAGAAGACAGATTCTTTTTCTTAAGTGGCCTTAAAAGGGGGCGTTGAGCTTGTTCAGTTGTTCACATTGCTTTTCTTTTGGCCAAACAATCGATTCACTTAGTCAGCTAATGCCTGTGATTCATCCTGACATCAGTGTTCCCACAGGAACACATCCCAGGGCCACCAAGCTAGGGCCGAGGAGGCTCTCAGTTGTCAGCTTTCCTTCTAAATCATGACTGTTATTACAAATGCATCTAGCTCTTCTGTGAAAAATAATCCATCAAAGTTCTCTACCATAGAGTAGCTTCCTATGTTTTCACTTGGGAGCAAGTAAGGAATTTAACAAGTATCATAATGTGGCCACTCTTCCTATCCTAGTATTGCATGGGCCTAGGCCAGACAGACTAGCAAGCTATATGCTGAGGTCCAACCCCATGTCAATGCCAGCACTGTTTGTGGGTGTCCAGCAAGACCATGCAATTCAGAAATGATTCTACTTAGGGCCTTTTTTTTTTAAAAAAAAAAAACATTTTAATGGTCACTGTGGGTCAGTGGTGGCAGAATGTGTTAACCATGCATTTTGCATGGTGTCCCCTCTTTGCTCTTGAAGGCCAGCCAATCTTGAGTGAATTGGAAGGAGAACTGATGAAGGTTTAAAAATCAAAGATCATTTCAGGCATGGTGGCAACTTGCGCCTGGAATACCAGGACTTGAGAGGCTGGAGCAGGAGGATTACCATGAGTTTGAGCCCTCTTTCTCATTCCTCACTCCCTCCTGCTTCTCACCTTTGTACAATGAGAATGCAGACATTCAAAAGGTAACAAAGAGAGAAGAGAACAGAGGGAGGGAGCCATAGTAAGTAAGCCCCTCTGATTTCTTGGGGACCCTTCTTATCCTTTTCAAAATTTGAGGTGGTGTTTTTTTTTTTAAATCTCTTTTTAATGAGCTCTGTTGGAAGTAAAATAATTTTTTTTTTTAAAAAAAGCCATATATATGAAGAAGAAACAGTGGTAGGTTCCCATGGAAGACTTTAAACTGTTTTACTCCAGAGGCTATGGGGAAAGTGAGGTCTCGCCTGGGAAGCGACCACCCAGAAGTTGAACTGGCCATGTTTCAATAATTATTCTCTAAGGACTGGTTTGGCAGAAAGTCTCACACTTGGAGTTTTAACTCCTCTGGCTTCTGGGCATCAGGTCCTGCTGCCGAGGCGACATGGCTATGCATAGATCTGTCGGGCAATAGCTTGGTACTCAGAAGAAAAGGATGCTCCTGGGGCCGAGGGAACTGATGGGGAATACCGCCAGCATTTGTGGGCAAACCCCTCAGTGCTGTAGGTCATCTCCTTCTTCTTGGCTTTTTGTGTTTGGGATTTCAGATGCTCTCAGAGCCTTTCCAGCTTACTCCCTCCAAACCCCCAGGCCAGAGGCTGTCTGTGTGCTGCCTGGGGACCACCGCCTGTCATTTTGCTCGCTAGTCGTGAGAATGGATGGAAAACAAAACCGTATCTCCAGATATTTATGGGTCTTGAAGTAAAGGAGAGATCAATTCATGTTGTCTTAAGTCTGGTGTGGAGCTGTCCTGCCTGATTCGCCATGATTTATCCTGGATGCTTTAACATTAATCTGTTTTGTCTCCTGAACTAAAGACTAATGTTTATTCCCCAGTGTTAATATCAGGATGCCTCAAGTTTTTATACATGCTAAACAATATACTTTGGAGTATTTTTATAGTTCTTGAATGTTAATTTTTTGTGTAATATATATGTAGGTATGTGAGTATACATATATGCTTGTATGAGAGTATGCGTATTACATTTAGGTATGTGAGTGTATATGTGTGTATTGTATGTAGGTTATGCATGTGTATGTGTAGGTATGTGTGTATGTGTGTGTGTGTGATGTGCGCATGTGTGTGTGTTGGTGTGATGTATATGTGATGTTCATGTGTGTGTGTATGTGATGTGTGTGTGTGTGCGTGTGTGTAGGCCAGAAGTCCATATGCAGCTACTTTCTTGGTGGTTATGCCGACTAATTTTTGAGACAGGGTCTTTCACTGAACTAGAGCTCACCTCAGCTTACCAATGAGCTAGACTGGGTGGCCAGTAAGACCTGGGATCCGTCTGCTCCCCTCCTTGCCTATAGCCCTAGGGTACACTAGCAACACTGCCCTAGGTTTTACTTGGCCGCAGGCTCATGCATATGCAACAGGTGCTTGATAGAAACTTTCTCTTCCTTCCTTTCTTTCATTCTTTCTTTTACATACCAACCACAGTTTCCCCTCCCTCCTCTCCTCCCATTCCCTTCTCCCACCTCGCTTCTACCCACCCTCCCAATCCACTTGTCCTTCATCTCCATTCAGAAGGGGTAAGGTCTCCCATGGGAGTCAACAAAGCATGGCACATCAAGTTGAGGCAGGACCAAGCTCCTCCCCTCTTGCATCAAGGCTGGGCAAGGCATCTCACCCAAGGGAATTAGTTCTAAGGATCCAGCTCATGTGTCAGGGACAGGTCCTGGTCTTTCTGCTTGGGGTCCCAGAAAAGACCGAGCTATAATACTGTTACCCAGATGCAGAGGGCCTGGGTCGTTCCCATGCCAACTCCCTAGTTGTCGGTCTAGAGTCCATGAGATCCCACAAGCTTAGGTTAGCTGTCTCTGTGGGTTACCCCGAAAACAAAAAACAAACAACAATAGCAACACAAACACATACACACACACCAAAACAAAAACTAAAAACAAAACAAAACCCACCACTACCAACAAAACAAGACAAAACAAAACAAAACAAAACAAAAAACCCAACAATGACATCATGGAAATTATTCTTAGCACCCACCTTTAATAGAATTTGGAATTCAATTCTCGTGTAACCAGAATCCTTTCTGACTGTGATTTCAGGTTTGGGAAGAAATCTCGGCCTGCGATGTATGATGTGACTCCCATTGCCTACGAAGATTACAGCCCTGATGACAAGCCCTTGGTCACACTGATTAAAACAAAAGATTTGTAATCTTTTTTTCGGGGGGGATTATTTTTCAAAAAAGATGAGATACTAAGATCATTTAAATATTTTTAAGAAAATTAAAAAGCTTAAGAAATTTAAACGTTAGCTGCTCACGAGTTTCCAGTAGACTACCGAGGAACTAAGTCTCTGCGGCTTTTAGTTTGAAAAAAAAAAGTATTTTAAAAATCCAGAATTTGTGACATCCATAGACCATGTTTTAATGTACCTTCAGCTCTCACCACTGTCTGCTTCGACAGTATGGGCTCTCTTGACAGTAGACCCTACCGTGAGACCCAGACGGACTTCCGTGGTTGCCACAGTCAGCCTTCCACGGGAAGAGCTTCTTTTGGCGCCAGTGCCGACTTGCTGAGTAGAGTTAGGAAAGTAAGTAGAGTATGATGCATAATTCAGTATAATCGTTACTTAATATGACGTGATGTCCGAGATGTCTGTGTTGTGAAAAAGAAAACTAGTTAAATTTATTATTCCTAACCCGAATGAAATTAGCCTCTGCCTTATTCTGTGCATGGGTAAGTAACTTATTTTCTGCACTGTTCTGTTGAACTCTGAGGAAACATTGTTCTTTCGAGTTTATTTTGGTCGCTTTTGTAACAGTCCTTGAACTTGACCTTGTAAACGCAAACAAAGGAGGGGTCTTGGGAGGCAAATACTGATCAGTTTCAACCTATATATTTTTTTCCTTTTAAAAGTCAAGTGTTTTTCTTCTTATCTGTGAGTGGATTAAATTACGTTGCAGGTGCTTCTTGTTAAGAGGTAGTGACGTGCAAGAGGTGACGGTCCCTTCTGCAGTGTGTCTCATAGTGCGCCTTTATTTATACCCAAGACATCTTTGTGGCTGTATTTGATTGATATGTGCTTCTTATGATTCTTGCTAATTTCAAAGAATAATGAATAAACGTTAGCAGGTCGAGGATCTACTTGTCTCCTTCTTTAAGAATTAACCTGAAATGTTTTAGAGATGATATTGGCTGTCAACCCATCTAACTGTTTATGACATTTAAAAAGCCCAACGGACAGCTTGTGTATGGTTTGAATGTATCTCTAAGACGTTCTTGTGTTGACCCAAATAGTGACATGGGACCTTTAAGAGGGTGAGGCCTGGGGAGAGGTCTTTAAGTTTGGGAGCTGCCTTGGAAAAGGATTAAGGTAATTCTCACGAAAATCCAGTATAAGACAGTTCAAATCCTGAATGTCCTTCTGGCTTCTTTTGCTACACATGACTTCCCCCGTTAAGACACCAACTACCATGATTCCTTCACAGAAGGCAACCTGATCTTGGAATTTGAGCCTCTATTCTAAACTAAATAGGCCCCTCTTTCTTTATAAAACTAGCTCACATCAGATATTCTGTTTCAAGACTGACATGGCATCTCTATGGCTGCTAGGGTCATTCTCCGCACTCTGTGAATCTTTATTACTTCCTGTTGGCCGCTGATGTTTGTCAACATGAAGAGTGGAAAGAGAATCAGGGAGAAATTTTTGCCTGAAGTCATGAATCTACATGAGATGCAGGCTGTGTCCATGTTGAATGGACGTGAGATCCAAGGATATGTTCACTCATAATGGGCAGGTACCTCAAGAAATATCTTCTCTGCTGCTCTCCTTTGTAGGTGGAATGAAATTGCCCCAGAGAACAGCTCCTCACCCTTAGAAGGCAGTTTAGAGTATCTATGCACCCAATTTCACTCTTCTTCAAATCCTGCATTAAAGTCCCAGTATCATTTTTTGGAGAAAAACAATGCATCTTTAGCTTTACATGGAGCCATTTGGTAAGGTCAAAGGACATCTGGAAATCAGGTGCGAGGGCGGGCATTAAGGAAAAAGTAATTTCAGATGCTTCTCCCTCCTCGCTCTACCCTCAGAACATCTGTCCCCAATCTAACAAATGACATAGCAGTACACCTACACTCTAATTGTTAACCAACACAGTGCAATATGCTAACGTTCTCAGTGTTTGGGAATAGAGTAAGAATAAAATATTAACTCTCTTAGTTACATAACTTCTAAAAACACACTGTGGAGTCATTTTCTATAAAGACACCTGGGTGGATGAAGAGAGGTCCTGACCATGCTGGCTCGATACAGCTCCTTTCCTGTTGATTTCTCCTTGGTTCTCCAGGGCATGTCCATAGGGCTGCACGTCCCCTCAGGTCATTTCCACCCTCTGTCTCTGTCTCTCTCCTCTCCCTGTCTGTGTGGTGTATGCCGGTTGTGCCTGCACATATGGAGGTCACAGAAAGGTATCAGGTGTCCTGTTCTATCGCCCACCACCTTTTCCTCTTGAGACAAGTTCTGGAGCTCACCAATTTTGGGGGGTTAGGCTGGCCAGTCAGCAAACCCCAGAGACCCTCCTGTTACCCCTGCTTGCAGCACTGGCTTTATGGGAAAGTAAGGCCATACTGTGCTCTTACCTGGTGGCTGGCAATCCAATCTCAGGTTTCCATGCTTGAACAGTGTCTTGCTCACTGACTCATCTCCTCAACTATAATGGATGCTCACACACCGGCCTGGTCTACAAGAGCTACTTCCAGGACAGGTTCCAGAGCTACAGAGAAACAATGTCTCAAAAAAAAAAAAAAAAACCATAAATAAAAAAATAAAAATAAAAAAACGTGCTCAGGTGGGCCATGTACTAACTCTGTAGCCTGGGCTGGCTTCAAACTAGTGAGCCTCCTGCCTCCACCTTCTTCAGTAAATCCTACCGCATGTGCCACCACAACCAGCATGAACAACATCAAACAAGAAACATATGCTAAATGTTGTAATAGTTATCCTATCGTAAGGAGTTTAAGTCTTATATTAAAAATGGCTTGGCTAAGTCATGAGAGGAAAGTAACATAAACTGAGCACTAGATCTTGTTGGGTAGATACGAACAGCAAGGGATAGAGGAAAGAATCCGAGCTTCCAAGTTTGGCTTACTTTATACCAGCCCTTCGTCTAGTAAGCAAATACACACATAATTACGCATCTGAGAACATACAAAGGGAAGATGAACTCTGATCTGTGGTGTTGTATTTACAGCAGAGCAAATTAAAATTATGCTTTAATCATTTACTTGAAAACGGCTTTGGGCAAGTAACTGTATGTGCTTAAGCTTCACAATTTGGAAAAGAGATTTGGATAACGACAGAGCAGATTGCATGTGTATTGTGTCCCCTCCTCCGGTATATGGGAAGCGTTCAGCCTGTCTGTTGTTACTATGGTTGCTGGCATTCTTATTTTTAGATGTGGCTATTATCACAAAGTAGGTTAATATACCCTTCTTGATGGTAAGTGCTTATGGCCCACAGTGTGTCCTGATGTGCACACAGTGGAGCATCTTCTCTCCTGTGTCAAGTCCTCCAGAAGCACACCAAAGCTGTACTACCCGTGAAGTCAGCATTTGATAAGCCAGGGTAACTGTGCTTGGGACTGCAGGAGCTCATGATGGTTTCTGACTTTATGGGGTCAAATCAACCTTGTTCTGTTTGCATTCCCACAATGCTGTGTGGACAGACAAAGCTCCAGTCTACAAATGGTGCAGCGGTGTCCCCAACCCACTGGGGAGGGATTTTATAAGCTCTCCTTTCTTGCAGTGAAGTGGAGGTGACACACACCATAAGTTGCTTCCCAAGGTCCTCGGCCATCGGGTGATTATTTCTTGATATACCCACAGCCTCTACTTAGCACAAGGAGGCTTAGAATTCCTGTCCTCGGATCACCAACCTTTTACCTTTATCAAGTAAGCATTCTACCCTAGTGGCTTCTGTTTAATTCCATGGGTCTGTGTATATAAATTGTAATGCGAATGACTTGGTCTGGTGATCTTCTCTACTAGAACTGGAGGCCCTGGTTAGATCCTTGTTCTACAACAAGCATTAAAAAATTTCTATGCATAGCTACATTGAAATCAGAATTTTCAATCATGATAGATTTTACAGTTTATTAATAGGACCCATGTGAAGGACCACAGGAAAGAAAAATATATGATAATTTTAACATTTTTGAGTAGTTATTAATAACTACTCTGTACCATGGGCTGCCTCCACTCCAGCCATTTCTTGAACCCTCTTCCTAATGAATCAGAGAACTAGCAAGGCCAAGCGCCATCTTTCTCAGTTCCCTTTGTTCTTAGATCTGAACACATGGCTTTGGTCAGTGGGACCTTTTAGGAAATCTCCTGGGACTTCCTAAAATTATTTCACTCCCCAAAGAGTGATGGGACTACTAGAGAATCTTTAGATGTTTCCAAGTAATGGGAATGGAAACTGTCTTCCGCTGCAACAGAAAGGACCCGGACTTTGTGTTGCTTGCAGTAGGATCCAGTTTCCCTAATCTGACTCCACTGTTATCCATGCTCACCCCCCACAAAGTGAAGAAGAGGAAAAGTGGTTAACTTAGACCATATGTTAGTAAACTATGGATCCCATCCTTACCTCTTCCGAAGCAAGTCTCAGCTGAGGTGATTTCTCAGCTCTTCCTTCTTTTCCATGTCCTTAACAGTTCTGAGTAGTTTGGCTAACTGTTGTATATATTGTTTTTCTCCGTATACTTGAGGATGTTTGACTCACAACCAACCAGGGTCTATGGTTTTGGGGAGGAGGACCACAGAGATCAAGTGTAGGCTTCATCATATCCTAGCGAGGGCACCCGCTGTCAACATGACTTACCTACATTACCTGTTACAGCAGAGTTTGCCAGGCTTCTATAGCATAGAAGTACTCTACGTTACCTACCCTCTTTCCCTATTGACTCTTTCTCTGCACAGACCTCATTTAAATAATGGGGGTTATGTCTACCTCATTAAGGACAATATCTCCATAAATTATTTGAAATTCTGCTTGTGAGACTTATTTAATTCTCTTATCTGGTGATTTATTTATACCAGTATGGATTTATAGTTATTAATATTTTGGAGTATAACCCAACATTTTCTAGCTTATTGACCTTGAGAACTTCCGGTGGCAACTGTATTATTGATTTGGCATGCCCCTATCATGATGTGTGTGTGTGTGTGTGTGTGTGTGTGTGTACATGCACCATGTTCTGCTTTATGGCACAAGAAAATGCTTAAAGCCAGTCTTTCCTATTTCTACCCCAACCTTGAATCAGCCACAGTTGCTCTGATGTCAATGAGTAGCTCCTCTGAAGAGTGCTTTCCAATCTGATTAAGCAAGAATATTCTCTATCCTTTAGAGAATTTCTTTCATTAGCAGATGTAAATAAAAAACCAGGACTCACTGTTTTGCTGTTCACTGGTAAATATCTTTTGAGCTCTTGTTTCTTTCTTGCTATTCAGGCAGCTACATCTAGTCAGCAAAGTTGAAAATACTGACTCATTGGGCCTTTGTAAAGTTGGCTAGCCTCCATCTGAGCAGCTTCCACTGTAGAAATGGTCCATAGGATAGGTGAACACACCCTCTCAGAGCCAGCATCTGTACTTCAAGTGTGGCTTACATACGAGTGTGTTCCTCTGTTCTTCCTTTACATGGCAAAGCCTTCCACAGAGTGACTCTGCTTGATTAAACTTTAGTAAGTCCCCTAGTGTGTGGCACAGTCTTCAACCTTCAGCACATCTTTTACTCTAATTTACAGCAAAAGATGGGCTATAGACGAGCGAGAAGACTGTGTGTCAGAGAACAGTCAGTACACTGTAGTCTGTGTATGAAGGCAGACTTCACACTAGCACACTAACATGGCACCACTGGGCATGTGCAGGCCCTGGACAAGCTTTCTGTTTCCTGCATCTCTTGGCCCCAGGGTGGGAATTGAGGTTAATAAAACAATAATACCATTTAAGTTGTTTCAATTAATTATGTTCTCACACAAACTAGTATGCCTTGTGTGGGGGATTCTGTAGACTTTACTCATGGCTTAAGGGCACCTCTCTCTGTCTGTGACTCTGTCTCTCTTCCTTCTTTCTCTCTTTCACACACATACATACACACACCACTATTGGTGGGAGGTCGCTTGTTGGTTACCGGCCAGCTGACTAACTTAGACTGAAATAATCACACAGAAACTGTATTAATTAAATCACTACTTGGCCCATTAGCTGTATCTTCTTATTGACTAACTCTTAAATTAATTTAACTCATTTCTATTAACCTGTATATCACCATGTGACTGTGGCTTACTGGGTAAAGTTCCCAGCACCTGTCTCTGGTGGCTCCATGGCTTCTCTCTGACTGCCTCCTTCCTCCCAGCATTCACTTTAGTTTTCCCTGCCTAGCTCTGTTCTTTTGCCCTATCACAGGCCAAGACAGTTTCTTTATTCATTAACCAACAAAAACAACACATAGACAGAAGGACCTCCTACACCACACCACAATCAATATTCTGGATTACATTGAAATCTCACACTGCCCATATGACAGCAATTGCCTGCAATGGAAGTGAATGAAGCCTTCTAGTTCAAGGGGCACAGTCCTGGTCTCATTGTAAACCTGCCATTGACACTGAAAGTCAGTTCCCATTTCTGACCCGTTTGTCCAGCTATTTTTGCTCCCCTTGCTTTGTAATATACACTGCTCTGCAGCTAAGCCATCAAAGAAAGCAGACGAGCACTGTGTGGAGTGAACACAGCTTGTGAGGGTTAGCACTTCATTGTGGAAGGGAAATTTGTTTGAATTCGTTCAATACAAGAACACTTAATGAAGTGATGGCCTCATGTTGCCTTCTAGGCACTTGGGGTTATTTGAGTTTGAGATGTCAAAGCTAGAGTAGTGATTTCTAAAAGCATTTTTTAAAAAAGGACTTTGTCCTCTCATGATATGTTTCATGGAAGTATGGTGCTAAAAAAAAGTCAGTGGTTTCTGAGGGGCCATAATGAGGCATAAACATTTCAAGAGGCCAATCACCAGGGCTTCTCGTCTACCTGTTCTTCAGCTCATTCACTCATTCAATTGGTACTAACAGAGCAGCATGCTCAGCGTGTTTGAAACTGGTGTCTGCAGCTAACAAAGTCAGCTAGGATTACTGACAACCAAGTAGACCTGACAATGTAGAAGGCTGGAATTAATACAGATCCTAGAAGTGGGTCACATCAGACCTGCTCACAGGATATCGTAGACATGCCCAGCTAGAAGGCCCAGGAAGATGTGTGAAGTCTTAGGTGGGCTCACGTTCTCTCCGAGGAGTGGACCAACAGCCAGGTTGAGGCATCAATAGTCAGAAGCAGGTGCAGCTGCACAACTGGCAGCTTCTCTTCTATACGTGTTTTCCCATGAGCAGGAAGAGCATGCTTCAGAACGTTCTATACAAGAGTATTTACAGTTCTCTTATTTACAGTGGTCCCCAAGATGCTGCAAAAGCCACTTAAACTTTACTTAAAGTCAAAGACAGAACTTGTGAGACACACAGCAAGGCATCTCCATTCCACAGGTGCAAACATCAGATAGCAGGTCTCATCAGAGGAGGGAGAGAGCCTTCCATGCCTGTGACATGCCAGATTGGGAAAAATGAAATTATAGTGATAAAAATCCAAATGGCATTTGCCTCTGGATCCTGAAGGTGGGAGTTGGGGAGACTGCAAAGGGGCCTGTAGGAAGTGCCTGGTGGGTGGAAACAGTCCGTATTGGAATTCTAGTAACAGAAGAAAAAATACACTTGCCACATGCCATCCAAGGATAGATGTGATGTTGTGGGGGCTGCGGGCCTCTTCCCACAGCTCAGCTCCCAGCCGCCTGGGTAGCTTATGCCCCAAAATAACAACACACAAACTGTATTCTTTTAAACAATGCTTGGCCCATTAGCTCTAGCCCTTACTGGCTAATTCTCATATCGCGATCAACCCATCTCTAATAATCTGTGTAGCATCAGTCTTACCGGGAAAGATTCAGCATGTCTGACCTGGCAGCTTGCTTCATTGTGTCTGCTCTGGAGAGGAGAGGAAATGGCATCTGAGCTCACTTCCTCTTCCACCCCGCATTCTGTTCTGTTTACTCCACCCACCTATGTTCTAAACTATAAGGGCCACGCAGTTTCTTTATTATTTAACCAATGACCTTCCTCCATCATTTCCCCTTTTTCTGTTTAAACAAAAAAAGAAGGCTTTAACTTTAACATAGCAAAATTACAAATAGCAAAACAGTTATCAAGTAAGAATTACAGTTACAATATTTACATCTATTTTATCTTTATCATAACTAAGGAAAACTATAACTATCTATCTATTCTTCAACTCCATCAAAGACTCCAGAAGGATATAATATTACCTAAGTAAATGAGAAGTAATCAACTTACAAAACTCTAGAAATCACAGAGACATCTTGCTGCCTAGACAGTCACTCAAAGTTCCTCTGTACCGTTGGGGCATCCATCTTCGGCCTACAGGTCCATAGTATCCAAAGACATTTCCATGAAGCAGGAAATTTCAAAGACAGTTCAGTCACTATCTGCTGTGTCCTGCAGAATGTCTCGCAGACTCCTTCATGAATCAGGAACCCTGAAAGATCATCTCACCTTTAGGCAAGTTCAGCAGTCCTCTCACTGCGGGTTCTCTGTGTCCAGTTTATACAATAGTCCAGGCAAGAGCAGTTTCTTGCCCAAATGGCTATCAAACTCCATAAGGATCCTCTTCGATGCCCATCTTCTTCTTGAAGTAGATTGGTGCTGCCAGGAGCAGAGTGTCTCATTGTCATGAAAAGTCCTAAGTTATTAAAACATTTAAAATGCCATATTCTATAATCTTTGAAAGATATGAAGAATGCCTATCTAAAATATATCTATGTACATCTAGAAAATCTAACTAATATGACTACAAACTTGACTATTATGATTATCTATTAACATTACATTTTTAAATGAACTACACAATCACAATACCTTAATCAAGATCAGAAATACATACATACATATATATACATATAACAAAATTGACCTTAAATTAATATCAGTAAACCAAGATTCATATCAATGCAAATTATTCATACCTATATCGTACACTAAAGCAAAATCCATATCAATTCAAATTATTCATATCTATATCATATCCCCCTTTAAATGTAAAAGAACATTTATAAACAGTATTTGGGAATATGGGCGCAGTTATTTGTCTCAAAACTGCTTCCTGATGAATGGGGGCGCTGTTATTCAGATCTTTTATGGGATAACCTGTCTGCTAGGTTCATCTCAGTTGGCAGTTGAGCAAAGTAATTTTTTGAGGGTGTTCACAGCAACCTTTGGGGAGGGCGTGGTCTATCATACCATATTGTGATAGAAGTAATTCACAGCGTCTCATCCTCTGTGAAAACAAAAAAAGAAATTCTTTTCCAAAGTATCATATCCTTAGATCCAAATTCTGAAGTCAAGGTATTTTGAAAATATCTATCTTGGATTAGTTCAGCAGCATTTATATACAAATATCTTTTAGCAGCTGTTGCTCTTTCCTCAGCATTCAAACAATTCAAACAGAGTATAATACCATACAGTATCAAGATTCTCTGTGTATTTTCCATCTTTGTGCAGCTTTATTTTAACATCTATTTCGTTTATTTTTACTTTGATTTTATATATCTTTGTCCTGGAATAACTCTGTTGACCAGGATGTCCTTGAACTCTCAGAGATCCTTCTGTCTCTGCCTCCCAGCCATTGGGATTAAAGGCATGTGCTACCACACCTTGAAGTCACAGAGGTCAATCTCCCTCTGCCTCCCAAGTGTTTGGATTAAAGGTGTGTACTACCACACGCAACTACTCTCTTTCTTCCTTATTTTTTTTTAAGAATTTTAACTTTTAGCCTGCATATATTTTTAACATACTGTTAATCATTTAGAAATTTTCTTTGTTTTTGACGCTCTCTTTACTGTATCTCTCTCTGTTTTTCTGACCATATGAGTCTTTAATTTACCAAGCAATATCAGTAGGACTAAAGCTGTGGCTTTGACGGCTGGATCCAGCCCATTCTTTAGCTTTCAGCCTCATGGCGGAGGAACCAGCTGTAGCCATGTTTATTGCCACAAGTCTATGGCGTTTCAAGGTCCCTGCCAGCAAGCAAGTTGCAGCATTCTGCTCACAGATCACATTCATTCGGACTGACTGCCTGAAAGAGTCAGAGTTTGCCCTGGCAGGACAGACCAGAAAGCCAGCATTTTAAATAAAACAGTACAACTTTTTTCCTGCTACGGCTGAAAACAAACAAGCATGCAGTCAGCTTTTATCAATACCATTTAAGTGTTTCGTGGCAGGACCTTTTAATGAGCTGCAGGGTTTTGCAGCTAAAGATGAGTCAGGAAGCCTCTCTTAGAGGAGAACGCTTTTGCTTGCCTCTAGCAAACAGAGCAGATCCAAGAAATTGCTGCTACCAGGAAAACATGCTTTACTCTATTCTTTCCCAAGCTTTCTCAGGCTTTCTGTAAATTCAGTGCCCCATGTCTGGGCACCAATGTGAGATTGAAATAAATATTAAAACACCAAGAAAGCTTAAAAAGATAGGACCACTAAAAAAACATTCAATAGAGTGGGTAAGATTGAAGACAGGGAGGTGGGTTGAGGTAGAGGGTGACCTGAATAGGAAGACGGAAATGCCCCATGCTGGGGGAGGAGAGGCCACAGGGCAGGGCTTTGTGCCCAGCTGTGGCTGGGGAGATTGCTCAGTGAGTAATGAGTTTGCCCTGGAAACATGATGCCCTGACTTCACCATGTAAAACAGATGCAGCCGGCTATATATGTATGATCCCAGCGTTCTCCTCGGAAAGAATGGGGGATGCGGGAAAGAGGCCCGAGAATCATTGGAAGCTCATAGGACCGCTAGCCTGGCCTCTTACCTGGGATTGACCCCTGACCTCCCTGTGTGTACTGTGGCAGGTGCATCCCTGCACTTGCACTTACACACACACACACACAGACAGAGACAGAGAGAGCGAGAGAGACAGAAACACAGAGAGAGATACTGAATAGAGTGTCTCTAGAAACTTCAGTTGCTGAATGGAGTGAGAAGCTTCCTGGTTTTATAACGTAAGTTTTGCCCAAATGAATTTCCACATTGGTTATTTAAATTTTCTAATCTGCAGATTAAAAATTTCTCCCACAAACACATTTCCTGGCTGTGGTGGGGCAGGGGAGGCCAACGGATAATCAATTGTCATTTTCCTGCTGGCTTCACTGAAGACTCCAAAGTGCTAAAGAGAATGTTCACAAAATGGAACCCTTTTCTTATTAAACTGCTCTGTGTGGAAAACACTCCATGGGCAAATTATCTTTTAATAAGGCAATTTCCTGCTTTCTCAACCCAAAAGGCCCCTGAACAATTTGAAATTCAAATATGTGGCTTCCTTATACTGAAGCCAAGCAACGTTTGCAAGCTTTCTGAAATGTGGCTCCCACTGGGAATTTCAAGTTAACTCATGGGGGAAACGCTCCCTGTCACAGACAAGCGTCTGTGGAGCCCCTGATGCAAAGAACATGTGAAGCACCTAAAATGGTCCTTAGCTGAGTGAAGTTGGAGGCAGACTTAACTCCAACACACGTTCATGTATCTGCCACTTACAAAGACAGAAATTTGCCTGCCTGTCCTCTGTCTGTCTCTCTCTTTCTAACACACACATACACATGCACACACACACACACATACACACACACACACACACACTGGTTCGTTCATATTGTTGGAGGCTGTCTTATGCCTTGCAGAGTGCCAAACATCATCTCTGGTGTCTTACCACTGGATACCAGCAGTCCCTCTCAGTTAAGGCAACCAACACTGACTCTGAAGATCATCAAGTAGCCTTTGGGTAGGAAATAACATCTGAGTGAGAGCCACTGAGCAGACACACTGTCCTTCCCTTGGGGCCTTTTCATGTTGTCCACCTGTCCATTCATTCTGTCTCATTCATTCCATTCATTCTGCCCATTCCGACCACAAGTCTACCTGAAACCCTACTGTGTACCTATGGGCAGGTTCTCTAATGCCCCTCCCCCACCCCGCCATTGTGGATGTAGCACACCTGTCGAGGTATGGCTGCTGGCAGTGTGTTGCTAACTCTGAAGTGTTGGGCTCTGGAAATTTTCTTGCTTCTTGATGATTTAGAGAGACTGAAGGTTTTCTCTGTGAGAACACACCATGCACTCCCTGTCTTCCAGTGAAGATTCTCAGCATTTATTAAAGCCAGCTTCATACTGCATGGAACTCTAAGAGGTTTGTATACATCTATCCTTTAATCCTCACTGTGACCCTTTGAGAAAAAAATCTTTATTACTTCCTTTTTTGAGAGAGGAGTCTAAGATCTAGAGAGTTTATATAGCTTCCTGAGGCCCCACAGTTTTAAAGACATTGGAGACATTTTAGAACATTCTCCCAAGTCACCACCCACCTGCCCATCCATCCAGAGGTATTCAGCCTTTTGACTTTGGAACATGACAATGCCATTTCCAAATATGTTGGGCCCTGCTCCTGTCAGCTTAAACTGTCAACTTGATCCAAACTAGACTCCCTGAGAAGAAAATCTCAAGGGAGGGATTAAGTAGATCAGGTTGGACACCCCTGAGGGAGTCATCTTGATTACTGAGATGCGCACACTCTGCAGGGCTGTGGGCAGGACCTTTTCATAATAGGCTGGGCCCTGAATTGAAAAAGAGTGGAGAAAACTGAGAAGAAGGAACAGCTAGCAGGTGACGTGGGTGCATTAGGTTTTTTTCTGCTCTTGACTGTGGACATGATGTGACCAACAGTCTCCGGCATTGGCCTCCATGACATTCCTGCCATGATGGATTGTAACTTGGAGTTGTTAAGTCAAGCGAAGCCTTTCCTCCTCTAAGCTGCTTTTCGTCAGGATATTTTCATCACAAGGACAGAAATGAAACCAGGCCAGGTGCAGTCATAGTTATCCTGGGAATCCTGACCCTTCCTAAGTGTATCTGCTGCTATGTGCTCTCAAGCCCGTCCCTCAGGCTTTGCTGTGTGAGGGATGTTGGAGACACCAGGTAGCAGATAGGCTAGGGAGTGTCCACAGCCATGGATAGAAGCCACACTTTGTCCAGGAGTGTGGCTCTGCATCTCTGAATAGCTCCGGGTCCAGAGAAGCCACTCTGAATCTCAGACAAGAAGACAGAGTGTGAGAATTAACTCTGGGTTTCCTGTGCCAGTTGTCTGTGTAGAGGAATCTTTCTATGAGCTAGCAGAACTTCACACAAGAACTTGGCTAAACTGCTGTGGACAGATGAGATGTTTGGAATCATGTCTTTCAACCCTCCCTTGGCAGGTCAAGTAGGGGAGGCCCAGGAAAAGGGAATGGTGGCTTTGCTCAGACTTATGGGACAGGGTGCTATTAAAAGTCACCAAGAGACCCACGAGCCAGGAGTAATAATACCACATTTCCTGGCACATCGTCCACATCCCATAAGCCACTCACTTTTCCTCTCTGATTTCCATTAGCCACACAGAGGTCAGCCGGGTGCATGGAGAAATAACTTAGCTCTGTAATTTTCCATGTGAAGACAGTATGATACGACTCAGAGTCTCCCAGATATCAGCTCAGATTAAGGGGATCATAGACAAATTATTTTGAGCACTGAACAGTGTTCCTGTGCAGGGCAGACATGGCAGAGGCTAGGATACGGAAGAGCCAGGCACTACTTCCTATCTGATAAAGGTTGCAGCCTACACCATGAGCAGGGCCTTTGAATCAGCTGGAGGAAGAAAGCAATTAAAACATGGTTGTCAGTTAACTGTGTGACTGGGTTGGCTGTTGTCCACAAAAATCCCGGTTAGTGAACTTGGGTGCCATCAAACCACTGGCAACACAACCTATGCTGAGCTCCGTGCCCAAAGGGAGTGGATAGGGCCCTCATTGTGTTTTCAAAGCACCCCCCACCCCAATGGGGAATCTGCAAATGTTTCAAACAAGGCTTAGTAAATTAGAAATTTTTTGCAACACAGATATGTAAATCTGGCTATAAACTGAAACCACCCTCTAACTCCTGGCTCCCAAGTTTGAATCTACTGATTGTACGCTTAATTAATTTATATTAAAAGCAAACCTTGTGGGATTGGAGAGATGGCTCAGCTGCTAAAAGCACCAGCTGCTCTTTCAGAGGACTCCAGTTGAACTCCCAGAACTCACATGGTGGTTCATAAATGCCTGTAATTCCAGGCCTAGAGGTTTGACACCCTCGCCTGGCCTCTGAGCACCAGGCACACGTGTGATACATAGATATACATGCAGGCAAAATACCTGTACACATACAATTTTAAGAATTCAAAAAAAAATACCAATGTAAACATTGCTGTTTAAAATGTTCTCTGGGTGAAATAACTACATGGGATTCTTTCTATGCCAAGAAAATAGTCTGAGGAGTCAGGAGAATCAAGGCTGCTTTGGCAGCTCTCTGTTAGTCTTTTGGGATAGCCTCTCTGGTGATGGACATCTAGTTTGTCAGTTTGGAGTCTGGAGACATGAGGGTGGGCGTCTGTAATCAGGAGCTTCCAGACTGTTCTCTCACTGGCTTCTTTTGTACCCTGTTTTAGAACGGAGCTGGACCGTGGCTGTGGCTCTGGGGCTGAGCATTTCCCTGGGCTGGGAGGGCCTGGGTTGCATCCTCACCCCAGCTGCTCTCCTGACTTTGCCTTGAAGGGTGCAGTAGTGTTTTGTTCTCAGTTCCTCTCCTGCTGCATGGTAGCACAGCAATGATGAATATTTGACACATGGGGCTTGTTCAGTGTGATTTCCCAACCTTCGGTGGAGTGAGGGGAGCTCAGAGTTGTCCAGTAGAAAGCTGAGCATTGAGGAGCATTGTTCTTTCTAGTCAGAGGCCCTACCCTAACGTGTGTGGATCATGACATTCTGAAAGGACTTTACCGCCTCCCTTCAGAGTTATATTTTCATAAAAACACTACATATTGTAACATATACTATATCTTACACACACACACACACAACACACACACACACAGAGTTATGTTTTTGCAGCACATGCTTCTCAGTGAAATATGGCCATGCACACTGTTTCTGATTTGCTTTGGCACTACATTTGTCCCTGTATGTGACTCCCTAATGGTATCCTGGCCATCTGGCCATAAAGGCCATGAAACTCCATCAATCATTAAAATCTCCTCTGATTGCCTTAGAGAAAGTTGTAAGGCATACACATGTAGTCCACCACGTGATGAGGCTGGCAAGCTCTACTATACTCACACCCAGGTCCCCAGGGTCACTATGCTCACACCCAGATTCCCAAGGTCACTATGATCAGACCCAGGTCCACAGGGTCACTATGCTCACACCCAGGTCCACAGGGTCACTATGATCACATCCAGATCCTCAGGGTCACTATGCTCACACCCAGGTCCCCAAGGTCACTGTGCTCACACCCAGGTCCCCAAGGTCACTGTGCTCACACCCAGGTCCCCAGGGTCAGACCTTGAACTGTCATGGAGTGGATGCACAATGAAAGAATGATGGGTAATTAACTTTCCCCTAGCTGTTCTCTAAAGCTTTAATGGCCTGTCGTCAGGAGGACAGTATGGGGATTTCCGACATCCCACCCTCACTAGTGAGACTCTCGTGCCTGCCTCTGTGTACGTCTCTGCAGTGTCACTGCTTTCTCAGCCAACTGACTAGATGCGGCTTTGTTAGGCGGGCACACCAGGTCTGCCCACAGAGTTATCTTTCTCACCATCTGCCCTTCCTATCTCTTTCTCCAGTCGTCCAAACATTCTTTTCTCTCACTTCCTTCCAGGAGGTCTTTCTCTTTTTTTCCCCATCCTTTAGATTTGCGTGCTAGGATTTTGAGCCCAGCGTCTGTCTCCTTCATCTGCTGTATGTGTTTGACTAGGGGAGAGCTCAGAACACATCGGGACGTGTCAAGGAATGCCTGGTGAATGACC
This sequence comes from Chionomys nivalis, assembly GCF_950005125.1. NCBI lineage: Eukaryota > Metazoa > Chordata > Mammalia > Rodentia > Cricetidae > Chionomys > Chionomys nivalis. Next base: position 112,353,801 of record NC_080087.1, read on the forward strand.
CCAATGGGTGGCAAGAGAGGAGGAAGAGCATCTGTACCCTAGGGAGTTCAGCCTGTCTCATCAGTCATCCAGGGTGGCCTGGCACTGTGACACTGTCCCTGCTGGCCAGCTGGTGTCCTCACCCATGGAGGCCTTGTGGGTGGATAGCTGCCACATGAGTCACTGTGGTCACTGATGGCTGCCAGCAATCTTAGGCAGCCTCAGGAACTGGGCCATTTGCCCCGGAAAGGATCTTGTGGCTTCCAAGGTTCTGAGAGAACCTCAGAGAAGAAACAGAATTTCATAGTCTTAACCTCAGAGGCAATGCAAGTCTTTGAGATCTTTCTGGATTGTAATTGATCATATGGCAAGGAGGGAGGTACTGGAAGCGAGTGAGGTGTGTGTGTGTGTGTGTGTGTGTGTGTGTGTGTGAGAGAGAGAGGGGGGGGGCAGCTGAAATCGTCACTAGTGGAGAACAGGGATGGCAGGAGCTGGTAGCCTAAGGTACCCAGCTTTACCTCCAATTCCTTTATATGTGCTCTTGTTGATATCCCAGCCACTGCCTTTCCCTCTTTTTCACACATTCATTGCCTATTGGAATGAGAGCTAGACTGTGTTGAACAGGGCAGAGCAGTACCTACCAGGCCTGCCTTGTTTTTCCATAGTTACCTGTTTTATAGGTAGAAATCTGAAAGAAATAGCAATCAAATAAGAAAATGCATGCTAGGAAAAACCTTCTGTTTATGGAACTGCAGGGTTGAGATACAAGCACAATCAACCAGTGTGTGGGATTCCCTCTGTATGTTGTGAATACCATTGGTTAAGAAAGACATTGGCTTGGCCTGATAGGGCAGAGTAGAGCCATGTGGGGAAACTTAAACTGAATGCTGGGAGGAAGAAGCTGGTGGCTACGCTCCTGGAAGTTTACAGGGGTGGCCACTTGTCAGTCTTTTCTCTGCCACTCTGCCCTTGAAGTCTGGAAAAGTAACTTGGTTCCAGGTCTGGCTTTTCTCTTTTCATCATTTTAATGGTTGCTGCTCCCACTAACACAGGGTATTTTCCTCAACTGAGTTTACAGCTTTACCCTCTGGAGCCTGTGCTTTCTTATGGTCCCCATGCAAAAGTGACTAGGTTATTTTAAACAACCCTACTTATCTGCAGCAACTTTCAGCTTGCTTCTTTTCTGGTACAGCCACCCAGTTTTCAAACCCTTCTGTTATGCTTTTGGTTTCCCAGTCTCACTGTAAACATGGTTAAGAACATCCAGCAATAACCACACTATAGCTTAACTGTAAAGCTTGCCTTGAAATTTCTCCCACCAGATTAGCCAGTTCATCATCTTTATACTTAGTCCCCAGTGACACAATGACACAAATGACATGGAGACAAATACTTTTGAAGTAGCTGCTAGACCGTTGATCAACAGAGTTCTTGCTCCCAAGTATAATCTTTGCTCTTTGCCTGTGTATTGACATTTTGGTCTTCTGCATTCAGAATCACCCACTGAGTTCTGCTTAGAGTATCCTGGAACTTCTCTAACTTCTACCTATGGACTCTGCCAAATTCCTTCTTAAAGCCAGTTTCAAAGGTTTAAGAACCTCATGTTTAGGTAGTCACAGCAAAGATCCTACCTCACTGCTGCCACGTTCATGTTAGTTACCTTTATCATCGCTGTCACCAAAGCTGCGGGAGAAAAAACTGAAGGATGAAGTATTTACTTTGCTTGTGGTTTCAAAGGGCTTGGCCCATCATGGTAGGAATATGTGGATGAGCAGTTCATATCATGGTGGAGAGCAAGCAGAGAAAGGAGAACACCGACATATTTTCTCACACCGCTTCTCACTGTACTTTCTCCTTTAATTCCTTCCAGACTCCAGCCCGTGGGATGATGCCACCCATACTCAGGTTGGCTCTTTCCACTTCCTTTCTTCATATCTAGAAACACCCTCAGAGATGCACTGGGAAGTTTGATTCACTAATCTTCTCTAGTTGCTGTGAAATAATCCTCTCTACACTATGTATATGTATTGCTTTCATTGGTTAATAAAGAAGCTGATTGGCCTATAGCAAGGCAGGATAAAGTTAGGTGGGATATTCAGACTGAGGATACTGGGATGAAGAAGGGCGGAGTCAGGGAGATGCCAGCCAGCAGTTGAGGAAGTGGCCCATGTTGAAAATGAGGTAAGAAGCTATGAGCCACGTGGCAAAGCATAGATAAGATATATGGGTTAATATAAAGGTAAGAGTTAGGTAGTTACAGAACTGGGCTATCGGCAGAGCATTTATAAGTAATCTTAAGTCTCTGTGTTGGTTGTTTGGGAGAAGGAGGTCGGGACAGGAAAATTCCACCTACACTGAGTGATTAGAAAAATCCCTTCAGGAGTTAAAGAATATATAGATAGTTATTGTTTTCCTTAGTTATGATAAAGATAAAATAGATGTAAATATTGTAATTTTTACTTGATAACTGTTTTGTTGTATGTAATTTTGCTATGTTAAAGTTAAAGCCTTCCTTTTTTTTTGGTTTAAACAGAAAAAGGGGAAATGATGGAGGAAGGTCATTGGTTAAAAATAAAGAAACTGCTTGACCCATTTGATAGGCCATCCCATAGGTAGGTGGAGTAGACAGAATAGAATGCTGGGAGGAAGAGGAAGTGAGATCAGATGCAGGGCAGCTCCTCTGAGAAACAGATGCCATGCTCCCCTCTCCCTGGCAGACGCGATGAAGCTCCGACCCAGGATGGACGTAGGCTAGAATCTTCCCGGTAAGCGCTCCTTGGGGTGCTACACACATGAATAGAAATGGGTCAAGCAGTGTTTAAAAGAAAAAAAAAAAAAAAAAAAAAGAAAAATCCCTTCAAGTTGACAATGAAGGTTAAGCACAGTATATCACAGACAAAGCTTGAACTTGAAGAAGCGTCTTGATTTTTCAATACTGCTTAGGGCCCCTTCTATCTTAAGGCTTTCTCCGAAGCCCCATTCTTAAACTTGGCTATTAGGGTTTGGTGGGAAAGAGAAATGAAGTAGACACAATTCAGAACAAATAGGAATTTAGGCAAAGAACAAAAAAGTCCTTTGAAAGTATATCTTATTAAATACTTAGGGCATACTTATACTAAACAATTATTAGTTGTTATCTAAAATTCCAATTTCATTGAGCCTGCTGCATTTTATTTGCTGATTCTGTAAGTTGTAGGTCTGACATTGGAATCATCTGGGAGACTAGAATACAAAGTCAGCTAGGACAGTTGGGTGGCTACCAGGGAATGGAGAATCACACCCCCCCCCGCCATGGGGGAAAGTGGCAATGTTTATACACAGCAACTGCCTATGTATTTCTCTTGTATCTATTGTTTTAATCCAGGCATGGACTGTAACCTATATTTTCTTTTCGTGCAGACTGAGCCTGGATTAGGTTTGTTGCTCGCACCCTGAAAGGTTTCTCTGACAGATGTCAGTCTCAACTCTTAGGCTATCTTATGCCTGTACACACTTCCCAGTCTGTCCCCAGTGATTTAGGATTGTGCCTGTCACATGTGTGTGTGTCACTTGGGGTCATGGTGGCTCTGTGCTCATGCTACAATGCTGACCTAGCAAGGAACTTGCATGAGTGAACCATACATGCTAAGGAATAGAGAAGTTTTGCGGAGTTTGGTCTGGTCAGTTAGGAAACTGGGTCAAACCAGGGAATGGCTAGGGTTCTCTGAGTTTGTAAATAACACTGAATAGACCCCTTCTTCTAACAGTTTCCAAAATAACTTGATGTAACCTACTCAGTGTTTTGAGAAAATTTCAGTCGAGGGCAAAACATACTCAGTTGGTTTTGCTAATAAGATAAACAATTCCCCAACTTTCAGATTGGCAGAAGCCACACTGGGTTTTCTCCAGGACTCCACAGCATGCTTAAAACCAGCCTTATGGGGGAGAGTGAAGGTATAAGCCAGGGCAAGTAGGAGCATTGAGTTTGGAAGCCTAACCCCTAATAGAGGCTAAATCTATGGGATCCCTGAATTTAAAAAGGAATGATAGAACAGGAGTCCAGGACTACAACCTTGAGCACCCTTGAAAGCCAATTGCAGACTTACCCAATGACCCGTTTCATTTCCTGATTGCAGGGTGACACAGTCTAGAGGGAGCCACTGTGGCTGGCTGGATCGTTACCAGCTCACGGGGGTTAAAACACACACAAGCCTTATTAGCAGAATAAAGGATGAAACCTTCCCCTGCCCTTGGTGGAGGCAGCGATGGTGGCCCTGGGTGACCTAGCGTGAATGCTGCTCCTGGTCTGACAAAGATGAATGGTAGGGCCAGTTCTGGTTTTGATGAGACCTGGTGAGGTGATGTCTGCATTTTCTCAAGGTCGTAAGTAAACACTTTCCCTTGCCAGAAACCAACATACAAACACAACCGCAGAAGAAAAGTGGGTCTCAGGAACAGCCTGTCTGTTGACATATGAACAGCTAGCTACCCCATATGGAGAAAGAAACCCTGCTCTCTCTCAGACCCTCTGGGGCTTATTTTTAACTCACAGTATCTGATCTGAATACCGTTCAATTAAAATACTCTTGTAAGCTCGTATCCTCTCCGTCACTGAAGGAAAATTGCGCTGTGGTTTATTGCTCAGGAATGAGCCACACTCTGCAGTACGAGAGGAAAGTACCAGAATGCAATGTGGAGACTGTGAATCCAGGGGAAGGGGCACAAGGAGGCTGTCTCAGTTCTTGTCGGTGGCTGTGAGAGACACTCTGACCAAGAGCAGCTCGGGGAGGAAAGGGTTCATTTGGCTTATACTTGCAGGTACCAGTCCATCCCTGAGGTGAGTCAGGGCAGTAAGTGAAGCCCTAGCCTCAGAGGAAAACTGCTTACTGACTTGATCTCCTGTTCATGCTCACCTACCTTTCTTCTTTTTTAAAAAGACTTACTTATTTTCACTTTTTTTTTGGGTGTGGATATTTGTCTACTTATCTACATCTGTGAACTGTGTGCCTGCCTTATGCCCTCAGAAGCTAGAAGAGGGTATCAGTCCTCCAAACCTGTAATTACAGATGACTGTGAACCTTCATGTGGGATTGGAAACCAAACTACATCTCCTGGAAGAGCAGCCAGTACCCGTAACCAATGAGCCATCTCACTGGTCGGCCCTTGTCCATCTTTCTTCCACTGCAGATGCCACCAACACTGTTGGTTGTTTTCCAATCTCTGGACACCACACTGTGAATTCCTTTGATGAAGCAAGATGTCTATCTTGGTAGCCTCAGGCTTTGGTATACTGAAAGAACTCCATTAAGTTAGTTACGTGGGACTGAATGGGACCTTTCATTGCTTAGAGGAAGACAGAGGTGTTAGGATTGAGGATACAGGCAGGATAGACAAACCTATGGACAGATCATGTGAGATTGCTTCACATTAGAGATGGATGGAGATAATTCAAGCTACAGCAATTTGCTCTAATTGGCTCCTCTCCCTGCACATGAGATTAATGATGGCTAATGTCAGTAAATAAAATTATCTAATGATATTCATGAGTATTTGAAATACTTGGCTCAGTGCTTGTAACAACTTGGGGGTCATTTCCAGTTTTTATCTTGAAATGAATCTCACTAATTTAAAATTAGCAAACCAGTCACCAGCATCAAAATCTATAGATTAGGTAGGCATTGTGATTTCTTTGTTGAGCCTCTGAGACTGTTAAGTTTCCTTTTAAGAAGATTGGAGCTAGAAGGAAAGGGAGGCCTCCTTGGAACCTTAGCAGTAAGAGAATGAAACTTTCTGTAAGGATGTGATTGGGTGCAGAGATACATAGAAGCTATCCATAGCTGATGGCAATCTTGCCTTCTGCCTCTGCCCCTACACACCTTATGTGGGGAGAAGGCAGTGCTGGAGGATGGATACACTGGAAGAACTGTAAGTATTGTGGTGATGACTGATGGACAGGTGGAATTACCTAGTATTTCCATGTAAAGAAGCTTTAGGTAACGGGAGAGATCTCTTATGAAGATGGATCATGCACCTAGACCCTTTCTGTAAGAGGGCAGATCAGCTACAAAAGGACTCTTGCTGAGAATGCTCATTGTAAACAGGAAAGGCAAGCTCCTTAAGAGACAGTGACTATAATTCTCAAGGACTCAGGTATGACAAGCCTGGTTTCCTTCTCTATATTCAGCTATAACTATGGCATCTATGTTTTTCTTAATCCAATCTAGTTTGATTTAGTCTTAGTCTTCCAAGGAAGAGTCTGGAGGTCACCAGACTATTCAGTCCATCAGAAGATAGAGAACTAGAAGGACATGATTGCCCAAAGCCTCTTAGTCAATAAGAGACAGGTTTCAGATGCTCATAAATACTTCTAACGTGCGTCACTGGCCTCCTCCTATTTCCACACAAGCCAGATCCATGCAACAGCACAGTGGCTCTCAGGGAGGCTCAGTGGAGAAGCTATCACATGCCCATACAATGACTGTCCAGCTTTTGCACTGGTTGCATTAAATACAGTGACATTAACGAAGCTAATATAAGGGTGACACTGTCTCCAAGTCTGGTGCTCTGAGAATGCCAAAACCAAACAGGAAGTGAAACCACAGATCCAGATGTCAGTGAACAAATAAAGAAATGGGGAACCTAGGAGGAGGAAGCAAATGAATCCTCTAACCAGGCTCCTTGTGACAGACACATGGGGCCAAGATTTGATGAATTATGAGAGTTTGAGCCATATAAAGAACTAAACAGCTATTTCTACAAGCATTGGAATTGGATGAAGGAGGCCTCTGGGTCAAGCAATGGGTAGATGCTAGGGTATAAACATTAATTAGATCTCAACTTACTTCACAGCTCAGAGACTTTCAATGACAAGTTGTAGAGTCACCACAGGCATCGTTAGGAACAAGGCATAGGTGCCATTAGGAAGAAAGCAACTCCATAGCTTGTGGGGTCAATGAAGGTGCATCACGCAATCCCAGATAGTCTTTGAAATATAGATAAAATTGACCCCAGCCTCTTAGTTCATGAGATGCAAGAGCTCCTACCATGTCCAAAGCTTCTGTGGATTTTTGGTGTCTCATGGGCTTGTGGTTCCTTTCAACTCTGGAAACCTAACAGATGTGTGACCCGAAGTCAACGTGCCTTGCTTCTTTTTCTCTGCTCAACTCTGACCCTGAAATCGAGCTCATTCATTTTGTTCAAAAACCTCCCACACAAGCTGGAATTATACTAAAAGATAATGGTTCGGAGTGAGACTCTGAAAAACAGGAGCGAAGCATCTCCAGCAGAATTGGCCCTGACTGGAAAAATCTCATGTGGCTCCTTTATCAAATGAAAATCAGTGATCCACTCAGGGTAAAGTGGAATTTAATGAAGAGGTAAAGACACAGCTTTATATTCCAATGGCTCAAGATAGACTATTACTGAGTCCTTAGAGCCCTTTGGCCTTCTCATCAAGCTCACTGTCCTCACTGCTGCCCTTCTCAGGAGACCCCTGCCTTCCTCCATGTTGCCAGTCATCCTTCCCTCAAAGGTCCTCTTTCCCATGCCAGGCCCATCATTTGCCAGGCTCAGCAATGGCAGTACAATCATCCATGACAAGATGCACTCACTTTAAGAGTGTACCTTGATGAGACTGACAAGGGTTTGAGGGCATTTAAGCATGGCAATCAGGATAGAGTACACAGCTGTCATCCTGCAGAAGGCTTCCTCATGAACCCCTGTGGTCAGTACCCTCCTCACCCATCTCTCTAGGCCTCCAAGGACTCGTTCATTTGCCACTCTAGATAAAGACAATTTTATCACACACACACACACACACACACACACACAAACGGGTTAATGCAGGATGATGCTTTTCTGTGTGATTATGATTCTCTTCATGAGATTTAACGCTGCCATTGTTTGCACCCTTAAACTAGTTAATACTATAATAATGCACAGAACAAACATACTATGATGTTTATGATGTTTACTGGATAAGCTTATGCACATTAAGATTTTCACTTTTTGGACTGTCCCATAAAAATTGATGAACAGATGTGTACTGACTTTTTGAAAAACAAGTTCTCACTTTAAGAAACAATTAGAAGTAGAATAACTGGTGTAGAAGGAGCTGTGGGCCACTTCTCTGTCATCCAGCTCCTGGCCGCCTGGCTAGCTTATGCCCTAAAATAACAACACACAAACTGTATTCATTTAAACACTGCTTGGCCCATTATATCTAGTCTCTTCTTGGCTAACTCTCATATCTTGATTAACCCATATCTAATAATCTGTGTAGCACCACGAGGTGGTGGCTTAGCGGGAAAGATTCAGCATGTCTGACCTGGTGACTGGCTCCATGACATCTGCTTGACTCAGCTTTCTTTCTCCCAGAATTCTGTTCTGTCTACTCCACCCACCTATGTTCTAACCTATCAGGCCAAGCAGTTTCTTTATTAACCAATGAAAGTAACAGACAAATGACCTTCCCACATCAAACTGGAGATGGTAGGATTAACCTTATATGAAGGTACTAAATTATTTCCCAAAGATGTTGGACAAAAGATTGAATAAGAGATCAAGAGGAGCATCATTTGGCAGACATCTATACCAAAATGTAGTGTGCTTTTGTTTTAAACCGTAGCCATTCTGTTTGGATGTGCAAATACCACATATTATTTTAACTTGAAAAATGGTTTGAGCTTGGTCATTTGTTGATATTTTTTGTGAAGTATCTAATCAAAGTTTTTGCCTTTCTTAAACTATCTTTTTATTATTAATTTGTAAACTTTTTGGCATATTAAAGACATTTATCTATTGTTCTTTGCCTATTTTAGATACAGTTCCAGCAACACATTTTTTATTTTCTTGTTCTATTGAAGCATGCTATACTTCTATGTTTTTTTATATATTCCAAATTATAATTTCCATGTTGTGATTTAGATGTTTTATCTCTAAGAAATCTCTGCCTTCTTGCAAATTGGGAAGATCTTTTTTGTCTTCCTTAGATGTTCTTGCAGACAGGCCTTTGCCCGTAGGTCTACAGCACTGTAACTGGGCTCATGGTTGACGCAGCTAGAGCCCAAGTTCATCTTCTTTTTCTCTCTCAAATGAAATTTCAGCTAGAAAATCATTTTAAATAGTTTTATTATCTTTGCCAAAAGTCAGCTAAAGATTTTATTTTATCTTTACTTGTGTGTATGTGTACAAGTGTTGGGGTTGGGTAACAGAGGCCAGTTAAAGATGTCAGATTCCCTTGGAGCTGGAGTTACTAATGGTCTTGAATGGATGCTAAGAACTGAACTTTGGTACACTATAAGAACAGGAAAGTTCTTAGCTCTTATGAGTTAAGCAATTCCTCCAGCCCCTTTTCTTACCCTAATGCCACTATGGCATTAAAGAACCTTGTATTCATTTTGAAATCAAGTAGCCAATCCTGCCCCTGTGTTTCAACACAATTTTGGCAATCCCGGGTCCTTTTATTTCCGTGTGTATTTCAGAACAAGACTATGAAAGTCAAAAGACAAACCTTCTGGGATTTTTCTTGGGTTGTCTTCCATCTACAGATCAGTTTGGATAGAAATGACATCTTACCAATATTAAGACTCTCATTACACTTTTAAAGCTTCCTCTTATTTTTTCTTGGCAACAGTATATAATATTGCAATCATAATTCTCCCATATATTTTATTAAATATTTGGGTCATAAAAGCCAGTGTTAGAATTTTTAGTGACAAACCTGGCAGTGATGGTATAGAAAGATAATTGATTTTTTAAAATTAATTTTGCTTGTTGTTATCTTGACAGATTTGCCTATTGGTCTAGTAGTTTCTCCAAACTTTGTAAGCATTTTCCATAAACAACATCGTGGCACCTATCAGAAAAGGACGTTTTCTTCTTCTTTTTCATTCTTCCTGCCTTTTGTTTCTTGACACATTGCTTAGGACTTCCCATTTTTCTGTTTAAACAAAAAGGAAGGCTTTAACTTTAACATAGTAAAATTACATATAACAAAACAGTTATCAAGCAAGAATCACACTCACAATATTTATATCTATTTTATCTTTTATCATAACTAAGGAAAACTATAACTATAACTAACCATTCTTCAACTCCATCAAAGACTCCAGAAGGATATAATACTACCTAAGTAAACAAGAAGTAAGCAACTTCCAAAACTCTAGAAATGACAGAGACATCTCGCTGTCTGGACAGTCACCCAAAGTTTCTCTGTACCGTTGGGGCATCCATCTTCAGCCTACAGGCCCATAATATCCAGCAGACATTTCCATGAAGCAGAAAATTTCAAAGACAGTTCAGTCACTTTTTCTGTATCCTGCAGAATGTCTCATAGACTCTTTCATAAATCAGGAACCCCGAAAAACCATCCCAGCAGTCCTCTCTCTGTGGGTTCTTTGTGTCCAGTTTATGCATCAGTCCAGGCAAGAGCAGTTTCTTGCCCAAATGGCTATCAAACTCCATAAGGAGCCTCTTCGATGCCCATCTTCCTCTTGAAGTAGATTGGTGCTGCCAGGAGCAGACGTGTCTCATTGTCATGAAAAGCCCTAAGTTATTAAAACATTAAATGCCATATTCTGTAGTCTTTGAAAGATATGAAGAATGCCTATCTAACTGAAATATATCTCTACATATTTAGAAAATATAACATGACTACAAGCTTGACAATTATCGATGATTATCCATTAACAACTTACATTTCCTAATTATATATTACAATTTTAAATGAACTACACAATCACAATACCTTAATCAAGATCAGAAATACATATACATATAACAAAATTGACCGTAAATTTATATCAATAGAGTAAAATTTATACGAATGTAAATTATTCATATCTATATCATTTCCCCTTTAAATGTAAAAGAACATTTATAAACAATATTTGGGAATATGGATGCAGTTTTTTCTCTCCAAACTGCTTCATGCTGAATGGGGGCGCTGTTAATCAGATCTTTCATGGTGTAACCTGTGTGCCAGGTTCATCTCAGTCACCAGTTGAGTGAAGTAATTTTTTGAGGGTGTTCATAGCAATCTTTCAGGAGTGCATGGTCTATCATACCATATTGAGATAGAAGCAATCCACAGGACCTCATCCTCTGTGAAAACAAAAGAAGAAACTCTTTTCTAAAGCATGATATCCTTAGATACAAATTCTGAATTCAAGATACCTTTAGAACATATATGCAGGTTCACCTTAGCAGCCCATTTAATGAAAAGTTTTTTTTTTACTTAGCTCCTTCACAGTCAAAAATTTTAAAGAAAACACAATAAAATAGATAATCCAAACCCTCTGTGAATTTTCCATTTTTACGTGGCTTATTTTTATTTCTTTTAGTGTATAACTATCTTTACTCTGTCTCTTTAAAGACTTTACCCTCTTTTTTAAACATTAACTTTATTTATGACTCTTTATACTCTTTTTCTTCTCTCTCCCAAGCCTACATTTATCTAACAGTATGATCCATTTAGAGGTCTTTTATGTCTGAATCTGTGCTATTGTGAATCTATAATTTTTTACTATCCAGGAGCATTTTTGCTTTGCAGTTTTAAATCACTAAGCATGTAAGAATCTAAGCTGTGACATTCCTAGGTCAAAAACAAGTACTGCGGGCAGAGCTGCTTGTGACTGAATCAGTTGTGCCTCTGAGCTGCAGAGCAGTGGGCTGTTCTGGATGTTGGCTCCATCTCTCTCCAATTTCAAAATGGAGGGCATACCATTTTCTACTAGCTCTGGGACAACCAGGTAGGAGCTGCACTCAGTACTTTAACTCTGAGAATGAGCTTTTTATTTCAGTTACAGCCTAATCTGCCAGGCGGACCACTGCAACCTGGAAAAATCTCTCTGTATGGCAGCAGAAATCCGCCATGCTCTCCCGCCTGCCTAAGCCTGATTCGGCCGTCTGCCCAGGTGCAGGCGGGGAGCATTGAGCCATTGGTATGGTCTCAGAGTACTTTCTTTCTGATCCTGAGTGGGAACACAAACATCCAGTCCCATAAAAGCCATTGAAATGCTTTATAACTGGAGTTAACACTGGCGGCACAGCCCAGGAAGCTGCGTTTTAAAACTGCACAGCTTTTTCCCTTTTGTGGCTGCTGAGTCAGGGAAATTTCTCTGTGGCATGCTACCAACAAACAGCAAAAATCTGCATTCAACTCTGTTTTTTTCTCTGTTTAAAATTAAGCTCTCTCAGGTTTTTAAGTGGATTTAGTCTATCATGTTGGGCACCAATTGTAGAAGTAGGGGCGCGCTGCTTTCCACTGCCTGGCTCCTGGCCACCGGCTAGCTTTACCCAAAATAATTACATGGAAGCTGTATTCATTTAAACACTGCCTGGCCCATTAGTTTCAGCCTCTTATTGGCCAATTCTCATGTCTTGCTTTAACCCATATTTCATAATCTGTGTAGCAGCATGAGGTGGTGGCTTACTGGGAAAGCTCTTAACCTGCATCTGTCTGAGAGAGGAGAGGCATGGCATCTGCCTCATTGTCTTCTTCCTCCCAGCATTCTGATCTGTCTACTCTGCCTACCCACGTTCTGACCTATCAGGCTAAGCAGTTTTCTTTATTAATTAACCAATGAAAGCCACAGATATACAAATGACTCTCCTACATCAAGGACTCCCAGGACAGTTTTATCTTTACAAATCTAAGTGTTTGTCCTCTTGTTCCTAGTCTTAGGGGAAAAAGCTTTCAGCACCTTGTCATCAACCATGATCTTAACTGTGCATAGCTCACATATGCTTTCATCAGATTTTGAAAAGTTCTTTCTATTTATTCTTTATGAATTATTTTTATTTTTACCATAAGTCCATGTCCATTTTATCCAAATTCTCTCTCTTACATAGGGAAGTGATTTTTCACATTTACCTTTTAAATAAGCTTGAGTGTTTATTAAACAGTTTTCTGAAGTGAAGTTAAAGCTTCATTCCAGAGGATCAAATATATTTAATCATGATATACTAGTCTTTCCTGGGGATTTATTTATTTAGATTGGTAAAGATTTGGGGATCTACATTTATGAGAGATATCAGTTTACTGTTAGCTTTTTCATTTAAGAAATTTTTATTTTTATTACTTTTACGAGCCACCTGATGTGGGTGCTGAGACTTAAATGCTGGTTCTTGTGAATATCAGTACATGCTCTTAAGAGATAAGCCATCTCTCTGCCCCTTGCTGTTTTCTTATAATGTGTTTCTCTGGTTTTGGTGCCAGGGGATCTGAGAAATTTTCCTTCCTGTACTTTTTTTTTTCTCTATGGACAACTTTAAAATTATAAGTCCAGTTTATTTGAATTCTGTAGCTACAAGCTTCTGAGGTTTCTTTTGTCTTTTGGCATTTGTGCTATGTCCTCTAAAAAATGGACCACTGCCATAGAAATTTTGAAAGGTCTAGCACAAGATTCTTAATGCTCGCCTACCCTCGCTATTGTACTGTCTCACCACTGTGACCAAATGCTAGAAATAGATAAGGAATGAGAATGAGAATGTGTTTTGGCTCATTGGTTCAGTAGTGAGGAAGGTATGACCAATGAGGGTGCAGGGTAGTTGTGAAAGTCCATGGGAGGACAACTCGGGTCTTAACAGGTCAAGAAACAGAGGGAAATCAAAGCAAAGCTGGACTATAATCTTCAAGGCTCCCTTATTGTCCTAGTCAGTCACCTAAGCTCTAGGTTCCAAATGTTGACAGTGTCTCAACTCAGCACCATCATCTGAGAAGACATTCAAACACATTAGCCCAGGGGGGACATAAAAGATTTAAATAGGGTTGATCAACATTCCTTCTTTATCATGTTTATAAGACTTACAATGAGAGTTTAATTCTTATTCCTTGTATTGGCTGTTTTGTGAATCGTTTAGCTCTCTGATTCTTAAAATTCAATTGCCAGAAGCTTTATAGTCACATGGATCGTTGGAAATGAGAATCAGTGGATCCCACTCTGGATATAGTGATCCAGAAACAGTGGGGATCAAGTCCAACAATCCATATGTCAGTAAGCATTCCTGTTAACTCTAGTGCACACCAAAATTTGAGAACCATGGATTCTATGGGAGTATATCCCTGATATTAAAGTTATTTTGTTTATTTTAATTAACTCCAGTGTTCTTATTTATCTATTTTCTATTTCATTGATTTAAAAATCTTTATTCTATTTGTAAATCTCCCTCTGTACTTAACTTCTAATATTTTGACTTTAATATCACAAGATGTAAGATATTCATTCCTTTCCAGTGTAAAAACTAGAGGCTGTAAATGTTCCATTTCAATTGTATTCCATAATATTTAATAGTTTTGCTTTTGTTTAAGAGCATTCTTATTTAGGTTTTTCTTTCTTTCTTTCTCTCCATTCCTGTTTCATTTTCATATATTTTGAGATTATTTATCAGAAGTTTTTTGATGGTTAGGTATTAAAATGTTAGGATTTTAGTTCTTCTAAATTTATTTGAAGAATGTTAGATGATTTCTCATAGTCTCTACTATTGGTGATTTTTTTCATAGGCACTTATAAAGAGAACATGCATTTTGCTGTTGTTTAGTCCAGCATTACACCACATCACCACGCTAAACTGCTTGATACATATTGCCTTAGCAGTTGTTCTGGCTACTGCTCTTTCATTTACTGAGACGACGGGGTTAAAATCTGCTCACATAGTAGTGGATTTTCTCATTTCTACTCTTAGATCCATTTTTGCTGCATTTACGGGAAGCCTCTAAGATTTATTTGCTGTTAGGGTTGATGTGCCTGCTGGGTGAACTGGTCCTGCTTAATGCTATGGAAGCCGTGCTTGCTCCGATGATGGTTTGAGCATACACCCTACTTTGCCCACTGTGAATACAGACACCCCAGCTTTCTTTCTCCTAGTGTCTCATTCTGTCTGGGCTGCTGTAGTAAGGTGCTATAGATGGAGAAATGTATAAAGAGCAGAACCTCATTTCTCATGCCTTGGAAGGGAGAGGTTGAACATCCTGGCTTGTGCAGAGGGGCTGCTCCTCAGGACCAACAACTTCAGGGCAGCCTCAGCATGGTGGTGGAGAGGAGGAAGATCTCTCAGGCCACATTTACAAGGACATTGTTCTCACTCATCAGGACTCTACTTTCCTACCCCAATTGCCTCTCAGAACTCACCTCCTCATACCATCACCTTGGGGATTTGGATTCCAATAAATAAACTTGGGAGGAGGTTAAACATACAGCCCATAGTGGTTACTGTTTGTATTACATGTATTTCCACGCTTTTACCTATTCATTTTATTTGAAGTGAATGCCTAGGCAGTATCTAATTGGATATTCCATTTATAGTCAATATAGCACTCTCCCATTTAATTGGGATGCTCCACATTTAATGTAATCTTAATAAGGGTTTGAAATTTTATATTCTATGGCTCGATGCCTTCCTTTTGGATTTAGTAATTTTAGTATACTCTTGGTATTCTACATATGCTCTATATTTTAAGGTATGCTAAGTGTCCTTTTCAATTCATACTGCCATCAAATGTTTTGGGTCACTTCACATCTTGGAGGTGACTTGCAGTAAATAGTATGTCTCAGTTTCATCACCCATACTTTGTGCTGGGCCTAACACCAATTTTAGTTCTGTTATATGTTTGAACTTACAGATTTAATAACTTTATTTTACTTTTGCCTTTGGTCAGTGAGTCACCTTGATCAATGTAAGAATAAGAAGAAGCTAGAAGAATAATAAGACGACACCCATTTTTAACATCTGCCTTCTCCTCTATGCCTGGGGAGTTGCCTTTAGTACCAGTTTAATTTTTATTTTCCTGAGAAATATCTTTATTTTTGAAATATAGTATCATCGTCTAGACGATTTTGGCTTCAGGGTATGCTTCTATTTAAGCATATGAAATGCTGTTCTATTGTACTTTGGGCTTTCATAGCATTTAAGTGACAAATTGTGACCATCATCTTCTTTTTAACAGGTGTAGTTTGCCTCTTTTCTTTCACAAACATTAAGATTCCCAGTTTCTTCCACTGGGTTCCATTGCTTATGAATTTTCTACATTATTATCCTCATGCTCTTCTGCTTGGGTTTCTTTCAGCTTCTTGAGCATGTGGATTTTTAATTATCAAGAAATTCTGAAGAATTAGCCACCCAAAATTTGCCCATATTCCACTCTCTGCTCTCTTTGTGTGGCTCCATTCACAGTGTGGCTCTCGTAGGTCACTAAGGCTTCTTCCACGTGTTTGCTTTTCTTCTGGGTCTTCATATTGGCTGTTTATCAGGCCTTCCAGTTCATCATATGACCATCCGATGTGTCTAATATCTTGCTTATGTGTCTAGTGTATTTATTATTTCAGACTGTATTTTTTATCCTGACATTAATTTCATTGCCTCTTCTTTTTTCACATCTTGTGATATGATACATGTTTTCCTTTGCTTGGTTTGGTTTGCTTTGATTCTCATTCACGGCTCCTGGCTCACTGCACCCATAGTCCTTGTGACTAGCATGATGTGTGGATGCTTTTGACCTCAGAAGGAGGTCTCAGAAATTGATTCCTCCTGTCCCCCTCTGTGTGTGTTTCTCTCTCTCTCTCTCTCTCTCTCTCTCTCTCTCTCTCTCTCCCTGTTTCTGTTTCTTTCTCCCCTTTCCCCACTTTATCTTCCTCTCCACTTATTCCTTCTGTTCATTTTACTTCTCAAGACAGGTCATGGAAAGCCCAAAGTGGATCAGAGAAACTAAAAACACACTCTAATCACCCCCTACATTTCTAGCTTAGACCTGGCTAACAAAGACATTCTCTGATTATAAGAATCCTATTTCAGAAGTGCTCCTGTTCCTTTTCCCAGAGGAAAGAGCATTGCACAGAGAGGCTGTGAATGTTAGTGTTAACTGTCAACCTGATACAGGAATTAATTGAGAGGAAAGTCTTAATTGAGAGATTGACTAGATCAGTCTGGCCCATAGGTATGTCTGTGAGAGACTGTCTTAGTTGTTAATTTACCCAGCCCACTGTGGGTAGCACCATTCCCTAGGCCTGGGGTCTTGGCTGTGTAAGAGTGGAGGTAACTGGCTGAGAATAAGAAAGCAGGCAACATGAGTTTGTTTCTCTCTCCTCTTGACTGTGGACGTGGTGTGATCAGCTGTGACTTCCTTACAATGATGGACTGCAGTCTGTTATTATAAATTGAGCAAACTATTTCCTTCCCAGCGTTGCTTTCGGTTAGGGTGTTTTATCACAGCAACACAAAGAAAACTAGAACAGAGGTTGAGAAAAATCTGAATAGACAAGCATACCAGATTATTCCATTTAGTCTGCTAGTAACTGGAGCAATGTAATAACATCCCCATAAAACCCCCAAACTCAGGGAACTATGGGTAGCTGAACACATAGAGATTACAGAAAAGGGATTACAGAAAAAGAGATTACAGAAAAGATTACAGAAGCTCTGTGTCCCTCCCTCATACCTCATCCCAAGCATCTATTCACCTCTATCCCTTGTAACACTCTTTATCCTAAATTAGAGACATACTTCTTAAAGCCCAAGCAGGGGTGATGAGAACCTTGGTTTGTAGACAGCACATTAAAAACACAGGTAAGACAAATAGCTCCTATAAATTAATAATAATAAGATAACTTAATTTTTATCAAAGGCAGAAGCTTAGCCACTTCACAAAAGAGTGTCAGCCAATAGCCAAGAAACACAGAAAAGATTCGAAACAATGTTCGGATTAAAATAATAGCATGCCATAGTTGGAGATCTGAATAAAGACTGCAATTTGAAAGTCAGGACTTACTACATTTTGGCGCAAATGTATACAAACATCTCCTTTTCCAACATCTTGTAAAAAGTTTGGCAGTTTCCTCCAAGTTTAACTCCTATCACACACAGTAATACCACTTCTAGGTGTTTTCTAAAGAAAATGAAGAAGACGAGCACAGCTAAGACTTCTTTTGTTGTCCTAGAGATGAGCATTTTGCTAAGACACTGTTAGAGAAACATATTTTCACCAAAGATCTAGAGCCATGTCTGTGTCAAAATCTGTATTCATCAGGGTTTCCCAGAAAGATAGAGTCAATTAGATTCCTCCCCTCCATTCCTCTGTCTGTCTGTCTGTCTGTCTGTCTGTCTGTCTGTCTGTCTGTCTCTGTCTGTCTTCTCTTTGTCTCAATCATGTTTGTCTCTTTTGAAGAGGAGGCTCATGAGATCATTGTTATCTCTCTCGCTCTAAAAACATTTCTGACAGTTTTTGCTCTCACTATATCTTTTCTGCTCTTTCCCCTCTAAGAAAGCCAAATTCACTTTTAATCTGTCTTTCAATTTTCATCAGTAGTTTTGCAGAGAATTTGGATATGGTTCTGAATGAGATGGAGAATTTTCTAGCTTAATAAAGTTGGAAATGATTTTTGGCACAAGAAAGAAAAATTCAAATGGCAGGTTGACATGTGCATCCAAAAGTCATTGTTATAGGAGGTCTTTGGCCGGAAGTGGTATGAAATTAGGTTCAGGGTAGCTGGACCATAGATGGCCTCCCATGTCAGTCATCTGACTTTGTCCTCAGAGCTTGCAAGTTGAATGATTGATGTGTCTATCTAATAAAGGTCATGATGAACTTGGAAACATGTATTGGAAGAGGATGAGAGCAGTTGGAAACCACATGAGATTTCATGAAGTTAGAATGAGTGAAAGGGACCTGTGATGATATACTAATTTCAGTAGAGATACACAGAACATTAGAGGTAAATTTGGGAGTTATAGTTGGTGAGTGCAGGCTGTTGGAGGAGAGCGAGATGATGCTGTGCAGGGGATTCCCAGGGGTTCATCTTGGATGGTGGGTCAATGGTCACCACACCACTACAGCTGGAGAGTTTGGAGGAATCAGTGAGAGGACTGAGGTAGGGAATCCAATACCAAATGCAGAATGTGTAAGCTGGCTGTGGAGACAGATGAACATGAATTTTGAAAGATAGATGGGTTATCACAATTCAAATAATACCAGCAAGTTTCCAACAGAGGACACTGTTTTCCCAAAGTACGTTTGTGAAAACACATGGCTCTGGGCAGCATGTTAGAAGATTTATGTTCACTGTCAACCAAATAGCAGCTTTCTGGGCTGCCTGTAGGACCAAGAACATGGATTAATAAGGTCTGCAGTTGACTCGTATACCTGTTAAAAATAACACTTTTTGAGATATGATTTTTCTGTGTAACAATCCTGACTGTCCTGGAACTCGCTTTATAGACTCACAGATCCACCTACCTCTGCCTCCCAAGTGCTAGGATTGAAGATGTGTGCCACCACCATCCTGCTTATAGCTTTTTATATAGTTAGACGAAGCAAAAACTTTCATATCAAAGTTGGACATGGCATCTCAACCGTTAAGAAGAGTCCCAAGAACAGGCAAGAGCCAGAGACTCACTTGTTCTCATAGCCAGGGGACCCATAAATATACTAAGATAATTGCTATAACATATACACAGAGAAGCTGGTGCAGACTGATGTAGGCCTGTGCTTGCTGCTTCAATCTCTGTGAGCTCAGATGCACCTTTCTTAGTTGATTCAGAGGGTCTTGTTCTCTGAGTGCTCCCCATCTGCTCTAATTCTTAGAATCTTTCTACCTCTTTCATGGGATTCCCCAAGTTCTAAGGGGAGGGATTTGATGGAGACCTCCAACTTAGACTCCCTTTCCATATAATGTTTGGCCGGGGGAATGCCACTGCATCTGTTCCCTTCTACTGCCAGAGTAAGCCTCTCTGATGATGGCTGAATAAAGCACTGATTTACGAGTATAGCAGAATAAAATTAGGAGTCATTTTATTGATTATGTTTGTTTGTTTATTTGATTTTGGCCAGTCATGTTTAGTTTTATCCTAGGTCTCTGGTTCTTGGTTTCCCAAGCAGTGTTGGATATGGGTTACTTCTTGTGGAGTGGGCTTTAAGTCAAATCAAACACTAGTTGGCTACTCCCACAAGTTCTGTGCCACCATTGTCCTAGCAGATTTTATAGGTAGGACAGATTGTGGGCAAAGGTTTTGTGGCTGGGTTGGTGCCCATGTTTCCCTTTCAGTTGCCTCTAGAGTACATTTTTGCACCAAAGAGACTAGAACATTGGAGTTATTCTCCATGTTCAATGAGTTGTGAGGGTGTTGTCCATGGTAATGGGGCCTTCATTATTAGTTTGTAGAGTTTCCATGAGACACCTTTGGCCAACAACTAAATTGAATGTAACCTAGTCCCACCACTGAAAGCCTTGCTTGGCTACAGGAGATGGTCAGTTGAGACTCTGTGTCTCCCATTACTAGGAGTCCTCATTAGCAGCACCTTCATAGATTCCAGGAAGTTTCCACTTCACTAGATTTCCACACTCCTCCCCAAATACCCTCTCCCAATTCCAGCCATCTCCTTCTTCATTCTCTCCCTCTACCCCATCCCTCAACCTGATCCCTCTCATCCCATACACACCAGCCCCCAGTCCACAATAAAATCTATTCTTTTCCCCATTCCCAGGAAGATCCATGCCTACCCCCTAGACTTCTCCTCTTTACCTAACCTCTCTGGGTCTACAGATTGAAGCTTGGTTACCATTTACTTAATGACTAAGATCCACTTATAAGTGAACACATAACCACATTTGTCTTTCTGGGTCTGGGTTATCTCTCTAAAAATAAGTTTAAAAAAAACACAATTTAAAGTTAAGAAAAAATTAGATGCAGAAGAATTCCCTGTTATGAATTTTCTCAAACGTGACAATATGGAAACTTCTTTGTGGTTGTTGTGCTTGGCAATGGGCCTTCATTATCAGTTTGTGGAGAGCACCTTCTGTCTTAGCATCAGCCTGGGTGTGCAGATTTCCATGAGATCCCCAGCCCGCTTTGAGAATTTAAGCTGAAAGTTGCCTGGTTTAGAAAATCAATTGGAGGGTCTTGAGCATGAGGTAGGTCAACAGATCTATGCAACAGAATGGAGAGAACTGGTTTGTATTGAAAACACATATTTATCCTTAAGTTTTGAGAAGAAAGAATACTTTGCAGACAGTAATGATGAACATGACAGAGGGTAGAATAAAATGGGTGATTTTAAATATTATTATTAATTATGGAAAAAACACAGCCAAGAAACTTTCTCCCTATGAGACATAATCATTGTGGCTATAAGAATGCAAAGATCACATGATTGGACTGAATCAAGTATCACTGTAGCATGCTGTCTCTCGGGGATGGATTCTTGGGTTTCTGGGAGGTCTTGCTTGAGATTGACCTATAAACTTAGGATTTTACTCCCAGCTTCATCATGCTGATACAGTGACTCTACCAGCTAACAGATTCACACACATGGTTACGTGAAACTTTATACACAAATATAAGTAAGAAATGCTAATGAAAAGAAGCCCTCTGACTTGAAAGCCATTGATGAACACAATCTTCTTTTCAGTTCCACTAATGTCAATGACTGATTATTTTCCCCTTGGGTTGCTTTAGGGAGTTTAAGAAAAATAGAGATTATATCTTACTACAAAATAATTTAAAGGCAGATAAGTATAAATTATGGTTAGATTTCAACACAGATTGGACTTATAAAAGATATAGAAAATAAGGGGCTAATAGATGGCACAGTGTTTAAGAACGCTTGTTGCTCTTGCAGAAGACATGGATTCAGTTTCTGTCACTCACATGGTGGTTCATGATTACCTGTACCTCCCATCCCAGGACCTCTAATTCCTTCTTGAGCTGACTTACACACACCCACACCCGCCCGCCCACCCCCCCCACATGTGTGCAAAGCAAAAACACTCATGCATATAGATAAATAAATCTAAAACAGCTATAAAATATGGAAAATAATTATAGCTAATATGATTGAAGAAATTCAATGCCTATAATAAGTGTTTTGATAGATAAATTTATCTCACCTTCCCCAGAGTTCTACCTAAGGTAGAAATAATCATCACCCCAATTCGTAGACAGGGAATTGAAGTTCAGCAGTCCTGAGGTTATCACTTGGTGAAAGTAAGAGCTGAGAGTCTAACACATGGATGTAGCCACAGGAACCTTGACACTATAGCGAAGAAGAGCAGAAGCAAGGAGGCTATCAAGGCAAGAGTGAAGTTAAGCTACAGAGAAAATGATTCACATAAACTATCTTTGGCTAACAGGAAATCGCATAAGTTGCAGGGGATCTGAATAATTATGATGACACCATAAATGATACTGTGATCCAAATCTTCTGTCCTGTGGGCACTGTGGGGCACTCACCATCACTCATTCAAGATTTACCTGAAGGCAATACACACACATACACACATATATACACACACAACATACAACACACACACACACACACACACACACACACACACACACCCCTTTTAAACAAGAACACATCAGGAAGTGAAGGGCACAAGATACAATTAAAGAGTTAAGAGTAAAAATGTGGATGCCAAGTAAAGATGAGAAATAAAGACCATAAAATGGAAAACAAAACGGCATGAGGCAAATTGTGAGGTTCCTTAAAATGTTCTGGTGAAAAAAACAATTTGAGGACTCATTGGTATCAAGAACCATCTGGGGGGGTTGGGAGCTACTACGAATGGCTTATTCCTAGATCTTATGGGCTCATTGCCAGCTGCTGCAAAGGTTCCCTGGAGGGGAAACCAGCTGTTGGTAAAGGCTTTTGATGAAATTTGGAGAGCGGGGGATAACAAGCACAGTCTGTAGTAAAATGAATATTGCCTAGGTTATTTAAATAAAACCCCCTATAGGCCTTTTCACCATGTTGGTCTTAAAATGTAAAATTTTTGCAAGCACTTATTGTTCTCAAACCAAGAAGGTTAGCAAGCTGGCTAAATGAGACACGGGCTCAGTGGAGCAATAAATGAACGGGGGAGACCCAGCTGCTTGGGAAAGAGCTGCCCCAGCACGGGGTTACCTACATCTTTCATTCAGTTGGATGAAGGAGTCCACCCCCAGGGACGGCAGGAACCACAGTGAAGGTCATGAGTAGGTCTGTGCTTGCCTTTCAGCTTAGAGTTTTAAAAGAGGAAATTGGAATCGGCCTGGCTGAAGGCTAAATCTCCAGTATAGTTGCAATCACTTGGCAGAGGGGATTGTTAGGTGTCCAGTGATGTGGGTGGTCACACAGAGAGGCTAAGAAAAGCAAACTGCAGCTCTGCCTCCAAGAGCAACAGCATCACATTCAATCCAGTTCCACTCAGAGCAGCCCGGGAGGAATGCATTTTGTAGTTGGAAGCTGTGAAGATGTGGGGAAGACCCATAGAAAGACTAATGCCAAACTCAAATAATTAACAAGATAAAGGCAAGAAGGGAGGATCTGGAGGTCTGCAAAGACTGAGGAGAGCAGAGAGTTCTCATCCATGTGTCTGGTGCTGACAGGGTATGTGGCTCCTTTGCTGGAATGTTTATGCCAGAACAGCTGGAGTTGCCTGCTCTGGGCATACACTGTGACAGTCAACTGTTGAGCATGCATCAGGGTAGGGCACATAGGTTCCTATTCCTCCTTGCTAAACTATTGGTGACTGATGAATTCTGTGGGAGGGCAGCTATTGTCTACAGTCCAGTGTCTACTGATGGGAAAGATGGGTGTTGATGGGGTGTGTTTCTGGGGGAAGGTAATGGTGTGGAGCAAGGTGAGAGTAGCCAGAATGCAATACATACATGTTTGAAATTATCAAAGAACTTAATGAAAAATTTAATTTTTTTTTCTTTTTACAATGAAAGGGATAATCTGGTTCCAAGGCAGCTGACATCCATATTCCCCCAAGGACTGAAGATATTTTTGTTTAGAATAATGCCTTAAAATACATTCTAATGAACTCCTAGCTGAAGGAGGATAAGTAGAGAATGTTTAATCTGCTATAAAATGATATTTGTAATTTCATATCTGTCACCCTCAATCCTTGATGTGGTGTCATGGACCAGTAAGTAGGTGGCTCATCAATGTCTGCACAAATAAATACATATTTGGATATAAGTTACCTCACATGTTTGTGCATAGAAACACATTATAATTGAACAGATGTTACTTTTGTAAAAAAAAATCCATGGGAGGAAGTGAATAAAATTTAAAGTATATTTATATCTTTTTAAAGATGAAAACGACCCAGCTTGGGCAGGTAGGATTATCAGCACAATTATTCAGTAAAGAGAAGGGGAGTTTAGACAAAACCAAAAGTTGAACCATATACCTTTCTTTTTTATCACTTTTAATTTGAAGATACTCCTCAAAACAGACAGCCTTAAACGGTTTCTGGTTCTGTGTAAGCAAAAGTGCTACACTAAGCGTGTAGGATTGGAGACTCCCTCAGCTCCTGCCTTGCTGTACTCAGCCTCAGTCCGCGCTAATAGAGAGATGCAGGCTTGACAGACAGAATGATTGAAAATTTGGCTCATAGCGTATTAGCTTAAGAGCAAGTTAGCGGCACAGAGTTTGGGGATAGTGTTTGGAATTTCATAAATAGCTCCGCTGTTGGCTCATGATGGTTATATTAGCTCTAAGCTCCCTGCCTCCTTTTGGGCCACTGCTGCTGAGGTAGTATGTCTAAGGTTGCTCCTCCCATTTCTCTGGGGATTGGGTCCCATTCTCCATTAGCTCTGACCATATCCTTGTATTGTCTTTTCTAATCATTGCTGTGAATCATTATTTTTATGTAGGCATTGGAATTTCCTATTGGTTGTCAAGAGAAAGTGAATCCATTATGTGCATAGGCTTAGAAGAACAGGCATGGATAAGGGTGCTGAATGAGTATGGGGGCTTGATCAAGAGATTGTCAAGGAACTTTGCTTGAAATCACAATATACTGGAGAGCCAAAAACTCAGTTTGAGTCACAGCAAGTGGGCAGAAGTCTTAATTCAACGTCAGACATAGAGTCATTTTTTTTCTTGCTTTAGAAGTGATCCTCTCTCCTCAGGCTAATGGCTCATAATGAGCAGAACCACCAGCAAATAGAGTAGTTAGGAAGTGGGACTTGGTTGAAATTCAAAAAGTTGGAGGGGAGACCATAGAGGAAGGGACTGAGTTGAAATCAAAGAGTTGCCCCTTACTATGGAAGAATATCTTTGGCATGGTATGAGACTACATAGCACAAATAAGCTGGGTAGTCTGACATAACTACCACTGCCTTTGGTTGATGGGAGACCCAAGAAGGTTGACTAAGGTCCTCGGTATTACATCTGTAATACTATATTGCTGCTGTTGGAGGGAGATGATCTCTGAAGAGGATTTGTGACATCCTGAAGAGCTGATGACTGTAGATTGATATGACTTCATAGAAATCCTTAGATAAAAATCATAGTTAAAAGAATGTTCATTTGACGTTGATAGAGCAAGCAGACCATATAGTGCACCATCAGTAGATGGAAGTCCAGAAAATGCTAGGGTCTGAGTGACTGAATAAGATGGAGGGTGAATATTTGATGTGTTGATTGAAAGGGTTGAATAGAGTCTAAATTCTTGGAGAAAGATAATGAGATTGTAACTGGTATCAATGGAGAAAAAAATGTGTCTGTTGTCTCCAGCAAGAATGGTAATGAAGCTGACTTTTTTCCTTTAATTTCTCCATCAAATAAGGGGGGGGAAGATAAATATGAAGCTTCTGTAAAGCAAAGGACATGGTCAACAAGACAAAATGGCAGCCTATAGAATGGGGAAAGATCTTCACCAATCCCACACTGGACAGAGGACTAATTTCCAAAATATACAAAGAACTCAAGAAACTGGTCATCAAAAGAACAAATAATCCAATTAAAAATGGGGTACAGACCTAAACAGAGAACCCTCAACAGATGAATCTCAAATGGCTGAAAAACACTTTAAGAAATGTTCAATGTCTTTAGCCATCAGAGAAATGCAAATCAAAACAACTCTGAGATTCCCCCTTAAACTTGTCAGAATGGCCAAGATCAAAAACACTGATGATACTTTATGCTGGAGTGGATGTGGAGAAAGGGGAACACACCTCCATTGCTGGTGGGAGTGTAAACTTGTACAGCTACTTTGAAAATCAGTATGGCAATTTCTCAGAAAATCAGGAAGCAACTTTTCTCAAGAGCCAGCAATACCACTTTTGTATATATAACCAAAGGATTCTCAATCATACCACAAGGACATGTGCCTTACTATGGTCATAGCAGCATTATTTGTAATAGCCAAAACCTGGAAACAACCTAGGTGCTCCTCAATTGAAGAATGGATAAAGAAAATATGGTACATTTGCACAATGGCATATTATACGGTGGGGAAAAAAGGTGACATCTTGAAATTTTCAGGAAAATTGATGGATCTAGAAAACATCATATTAATTGAAGTAATACAGACCCAAGAAAGACAAATATAATATATACTCACTCATGAGTGGCTTTTAGACATAAAGCAAAGAAAAACAAGCCTACAATTCACAATCCCAGAAAACCTAGACAGCAAAGAGGATCCTAAGAGAGACATACATGGATCTAATCTACATGGAAAGAACAAAATAAAAGATCTTCTGAGTAAATTGGGAGCTTGGGTATCATAGGAAAGGGTAGAAGAGAAGGGGGGAGGAAGGGAGGGGAATGAGAAAAATATATAGCTTTAAAGAACAATAAAAAGAAAACAATAAGGCATTTAGAACTTTCTGATAGCTTTACTCTACAAGAAGTAAAGAGAATAAACTCCTTGGGGAGTTCAGTGTTCCTCTTCAAGAATGGTTGACCTATCTGACCCCAGAGAGTTGAAAGCACGGCCAGGTGGCTGGTGGCGAGCACACACTTTCCCAGTTTTGAAAAAGGAATTCTGCAAATTGCACATTGAGAAATCAGGTTTCGGTCTAGGGAAAGCTTCTAAAATAGAATATTAAACAGATGGCTGTGAACACGGAGAAGAGGAAGCACTGAGTCATTAGCAGAAGTCACGCCAGAATCTGAATAGTCCTTTTTGATTTCTTCATGCCCCTGTGTCAGTGGAGCGGGGAACACTGGGGGAAATCTTTAGAACAGCCTGTTTTGATTTCAACAGAAATTTCCAAATACAAATGATGCCTGGCAGACAGAGTGAGGTGATGTTAACTGAGTGTGAGGACAGTCAGGTGAAACTGTGTGGCTGGTTTAATACTTCCAAAGGAACTCTTGATCAATAGGCTGACATTGGATGGAGGAAATCCTGAAGAGAGATGAATGGCTTGGTCCTTGGCTCCCATCAACATCTGACCAATTGCTTGGCTAAGGAAATTAGAAGGCCACATCATTTGCAGATGATACTAGCTGAGCAACAACGTGAACGAATATGGCAGATGCAAGAATTGAGACTCAAAATTATTTTGACATCCAGGATTCTAGGCAGACACCATAAAGATAAAATTTAATGAGGGTAAATGTAAAACTCTATACTTAGAACCTCAGAGGAGCAGAATGCCAATGAGCTGCCCAAATTTCTGAGCCCTAAGCCTCTTAAAAGTAGCTGCAGACTCCAGCTGTTTCATGGCTGAGGCCTGGGTCTCATATTTCCCCTGGCTTTAGGTAGGAATCCAAAAAATCTTCAACCAGTACTTCCAGTCATGCTTTTAGATTGGTGTTCAAGTCATGACTACAGTCCTTGCTCCTACTCAAAGTCTACAATAGCTGAGCACCTTCCTCATCCTGGATCCCATGGCCCTGGTCTCTGTCCGATACACTGTGTCTATGAGTATGATACCTGACATTGTCTCTTTGTATTTGCATGTTATTTGACAGCCTGATAGATAGAAATCCTTTTATACTAGTGCTGCTTTAATGGTTGACCTTGAACTTGGGTTCTTTGGTGAGCTTTGTACGATATGGTTGAAAAGACAGGTTCAATATTATCATGCACGTGAAGCACTTTCTTTCCCTAGGCTGAACGTAGACGTACATTTAGTAGCAACTCCAAAAAGTGCTCAGCTAGGCTGAAGTTGAAACCTGGATTATGATTTCCATAGAAATATGTGTGAAATATGAGGAAGAGACCTGGTGAATCTAAATCTATGCGAAGTCTAGGGGTGCTGTACTTAGAAGGTGTCCATGGAACAGAGAGTAGGATGCTTGGACCGGAATGGGGACAGTTAGCATCACAGAAGTAAATGTGGTGGACAGTTTGCAGATGGAATTGATCCACAATGCTTAGCACTGCCATGTGGTCACACAGGATCAAAGGCCTAAAACATTCCAAGTGGACTTTTCAAAAGCCACATCACAAATGATATTGGTCATTCAACCTCTGGGGAAATAGAGAAAAAATTCCAATTGCCATACGCCAAGGGCAGAGGTTTGAGAAAAGAAATTGTTGGGATTGCCTACACAGTTGAATTCAAGGAGAGTGATTAGAGGGGTCACTAGAAAATGACGAAAGGCAGGTGAAAGCATGTACTGCTTATATGTGTGGCAGGGACATGCCATTAAAGGGGGAATTAGAGGTTCATATAGAAAGCATGTTTGTCTGAACGCACCTTGTATACAGCATCAGCATCGCTTCTCTTCTCCCTCTTCCCTTACTTTCGTCCTGCTGCCACATCTCCACTCTTCTTTACTCTGGGATCAGAAGCCAAGGTTTATGTTGTTCTATATGTATAACATTATCATAGTTGTTATGTGTATGTTCAGTGAGATGTATGGCTGGATTGAGGTATAAACTAGTGTCGAGTGGAAGCTGCTCAAAATGAATATTAGTAGTGGAATTCCAGTAACGTAATCACTCTGCTCTGTCAGAGACACTTACAGAAACAGTTCAAGTGAAACATGTGCTGCCCAAGGTGTACCCTGAGGCAGAGATGCTGTCTACATAGACAGATGAGGATTTTAAAAGGCAAACTACATGTGGGAACTTCAGATGATGTTCAAGCTTCATTTCCGTTGTTGTGATAAAATGTCCTGGCTAAAAGCAACTCAAGGAAGAAAGGGTTTATCTCAGCTCACAATTCCAGGTTACAGTCCATCACTGCAGGGAAGTCAAGACAGGGACTTCAAGAAGCCAGTCACACCATATGCTCAATCAAGAGCAAAGAGAAACCAAAGCAGCCATGTTCTCATGTTTGCTTGCTTATGCTCAGCTCCCTTTCTCCCAGTCTTTTTTTTTTTAAATATTTATTTATTATGCATGCAATATTCTGTCTATGTATATGTCTGCAGGCCAGAAGAGGGCACCAGACCTCATTACTGATGGTTGTGAGTCACCATGTGGTTGCCGGGAATTGAACTCAGGACCTTTGGAAGAGCAGGCAATGCTTTTAACCACTGAGCCACCTCTCCAGCCCCCTTTCTCCCAGTCTTACACAGCTCAGGAACCCATGCCTATGGAGTGATGCTACCCACAGTGAGGTTGGGTCTTTTCTCATCAAATAATGTATTAAGACAATCCCCTACAGGACAACTTAATATCGACAATCCTTCACTGAGAGTCTTCTGAGATAGTTTTAGGCTATTTCAAGTTGACAGCTAAATCTAACTATTAGATTGGGACAGTTTTTTTTTGTTCAAAACAGAATAGTAGACTGAGGGAGGAAATCAGACCAGACTTGTGCTATGGTCTCAGAGATCTCCCTGTAGGACCTATCTGAAACTGAATTGAGGTTGATTTTTAGAAGGAGTATCTGTGCTTATTCTCTGAAATGTTATTTACTGCTCGAAATAGGAGTCAAATGGTATAACATCACAGACAGGTGATGATCCCCCTGAGTCTCAATGTAGATTTAAGATACTGCCTAAAACCTGGACAAATTCTTGGTAATATTGCTACTGGTGGTCTTCTCAACTGTTCATTATTGAGGCTGAAATAAAATAAAGAGAACCTAGGTCTGGATCTCATAATCCTTCACTAGTGTTGACTCTACTCACACCATAGGGAGCCTTGAGTCAGGTCAGTGGTTTTAGGAGAGGAAGGATGGAGAAAAGGCCCTTAAATGGTAACCTGCAAACCCAGTTCACTCTGTGACTCTCTTGGATAGTGCCCTAATTCGGAAGGAGCACTCCTCCTAAGAGCTCAAAAGAAGGATTAATTCTGCAAGTCTTTAGAGAACTATAACATCATAAACACAGTCTTTGCGAATTTTAAGCACTTTCAATGTTGCTCTCATAAACACTGGCTGATAAACTTTCTCTCCCTGCCATTCCTCTTTCCTCCCTCCCTCCTCTCTTCCCAGACCCATTGCTGCTTCATTTCCCTTCAAAAAAGAGCAGGCTTTGTATGTACATCCATGATATGAAAGCTTGTGTCTAGTTTTATTTCATCGTGCTATGCTGTGTTCAGTTGGTATCTCTTCCTTCCTTTTTAGCTTTCACTCTCTCTTTTTAAAACATTCCTCTGCTTCCTTTGTAGCTCATCTCTTTGTTCCTCCTGTCTCTTGGAATTCTAAACTGCCTTTACAATGAGGTGAGATAGTCTAGTGTTGGTGTGGCTAACAGGTGGGGAAGAAGGTACATTTGCTAATTATCCCACTCTTTCCCGCCCCTCCCTGGTCCAAAAGTTCTTTTGAGAAAGAAATGAGGTATTTTTCTTAATATGGCTGTATGAAACCTATGCCTTTTTAACAGGCCATCTGGGTGTTATTTTGACTTTTTTTTTTAAATTAAAAATCTGACTGGCCTGCTGCCCAGTGATTAATTCCAAACTTGCTCCATTTATTCTTACTGAGTTGTTGCTCTCTATATAGGGTGTTATTAATAATGATGACCACGGGGAAGCCAGAGTGGATTCTATTCCCTCTGTATGAATCTGCTCCAATATATCTATTAGAAAGGGAGTCACATATGGTTTTCCTTGATGGGCAATGACATAAGGGGTAGGAGACCCAAAAACTTTTATAGCTGTTGCCTTTGGACTTGGTGTAAAACCCTCAGTGGGTCAATCCCTCCGTGTTTACGCAATACTGCAATTAAGCATGTGATCTCTATGTCTTAGGTACCCAGAGACTCAGCCTATAGGAACACTTGACTTTGTTTATTGGCACTCCGTTGTATCTTTTCCTGGACCCTGCTCGTCCGGTGCACTTTGACGAGTGAACTCTTGGTCAGATCCTGAGGGGAGGGGGCAGTTGGAATTGCTGAACCATTTGGAAGGTACACTCAGACTGTAATGCAAGTAATCTGCCCCCTCCTCTTTTGTAGGGGAAGAAATCAGTTCTCCAATTCACTTCCCCAATCGGCATTCATAGCTCTGCCACCTTCATCATTCTTGGGAGTAAATGCTGCAAAAATATCCTAAGTTCTGCAATTTTTGTGCTTGAAGGGCTTAACCACCTCTTGTTTTTTTTGCAGTAAAGAAAGCTCTTATCTAATGGGCTACACCCCAGGAACAAGTGCACATGTGAGAAAAATCATTAAAATGAGGTACTTCCTGTGGCTCGATTATTATTTTCATGTCTTTTCTATGCACAGATCGATCTGTTTGTTGGTTTTGTTTTGCTTCCTGTTACCATCGCAAAACTGATCGAGTATCTTTCTGTTTGATCTTATTTTACTGTGACGCACTGCGATGATAATTAGATGTTTTCAAAGCATCATTTCCTTGAAATTGGTTTCATCCGAAGCCCACTGGGAAAAAAGAATCTGAGACCAGCACCAGGAATGTTGTAGTATGGGACTGAAAGTGAAGATACCATCCCCATAACTCATTTGATCTTTTCAAAGTTGACATCACCGAGAGAGAAGCATTTCATGTCTGTCCAAAAACATGCGCTAGTGCTGCAGCGATCTCAGCATGGAGACATGATGTACAAACTTTGTAGATAAAAGAAAAGACATGTGGTAAGCCTGAGAGAAGCCAAATTAAATTTAGATAAAAGCAAAAAGGTCTAATACTCCATGCTAAGGAGGGAATTCCCATTAAATGATGTCTTGGATTTGATTGTTTTAATCTTTTCCACCATCACCCTATAGATTATGTGGTCATGTACGAAAGTGTGCTGAGGCAAACACTAGTGAGAATTATCTGAGTTTTGCTACGTTGGGGAATGCTGGAAGGCCAATGAGTTGCCTTACCGCGCTGGTTCCTCTTTTTGTTACTATGACAAAATACCTGACAAATGCTACCTAAGGAAGGAAGAGTTTATTATAACTTATGCTTTGACGTTACAGTCAATCACGGTAGGAAAGCCATGGCAGAAGGAAGCTGAGTCAGCTAGGCACATTGCATCTGCAGCCTGGAAGCAGGGAGAGATGAATGCTGGAGCCATCCTTACCCATTTTTCCTTTTGTTTGCAACCCAGGATCCCAGTCCATGGAGCAACGCTGCACACATTTAATGTGGGTCTTCTCCATCATATAGCCTAATCTAGGAAACCCCTCACAGATATTCTTTGACGTTTGTCTAGGTGATTCTAGATCATGCCAAGTTGACAAGAGTTATGAACCATCACTCTAACTAATGTCACATATTCTCTGGGCTGCCATCTGGATCTAGGAAGCTGTTTCTGATTTTATCATAAGACAAAGTTCATCAAGTCTGTGTGACATGTGAGTCACAATTACATTTATGCTCTTCCCATGTGGTATTTCATCTGGATGCTTCCTTTCTCTCTCACTGGCATGCAGAGACCATGGCCAAGGTTTGTCACCAGCTGGCATTACAGTTTCCTGCATCTGTGCTTATATTTACGAATGCAATGAATATACATTTATCTCTGCTTAAATACAGGCTAAAAGTTAAATATGTAGGGCATAATTGTCAAAGTTGATTTTGCTCAACAATTTGTTAAGTTATTGTGTGTGTATGTGTGCAGGCAAGTGTGTGTGTTTATGGATGTGTGTAGGACGTGTGGTTCTAAGCCCCATCCACTTCAATTGGATGGAACCTTTCCTCACCTTGGAGCTTTACAAATAGGCCATCCAGAGTCACCAGTGTTGTGCTTGTAAGCACACACACTACATCTTGGCTCTTTTGTTTTTATGTGGATTCTAGAAGATTAACTTTAGGTTTTCATACTTACAACCCAAGTGCTTTATTAACTAAGTTATCACCCTAGATTTCTACACATTTTTAAAATAGGTACTTTGGGATTGTTCTATTTCTGGTAATTTCTATTGCCTTCTTTTTTCTTTAACATTTATGTAGGGCAAGTGAATTATAGTCCTATCTTGACAGTTGCTCTCCCTGCCTTTGTGTTAGTCTTTTTCCAAATCTGTTTCCATCTACTGCAGAAGCATCTCTGATTATCTCTGGGTAGTAGTAGACTGTCTATTTCCTACTCCTTATTTGGGTCACACTATTTGCTTATATGTTTTCTTTTCTTTTTCTTAGCAGAGATCTTTAGGCAATGTACTAGGCCTGATGTAGAAGACAAAGTTGAGGGTTCATTGGCAGAGACTGATATTTAACAATAATGACAAATATATGTTTTATAGCTTCCTTAATAAAAAGCCATTATAAAGAGTCATTGATGACATTAACATATGGTTATTATTATTTTTTCTTAAAATAACAGAGGAAATTCCATACAAATGAGAACTAATTCAAACACATCTTTTTTGCCATTCAGAGTACTTAAAATAGGAGATGTAAATCTAAATACTTCATATGTTTTCATAAAGGGTATGTCTTAACATGTGCTGTATAAGACAGCATTCTAGGATCACTAAAAAAAAACTCAAGTAGACCAGCACGCAGGCAAGTCCGGGCGGCAGAGGCACCGGCGTGCAGGCAGGCCCGGGTGGCGGAGGCACCGGCAGTCAGGCCCGGCAGGCAGGCCTAGGCGGCGGAAGCACCGGCGCGCAGGCAGGCCCGGGTGGCGGAGGCACCAGCAGGCAGGCCTAGGTGGCGGAAGCACCGGCGCGCAGGCAGGCCCGGGCGGCGGAGGCACCAGCACGCAGGCAAGTCCGGGCGGCAGAGGCACCGGCGTGCAGGCAGGCCCGGGTGGCGGAGGCACCGGCAGTCAGGCCCGGCAGGCAGGCCTAGGCGGCGGAAGCACCGGCGCGCAGGCAGGCCCGGGTGGCGGAGGCACCAGCACGCAGGCCTAGGCGGCGGAGGCACCGGCGTGCAGGCAGGCCCGGGTGGCGGAGGCACCGACAATCAGGCCCGGCAGGCAGGCCTAGGCGGCGGAAGCACCAGCGCGCGGGCAGGCCCGGGTGGCGGAGGCACCGGCAGGCAGGCCTAGGCGGCGGAAACATCGGCGCACAGACAGTTCCGGGCGGCGGAGGCACCGGCAGGCAGGCCCGGGCGGCGGAGACACTGGATACAGGATAGTGCGGGCAAGAAACAGTGAAGCCTGCACTGAGAACAGATTGCCCCGCTACAATTAAATCAAACCCAATAGATAGCATCGGTAAGAGGAGATGGGCAGACGCCAAGGCAAGAATTCACCCAACAATCTGAAAAACAACATGAAAACACCAGAACCCAATGATCTTACAACACAAGGACTTGAACACCCTATCACAGGAGAAGAGGAAAAAACTGACTTTTTGAAAGCAATAGAGTCCCTTAAACAACATGTAAAAAACGCCCTCATAGAAATGGATGAGAAGTATAACAAAAAGTTTGAAGAAATGAGTAAATACGTAAATGATACCCTGGGAAGCCAAGAAAAAACGATCAAACAGGTAATGGAAACAGTCCAAGAATTGAAAACTGAAATGGAAGCAAGGAAGAAAACACAAACTGAGGACCAGCTGGATATGGCAAATATAGGTCAACGAGCAGAGACTACAGAAACAAGCATAATCAATAGAATACAAGAGATAGAAGAAAGAATCTCAGATTCTGAAGACAACATAGAGAAAATAAACGGACTGATCAAAGAAAACACCAAAACCAACAAATTCTCATCACAAAACATTCAGGAAATATGGGACACAATAAAAAGACCAAACCTAAGAATAATAGGGATAGAAGAAGGAGAAGAGGCACAGCTCAAAGGTCCAGAAAACATTTTTAACAAAATTATGGAAGAAAACTTCCCCAACATAAAGAAAGATATTCCTTTGAATATTCAAGAAGCATACAGAACACCAAACAGACTGGATCAAAAAAAAACGTCCCCTCGCCATATAATAATCAAAACACAAAATATACAGATTAAAGAAAGAATATTAAGAGCTGCAAAGGAAAAAGGCCAAGTAACTTATAAAGGTAAACCGATCAGACTTACACCTGACTTCTCTATGGAAACCATGAAAGCCAGAAGGTCCTGGATAGAGGTACTACAGAAACTAAGAGATCATGGATGCAAACCCAAACTACTATACCCAGCCAAGCTATCATTCACTATCAATGGAGAAAACAAGACATTCCAGGATAAGAACAAATTTAAACAATACGTTGCCACAAATCCAGCCCTACAGAAAGTAATAGAAGGAAAATCACAACCCAAGGAATCCAACATTGCCAACACTGCCTACAATAACCCAGGCATCTAGCGACCCTTCAACAGCACAACTCAAAGAAGGGAGACACACAAACTCTTCTACCAAAAGCAGTAAGAATAACCGGAGTTAACAACCACTGGTCATTAATATCACTTAATATTAATGGTCTCAATTCACCAATAAAAAGGCACAGGCTAAGAGATTGGATACGAAAACAGGATCCAACAGTCTGCTGTTTGCAAGAAACTCATCTCAACCACAAAGACAGGCATCTACTCAGAGTAAAGGGTTGGGAAAAGGTTTTTCAAGCAAATGGTCCTAAGAAAAAAGCAGGTGTGGCCATACTAATTTCTAACAAAACTGACTTCAAACTAAAATCAATCAGAAGAGATCGACAGGGACACTTTATACTCATAACAGGAACGATTCAGCAGGATGAAGTCTCAATCCTGAATATCTATGCCCCTAATATAAAAGCACCCACTTATGTAAAAGAAATATTGCTAAAACTCAAGGCAGACATCAAATCACACACACTAGCAGTAGGAGACTTCAACACACCTCTCTCACCAATGGACAGGTCAATCAGACAGAAAACTAATAGAGAATTAAGAGAATTGTTGGAGGTAATGAATCAAATGGACTTAACAGACATCTATAGAACACTCCACCCAAATAGGAAAGAATACACCTTCTTCTCTGCAGCTCATGGAACCTTCTCGAAAATTGACCACATACTTGGAAACAAAGGAAATCTCCACAGATACAAAAAAATATCAGTGTCCACCTGTGTCTTATCAGATCACCACGGATTAAAGTTAGAAGCCACCAACAAAGCTACCCCCAGAAAACTGACAAACTCATGGAAACTGAACAGCCAACTACTGAACCACACCTGGGTCAAGGAAGAAATTAAGAAAGAAATTAAACTCTTCCTTGAATTTAATGAAAACAAAGAGACAACATACTCAAACCTATGGGACACGATGAAAGCAGTGCTAAGAGGAAAGTTCATAGCACTAAGTGCCCACTTAAAGAAAACGGAGAAAGCATACATTGGGGACTTAACAGCACACCTGAAAGCTCTAGAAAAAAAAGAAGCAGACGCGCCCAGGAGGAGTAGAAGACTGGAAATAATCAAACTGAGGGCAGAAATCAACAAAATAGAAACACAGAAAACAGTCCAAAGAATCAATGAAACAAAAAGTTGGTTCTTGGAGAAAATCAACAAGATTGACAAACCCCTATCCAAACTAATTAAACGACAGAGAGAGAACACGCAAATAAATAAGATCAGAAATGAAAAGGGGGACATAACCACAGACACAGAGGAAATTCAGAGAATCATTAGATCTTACTACAAAAGCCTGTATGCCACAAAACTGGAAAATGCAAAAGAAATGGACACTTTTTTAGATAAGTACCATATACCAAACCTAAACCAAGACCAGGTGAACGATTTAAATAGACCTGTTAGTCGCGAAGAATTAGAAACAGTTATCAAAAATCTCCCTTCCAAAAAAAGCCCAGGGCCAGATGGTTTCAATGCAGAATTCTACCAGAACTTCCAAGAAGAGCTAATACCTATACTTCTTAATGTATTTCACAATATAGAAACAGAAGAGTCATTGCCAAATTCCTTTTATGAAGCTACAGTTACCCTGATACCAAAACCACACAAAGACCCAACCAAGAAAGAGAATTACAGGCCTATCTCACTCATGAACATCGACGCAAAAATTCTCAATAAAATACTGGCAAACCGAATCCAAGAACACATTAGAAAAGTTATCCATTATGATCAAGTAGGCTTCATTCCAGAGATGCAGGGCTGGTTCAACATACGCAAATCTATCAATGTAATCAACCATATAAATAAACTGAAAGAAAAAAACCATATGATCATTTCATTAGATGCTGAAAAAGCATTCGACAAAATTCAACACTCCTTTATGATAAAGGTCTTGGAGAGATTAGGGATACAAGGGTCATACCTAAATATAATAAAAGCTATTTACAGCAAGCCGACAGCTAACATTAAATTAAATGGAGAAAAACTCAAAGCCATCCCACTAAAATCAGGAACACGACAAGGATGTCCACTCTCTCCATACCTCTTCAATATAGTGCTTGAAGTTCTAGCAATAGCAATAAGACAACATAAGGGGATCAAGGGGATCCATATTGGAAAGGAAGAAGTTAAGCTTTCATTATTTGCAAATGATATGATAGTATACATAAGCGACCCCAAAAACTCTACCAAAGAACTCCTACAGCTGATAAACACCTTTGGTAATGTGGCAGGATACAAAATCAACTCCAAAAAATCAGTTGCCTTCCTATACACTAAGGATAAGGAAGCAGAGAGGGAAATCAGAGAAGCATCACCTTTCACGATAGCCACAAATAGCATAAAATACCTTGGGGTAACTCTGACCAAGGAAGTGAAAGATCTATTTGGCAAGAACTTTAAGTCTTTGAAGAAAGAAATTGAAGAGGACACCAGAAAATGGAAGGACCTCCCTTGCTCTTGGATTGGGAGGATCAACATAGTAAAAATGGCAATTCTACCAAAAGCAATCTATAGATTCAACGCAATCCCCATCAAAATCCCATCAAAATTCTTCACAGATCTGGAGAAGACAATAATCAACTTTATATGGAAAAACAAAAAACCCAGGATAGCCAAAACAATCTTATACAATAAAGGATTGTCTGGAGGCATTACCATCCCTGACTTCAAACTCTATTACAGAGCTACAGTACTGAAAACGGCTTGGTACTGGCATAAAAACAGAGAAGTCGACCAATGGAATAGAATAGAAGACCCTGACTTTAGCCCACAAACCTATGAACACCTGATTTTCGATAAAGGAGCTAAAAGTATACAATGGAAAAAAGAGAGCATCTTCAACAAATGGTGCTGGCAAAACTGGAAGTCAATCTGTAGAAGAATGAAAATAGATCCATATATATCACCATGCACAAAACTCAAGTCCAAATGGATTAAAGACCTCAATATCAGTCCAAACACACTGAATCTGATAGAAGAGAAAGTGGGAAGTACTCTACAACACATGGGCACAGGAGAACACTTCCTACGTACAACCCCAGCAGCACAAACACTAAGGACATCATTGAATAAATGGGACCTCCTGAGACTGAGAAGCTTCTGTAAAGCAAAGGACACTGTCACTAAGACAGAAAGGCAACCCACTGACTGGGAGAAGATCTTCACCAACCCTGCAACTGACAAAGGTCTGATATCCAAAATATACAAAGAACTCAAGAAATTAGACCGTAAAAGGTTAATCAATCCAATTATAAAATGGGGCACTGAGCTGAACAGAGACTTTTCAACAGAAGAAGTTCAAATGGCCAAAAGTCACTTAAGATCATGCTCAACTTCCTTAGCAATCAGGGAAATGCAAATCAAGACAACATTAAGATACCATCTTACACCGGTCAGAATGGCTAAAATAAAAAACACCAATGATAGCCTCTGCTGGAGAGGTTGTGGAGAAAGGGGCACTCTCATCCATTGTTGGTGGGAATGCAAACTTGTGCAACCACTTTGGAAAGCAGTGTGGCGGTTTCTCAGGAAAGTCGGGTTCAACCTACCTCTTGACCCAGCAATACCACTATTGGGAATATACCCAAGAGATGCCCAAACATACAACAAAAGTATATGCTCAACTATGTTCATAGCAGCATTGTTTGTAATTGCCAGAACCTGGAAACAACCTAGATGTCCTTCAATGGAAGAATGGATGAAGAAAGTATGGAATATATACATATTAGAGTACTACTCAGCAGTAAAAAACAATGACTTCTTGAATTTTGCATACAAATGGACGGAAATTGAAAACACTATCCTGAGTGAGGTAAGCCAGACCCAAAAAGAGGAACATGGGATGTACTCACTCATATTTGGTTTCTAGCCATAAATAAAGGACATTGAGACTATAATTCGTGACTCTAGAGAAGCTAAATAAGAAGGTGAACCCAAAGAAAAACATATAAGCATCCCCCTGAATATTAACCTTCATCAGGCGATGAAAGAAGACAGAGACAGAGACCAACATTGGAGCATTGGACTGAAGTCTCACGATCCAAAGGAGGAGCAGAAGGAGAGTGAGCACGAGCAAGGAACTCAGGAAGGCGAGGGGTGCACCCACACACTGAGGCAATGGGGATGATCTATCGGGAACTCACCAAGGCCAGCTGGCCGGGGACTGAAAAAGCATGGGACAAAACCGGTCTTGCTGAACATAATGGACAATGAGGACTACTGAGAACTGAAGAACAATGGCAATGGGTTCTTGATCCTATTGCATGTAATGGCTTTGTGGGAGCCCAGGTAGTTTGGATGCTCACCTTAATAGACCTGGATGGAGGTGGGTGGTCCTTGGACCTCCCACAGGGCAGAGAAACCTGCTTACTCTTTGGGCTGAGGAGGAAGGAAGACTTGATTGGGGGAGGGGGAGGGAATGGGAGGTGGTGGCGGGGAAGAGGCAGAAATCTTTAATAATTAAATTAATTAATTAATAAAAAAAAAAAAAAAAAAAAAAAAAACTCAAGTACATTTAATTTGATTTGTATAATGGCTGAAGATTCTCCAGACCTGATAGAAGGCAATAGGTTGTCAGTCATCAATGACAAAAATTCACAGAATATCTCAGATGAACCAAATACTGTATAGCACATATAATAAAAACCCATAGACAGAAATTGGAGATCAACCTGAAAACAAGAAAAGTAAAGCAACCAAGCCACTAGCCACTAGGGAAGTCTTACCTCTTCCAAGGATGGGTGACTACAGACTAAGCAGACTAAACAGACCGAGCCTTTCTCTCTTCCAATTTTATATTCTCTCTCATACTGGGATTAAAGATGTATGATTCCCTAGTACTGGGATTAAAGGTGTGAGGCACCACCACCTGAGTTTATTTCTACATTGATTTTGTGTATCCCAGGGTGGCCTTGAACTCACAGAGATCCATCTGCCTCAGTCTCCCAAATCCTGAGATTAAAAAAGGTGTGTACCATCATTGCCTGACTTCTAGTGTCTTAGCTTTGCCCTTCTGGTCTTTAGGCAAGTTTTATTTTTTAAAACATAAATAAGATATCACTGTAGTTCCTCTTTTTGTCTAAAATAAAAAAGGCTATAATTAGTATAAGAAAATCTATATTTAGCAAGTGCAATAACTATAAATAATATATACAGGCAACAAGTACATCAACAATGTGTCTAGCCTATTTGCATTTGATAAATTTAGAGAAAATACTCCATATCTATCCTATCTTGGTGAGTCCAAAGTCTTGTACCTGATTTACTTTCTATCATATCTTGCTTTATGTATCTGGTATTCAAGAAAAAAAATATAACTATAACTGTCTAGTCTTCAACTCCCTCAGAGGAGCGAGAAGGAAATAATATTAACTGAATAAACAGGAAGTGCAAGTAAGCAACTTCCAAAAATTTTGAGAAATGACAGAAACAGCTGGCTTTCTGAATAGTCATCCAAAGATCCTCTGCAACATTGGGGCATCCATCTTCAGCCTACAGGCCTAGCATATCTGACAGACTTTTCTATGAAGCAGGATATTATGAAGGACTGTCCCACCTTGTGTTGACAATGTTTTGTCAGTCACTTTCTTTTGTGTTCTGCTTGTACAATTTGGACACCATACTGTCAGCCATCAAGGCAAGGGCATTTTATTGTGCACTGACTTACTTTTGCCACAAAGAAAGTAAACTCCATGTGGAGTTTCTTCAATGCCCATTATCTTCTTTTAAGTATATTTGTGATTCTAGAAGCAGACATGTTTCATTGTCATAAAAAATGAGCCTATATTATTAAAATATTTTAAATGCCATATTCTGTAGATCTCTGAAGTGTTTGAAGATGACCTATCTAAAATATATCTTTGTTTTCTTGAAAACATACCTAATGTGACTACAGGTTTGATTATACTAGGTGATTAACTACTAACCTGCATTTCATTTTTATCCTAAACAATTGGTAATACTAATTTTCAAGTACTTAAAATTTACATTACATTTTTAAATGAGTTTTATAGGTACAATACTTTTAAAAAGATTAGAAACATATGTACAGTATATTTTAACAAATTAATCTCAAAATACAAAATTTATAAACAATATACAAAAGTCCAATCCAATATAAAACATGTAAAACTAGTAGTGGCTTTCCAAAAGTAGATTCAATAATCTACCTTTTTATCTTATCATATTTATATTCAATACTGTTCATTACAGTAAATGAATGCAGCAGGAGGGAGGATTTTCACTATTTACTGGAGATTCTTCAGCTATGCTGTCATTTGAACTGCAAATGTGGAGAAATTTTGGCTAAGGTCTTTGGATTTCTTTGAGTGATAAATTCAATTTTCCTTGTTTTTGTTTTTGGTGTGACTGGGTAATGAGCCGATGAAACTTCTGCTTAAATTGGAGTCTTCTTGGTTATAGTCTATCATAATCAATTACATCAGATGGTGGTAAGAGTTGAACTATGCTGTTTCTAGCATGCATATAATGAATTTGTAGTGTCTAGTACTTCAGAAAGTGACCTTATTTAGAAGTAGGATTGCTGAAAATATAATTATTGATGATTAGGTCACACTGGATACAGATTGCAGTCAGAACAGAGATATGTGTGTGTGAAAAACCTTGTAAAAGGCATGAGAGGAGGGCAGCCACCCTGGAACCTAGAAATGTCTGGAAAAGTCATCGACTAATGGCCTCTAGAACTGGTGTGTACTGTTATTTCCTGATATTTTAACCTGCCTAGTTTGAAGTATTTTGCTAGGTCAGCCAGCCACAGTGAGCAAATGTGAAAGATAGCACACTTAACAGAAGGAGTTTCACTAAGGAGGCAACTAACTTCTTAGAAAATACAATATGGATTTAGTCTATATGTTTTCCATGTTACCTGATATGCACTGAATTGTATCCCCTGAAGCTCATATTTCAGCAGTTGAAAGAGTTTTCAATATGTAATATTATGTCATCTATAATCAGAGATTATTCTACTTCTGTCTTTCTGATTTGGGTACCCTTTTCTTGCCTCGTTGTCTCTGCAAGTCCTGATTGGCTAGCACTCCCTTCCAGT
Organism: Chionomys nivalis; assembly: GCF_950005125.1. Classification (NCBI taxonomy): domain Eukaryota; kingdom Metazoa; phylum Chordata; class Mammalia; order Rodentia; family Cricetidae; genus Chionomys; species Chionomys nivalis. The sequence continues at coordinate 112,396,164 of NC_080087.1, forward strand.
GCTGTATTGAACTGAGGAGGCAGACGGTAGACACAGAAGATGTATTATATGTCTTAAAGTGAAAACTTTCATGACCAAGTGTGATGTTAGTTAGTAGTCGGCTGGGACCAAACTAAGGACATCCTATGCCTTAGGCAAGCACTCAGCTACTGAGCTATACCCCCAATCTGTTGTGCTGAGGAATGTTCCTTTTCTGCCTAAGTAATTAGACATACTTTCCCACAAAAGATTATTGAGTTCTTTCAAATGTTTCTCCCTATCCATTGAGATAATGCAATTCCTTTATCCTGCTATTTGGTACATCTTACCAATTTATTTGCTTGTGGCAAACTGCATTCTACAAATAAATTTCACTTGATCATGATGTTGGATCATTTTAATGTGCTGAGAATGTGGGTTGTTAAAATTTTGTTAAGGATTTTTTTGTATCTATGTTCATGCAGCTTACTAGACTGTAATCTTCTTTTTCTTACATTTGCTATTAGGATGTTGGCCTTATAAAAATACTAGAAACATTCTAGCTTCTAATTTTAAAAAAGTATTTAGGAAATATTGGTACAATTATCATTTAGGTGTTTAATAGTCATTCACCTATAGGATTCACTTTGTTAGAAGGGTTTTGAATACTAGTTTAACATGACTGTTTGTTGCTGGCAGAAATGTAAATAATTGAAGCTATTATGGGAAAGAATATATATATTCTTCAGAAAGAGAGATTGCTCAGTGGTTAAACATGCAGACTGCTCTTGTAGAGGACCCAAGTTCATTTCCAGCATCCACATCAGGTGGCTCACAGCCCCCAGCAACACCAACACCAGGTATTTAATAGTTGGTCTTAGGCTATTACTGAATTAGTCAACCACTTCTCTGTTGCATATTATTATTATTTTTAACTTGTTAATACCAAATTACTGATAAAAACTGTATTATCTTCACATGAAAAATACCACATAGTTAATATATAATGTAATAATTTTGATGACATTTTAGTGATTCAATACTGTCTTCTGGCTTCTGTGGGCATACACTCTTGTGCATGCATCCACACATCTAATTAAAAATAGACAAATAAAACTCCTGAAAACAGAAACTACTCTTTGATGCATTCATCTGTGGGTATATCCTTGCATATACCCACAGATATTGAAATCAGATCTCAAAAAAATTGTTCACCATAGAGTAAATCATAAAAGCTGATATACAAAAGCAATATTAATATTCATGAGCAGATGAATGAATGTTTTAAAAGCCATACCTTTAAAAAATATTTTTCAGTCTTTCAAAATGAGGAGATCCCATCATTTGAGACAGCATGGCTTAATCTGGGCACTAATATACTAAATGAAATGAAGCAGAAAAATACTACATGGTACCATGTGTGATGAATCTCAAACAGTTATATGCCACAGAAGGGAGTTGGGAGACCTTAATCAAAGGGTATGCAGCTTTGTTCTCCTAAGATTAAAAAGTCCAGGAGAGCTGTCATAGAAAACCACTGATATATGAAAATCCTGCACTACAAACTTAAACCTTTGCCAAGAGTAGATTTATGTTAACCACTCTTATAACGAAAGCTAAAGATGATCATGGCAGATAAGAGAGTGAAAAGCAGTCTTTGGTGGAGATAGATAAGTCTATGGTGTAGATTTTGATGAAACGTCATAAGATAATATATATATATATACAGTCACCAATATTATTACAATATATATTAATATGCAGTGTTTTCATGTGAAAATACTAAATTTTTGTTGGTAGTATGGCTTTAACAAGTCAAAAATAATGATAGGCAACAAAGTAATGGATTCAGTAATAGCTTAAGACCAACTGATAACTGGAGTGTTAATACTGGAAACAAAAAATATATGTGATTTTAAGAAATTTAAAAAGAAGAGATTGGTACAGACAGATGGACACTGGACCATGTTGGAAGGTGAGTACCTGCAAAGCCCAGAATGAAGGTTTTGGAGAATCCAAACCTATTGAAAGTTTTCCAGCAGAAAAATGTACCCTCTGTGATTTTTAACCATATGGCCTGTAGCATTTTGTTATAGTAGCACTGTAATCCTAACGCTCTATCCATTTGTGTCAGTTATTGTTTGATCTTCTCCATAGATGGGGATTGGTTGAGTTATTCCTACTTTGTGATAAATAGAGACCAGACCCAAAGTAAACTTTCAGGATATATATATATATATATATATATATATATATATAGTGTGTGTGTGTCTATATATACTGAAATTTGATATATTATGTACACACACATACACGTATAGTATGTTTTTGCAGCCTGATAGCAATTTCCCCTCCCTCCTTTCCTCCAGGTCGCTCTCCCTAACCTCCCCTCTCCCCCTACCTTATCTACTCTTTCTCCTCCATTTCTCTTCAGAAAAGGCCTTCCGTGATACAAATCATTTCTGGTATATCAAGTTGCAGTGAGACTAGGCCCATCTTCTCCTCCTAAGACTGGACCAGGCAACTCAGTAGGAGGAAAGGGAAAAGGCAACAGAGTCGGAGACAGCCCCTGCTCCCACTGTTAGGAGTTCCACAAGAAAACCAAGCTGCACAACTGTAACATATATGCAGAGGGCCTAGGTCAGTCCCATGCAGGGTCTCTGACTATCTGTTTAGTCTTTGTGAGTCCCTCTGAGCCAATCTTAGTTGATTCTGTGTGCGTGTGTGTAATTTTTTTTTTTTTTGGTGGTGTCCTTGACCCCTCTGGCTCCTATAATTCTTCCTCCTCCTATTCCTCAGGATCCCCCAAGCTCTACCTAATGTTTGCCTGTGGGTCTCTCAAGTTGGATATTTTATTTCTTCTAAGAAATCAACACAAAAGGTTGTCCAGTCATGGAAGCAATTAAGATGTTTATTTCCAAGGAAATAAACCTTTCATTCCATTACTGATTTCCTCTCAAGAAGGAACAGCATTCCTCGTTTGAAACCTCGTTTGAAACACCAATAGCTTGTCTTGGGTTGTGGGGAGTTAACTGTGGGGATACATGGAATTGGTCTCTTTTCTATTGTATTCAGTTTTTTTTTTTCACGGTGATCTGTAGTTGGGATTACCTGGTCCATGGTGGATGACAACCACAGGCACATATAATCAAGGAAGGGACATTTGGTGTCATGTGTGCTTGAATAAGACATTAGGGAACCCTGAACATTCAAGGAACTCAGAGCATCCCAAGCCTACTTTAGCCCTCTGTCTCTGCAGTCCCAAGCCAGAGTAATGTAGTACTGGGTCACAGCGTACATATACTCCAAGTAAACCTCAAAATGATTAGTCTGCTGTTTTCTCTTGGTTCATTATGTGTCTAAAGGAGGCAGTATTCTAAGGAAGGGTTTTCATCATCTGCTAGTTAAAAATCACTTACCATGTCTAGCCATCAATGCTGGTGGTACTTTTTGATACTACCCTGGCTCTGCTTGTGTCCTCTGTGAGCCCTGTAGTGATCCCAAATTCTACTAGAATTCTGGATTGTGTATATAAATATATATATATTTCAAACCATAGAAGACTAAACTATTTCCCAAGTGTATTTCAAAAAACACTGGGACCCCTTATAGCAGAGGTTTTTTTTTTTTTTGATGCAAGTTAGCAAAACAAAGCAAGAATGTGTGGGTGTGTGCATGTGTACACATGTGTGCTATTACAGGAAACAACAAACATAAACAACAACCACAACAAAAACACCAAGGCAGAGACACAACAAGAATCACCGAGGAACTTATTCAATGGAAGGGCAGAGAAACGGGCAGCCCCTGGCAGGTGCAGGAATTGCTTGAGGAATGAGAGCTCTACTGCAGAAGCAGTCTCTCTCCTCCAGCTCCACATCTCCACAATTCTCATGTGCACTAGGAAGGGGTCGGCTAGCCACCTCCCTTGGGTCGCTGCCGATCTCGTGGCTAAGGAGTACAAGGTACTTCTAATAGAGAAACCATTTCACTCAGTTGAGCCTATTTCCCCAAAGAAACAAAGAATGTGATTTTTCAAAAGAGGGGAATTGGTAGCCAAAAAGCAACAGATGGGGACTTGCAGTTTCTTTAGTATAGGAGAGTCGTTTTTGAGTGGTACACTTTTGGTTTTGTCGGTTTTAGCCAGTGCACGTTCCTTACAGGGCTTTCTTCCAGCTGGCAGTGTGTATGCTAACACTTCCCACCGCGCAAGAAGTGTCCCCTTTGCTATGATACCTCTGTCAGCCAGGCATCAGCTGGTTGCTCTTTAAAGACCATCCTGGGTCCTCCCAGAGCTGGCCTTGAGTTTGTGTCACAGACGGCTGCTGAAGCACATGGAGATCTTTTGGCACACTGAAGCCTTGTTCATGTAAATATTATTATTAATAGTCATTATCGGAAACAAGGAACATCTTGACATTATAAAGAGAGAGCCAGCTTAGCTTGGGTGCCAAGGGAAGCAGCTGCATGAAGCGGGAATGGAATTCGGAGACTCTAGACAGGCTGGAGGAATGTTCTTCGCTGTTGAGTTTTAGTAGACTTTCCCAGCAGGTGAGACGGAGATGCTGGAAGGTTCCAGGTGGACAGATATGTAGATTCTCTTGCTTTCTAACAAGGTAGCGTTAAGTCTGCAAAGACCTCTGTGATGATGCATTTGATTTTCAGATTGATTGGGTCGAGAAGGGTTAAGATTAACAAGGCCATATCCATGGAAGACAAACTAGATGGAAAGACCCACCACGCGTATGGGTAGAAGCATCACATGGGCCAGAGGACCAAGCAGAATAAAATGGGAAGAAGCAGAAGGCTGACAGTGCCAGTACTCTGGCTTCCCAGATGCCTGGTCTACCACACCCTCCTGTTCATAGTGTTCTGAACCTCTGGAATCAGGAATCCCAGTTGTCTTTCCTCCCCTGGAGTAGTTTTGCTCAGACATTTTTTCACAACAGGAAACTGACTCACACAATTCCTGAGGAAAATGTTGATTTGCATGCCATCTTCTCATTGAGACTTCCACATGAGACTGGAATTCTGGCAGAAAATATAAGCTTTCCTAGGCCTCGGGGAAAGCGTTCACTTAAACTTCTTTCTTCTGGTACCCTAACATCTAGAGAATTGAGAACCGAGTAGAAAAAGGCTCATCAGTGTCTTAGTTAGGCTTACTATTACTGTTATAAAATGCCACGGTCAGCTTGGTTTGAGGGAGGGTTTATTTGGCTTACATATCCTGAATGACATCCTGTCATCAAAGGCAGTCAGGGCAGGAGGAACTCAAACAGGGCAGCAACCTGGCGACAGGAGTGGATGCGAAGACCACGAAGAGTGCTGCTTACTGACTTGTTCCTTATTACTTGTTCGGTTGGCTTCCCTAGAACCCCCAGGACCACCAGTCTAGGGTGGGACCACCCACATTGAACTGAGCCCTCCCATATCAATAGATTACTAATTAAGAAAATGCTCTCCAGGCTTGCCTCTAATCCAGTCTCATGGAGGTATTTTCTCAAATGAGGTTCCTACTCTCTGATGATTACGGTTTTTGTCAAACTGACAGAAAACAAGACAGGACAGCAGGTGCCAAGACTCTTCTAAGGTCACAGCCAAGGTATTTTTCCTCTGTTGAACATACAAATCACAAAATCCTGCCAAATTTAATACGATGTCTCATTGTTTAATGTTTTTCTGCATGTTGTCTAGAGGCACCAACATGCAAAGAAAACATCGTTAGTTGTATAAAAAAGATACAGAATACAGCCCCAGCACTCATGAAGCTGGGAAGAAGGAGATGCTTCTGGGAGATTAATGCATCACTGGTATAAATCTGTGGTTCCATGAGATAGAATAGCAAAGCATACAGAGCAAGTAGCAAGAATTAGCAGAGTATCCTTATACAGACTGTGCCCTTTTCAGCTTCTGGGACCATGATTCTATACTGTCAAGCCATAGGGAGTTGGGTAAAGCTTGAGGACTATAGATGCACCAGTGAGTACCCGAGGTACACATGGCACAGAGAGATGGGCAGACTAGAAAGGCTGAGCCATTGAGTTAAAAGCAATCTTCCAGGACAAGTTCAGGAGCAAACTCCATGAGAGGAAATTCCCTTTCTCTAATCCTGAGCTTGGCTGACATTCAATGACAGAGGTCATCTGGTGACATTTTGAAGTCCAAAAAGTTTGATCAGTAATTCTTTCTAAGTCTCAAATCATGCAGAACATATTATTTTCTTGGGAGAACCATATTAATCCCTATTTAATACAGTGAGTCTGATTTTCATCAGATAAAAGTCTGAGTGGATAAAAGTCCTTTACCTGACCTTTCTACTGCCCCAGAACAATAGCCAACAATGCATATACAAAATATACATGCCAAGGTAATTTCTATGGGGCCACAGTCTTTAAAGTAGGACACCCCCCCCCCCACACACACACAGAAGGGTTAGAGCTCAGACAAAGGGAATGGATTTTGTCTAGTGTGAGGGTGAGAAGTGGTAGTGAGGAGAGAGATGAAGGACAGAACCTGAAATGTTCTGGAAAAAGCCCGGAAATGCTTACTGGAGAATTTTTATTACATTTTCCTTATAAATGTCTCTCCCCATTTCTTTGCAAAATTTTTTGTAGGATCTACATGACTTGCAAATATACTTTGTGATTTTGTTATTGGATCTCTTTGAGACTTGGAGCAATAAGCCACCGGTCTCATAGTAGCATGAAAGGATAAGGAAGACAAAATAACTCAGAGTAGATGTATCGTGTCTGGCCATGCCATTTTAGCTAGATGTTACCCTATGTCTACCCCCATGTAGATTGACTCATATATATAACTTCACTTAATCCTTACAACGATCCAGCAATGCAGGGACTGGTATTCCTTCTGTTGAATATGTGTTGTGATCTCCTTCCTTAGATAAGAGGCTGAAAGCATGTTCTAGGTTAGTGTTTATTTCATCACTTTAACCTATATTTTCTTTAAATTTAAAACTTATTTTTTGACAGTATATGTATAAAATGTATTTTGATCATTTCACCCTTCCATTATCCTCTTTTTTCCCCTCCCCCCGTTGAACTCTTCCTCTATCCAACAATGCCTCCTTTGCTTTAATAACGTCTTTCTTTGTGTGTGACCCACGAGTCTAATTAGGGTTGCCCATGTGAGCATACATGGTTGACTATTTCCTGGAACATGGGCAACTCAACAGTGGTTACACCACAGGAGAAAATAATTCTCACTCCCCAGTAGCCATTAATGCCTTTGACTCCTCAGGGAGGAGAGGGACCTCAAAAACTTCTCCCTATCCGTGATGGAATGATGACGGGTCCCATCTCAAGCAGGTCTTCTAATAAACAGCCTCCACTTCTGTGCATTTGCCTCACATCCACTGGGCACTTACTTAGATTGGTTCAGACCGCGGATGTGCCATACAGAAAGCACCTGTGGGTATTTGTTTAATTGGACTGAAGCAGGAAAGGAATGTGATTGACATTAGTGGTCTAAGCTAGATTCTCGAGCGTTGGTTGACAATTCAAGTTGGAATCTCATTTTTCATCGTTGAAGTGGCTGACATCTCATATGGTGTCTTGCAGGAATATGTGCCTGACACATTATCTTGAAGAGCTGGCTATGATACCAAGGCTCAGGCTAGCGTGAGAACCCCAAAGCTAAAGTTTCTCTTGGAACCATCCTTCATTGAAGAAGCTGCATGCAGCCCGGCTTATTGAACTCTGAGGCACATAGCTGTTTTTAACATTTAAGCTTACAAACACAATTTGTTATGATTTTGTGCATTCGAGGCGGGTCTTGCATAGTTCTCTAAGCCTTTCTGCACTGCGAGACTTAATGCTAGTCTCTGTTTATTTATTTTATCTAAGCTGGTGGGGATAGCATTGTAGTGCCTCGAAATCATCAGTTAAAGAGAGATGTGATAACCAACTCTCAAAACCCTCCCGCACTTTCAGAGTAATAAGAGTTCAGAACTGTCTTCAGTTTTTCTGAAAACTTAACAGAAACCACACATTTTCCCATGATAAGATCACCACAGCAAACCAAAGCCGTTCATTTGCCTTTGGCAAGTTCTTTATTAGTTTAATGTGTTAATTATGTTCATCTCTTATTGATTGACAGTTCCAAAGAACAATTATACATATCTCAGAAAAGGAAATAAAATAACTGAATTATTATTATTATTATTTTTAAAATGTGTCCCAGGCTTTTTTTATTTAAGAACAAAATGACGAGTGTTGGGCTCAAGATCAACAGAATCACTGAACTTCATCTCTTCCACTTCAACCCTTTTGGGGCTTCCAATCCCTTTTCAGTAAATGAACTTAACCCCGAAAGTATGGGGGCTCCAGGTTCTCTTCTTCTACCTCCGTTTTTTGCCTCACCTTACACAATCCCTCGGCAGGGCTGGCGCCTCAGTTTGAATGCATGGGAGAGCTCTTCCTTCTCCTTAAGAATAGTCAAAGCTTGATAGTTTGTCCTTCTGGCACCAGTTACAGAAATATACTCAGACCACATCCTTCTCCAAGCTGCTTAGCGCTGATGCTGATCTGTCCGACTGCGGGGTTGGGCTTCGGCACTGTGGAAACATGCTCTCCAGGTTCCCCCTCACACAGTTCTCAGTGCTCCCCTGTTTTCTCTTGCTGACCTGCAGAAGGTCTCTGCTTCGCATGCCCCCTAAAGGTTCTCGTTGTCTTCGGCTTCCTCCACCCATCACTCCAGCTAGGATGCAGTTTGCATGTGCTCTTGAAGCCCAGATGCAGGGCCTCAAAGCAGCAGATGGTTGTCTGTCTGTACACCTTTCCAAAGAGAATGCCCAGGGTGAACCCCATACTGACCTGGGTGTACCTTAAGGTGTCTTCTGCTTCAACAGCTTGGTGATATGGTCTAGTTCCTTCTGCAGGGCTTTCATGTCCTGGGACACCTTGGGAGTCAGTTCCACCTTCTCCAACTTCATGGAGCAGAGGCAGACAGCACAGGGTCCAGGCAAGGCCCCCTCTGAGTTGCTCTCCACTCCCCACTCCTGCCTGGCCCTCAGGCTGCAAAGTCTCCAGGCCAACTTGGGGCACTAGGCCCAGTCCAACATGAGGTCCACAGTATGCCATCCCTCTACAGAACTCACATGGTGGGGAACAAGGGGTGATCCCCAACACCTCTGAGCCTGGTTCAAGCCCTGGCCCAATTCCAGGCCTGCCTGGAGGCATTTGGAAGCTTAGCCAGATCCAAAGGTCCACCCAGCCTGGCTCCAGCCCTCCTGACTCATCACCTCCAGAAGGCAAAATCTGAAGCCAGATGTCCAGCTATCTGGAAGGTAGGTACCCCAAGCAGGGATGCTGACAGAAGCCTGAATTGTTATTGTGTTGGCAGTTCTTTGAGTAGTAAATATATTTTCAATCGAATACTCTTTGGGAAATACCTGTTGCAACATGATGTTGGGAAAAGAACTTTTGAGAAGTTGCATGCTTCACTGAAGGGAACATTTGAGTCTGGAAGTTAAGAGGATCCCAAGTTCAGCCTTGGCCCTCTCTCAGCGGTGTCTAACCCTTCTCCCTGCAGGGGGAGGTTTGTTACACTGAGAACATATGTCCCGCAACTTCTGTTTAATGCAGACAATGAGTGCGGGTGAATAAAGAACAATGAAGCCCCTTTGTGATCGGTACATTAGGGCAGTTGATCAAAAGATGCTTGATGGCAAGGAACCCTGATTGAGGTAGTTACAGGGACAACAACAGGAGGCCCATGTGTCTTCTGGGAGCCAGCATGTCCCTTCAGGACTCATCAACACGGCTTCATTAGAACACCGTCACCTGCATTTCCTGCCTCGTTTCTGTTTCTGACATGCCATCATCTTGGTCTTTATGATTCTGTTGCATCTGAGCCCCATTTTTCCTCCTGAGAATGCAGGACCCTTAAACACAGAGGAAACCTCAGCAGAGAAAGCACAGCCAGTTTGCCTGGGAAGAGTCGCCGCAGCTCACTTTCGAATGTACTTCTATCCAGTATTTTCTCCAGTGTAATGAAAGAAAACATTGAGAATGAAAAACAATATCCTTAGGAAGGGAAAGAAATTGCTGTTATTGGAACCGGAGCAAAGAACACAAAGAGACTGCCTGCCCTTCAGCAAGGCCAGTCTCCTGTCAATGACAGCTCATTCTTTAAGACGGGAATGTGGAGGACACATGACTTGTGTCTAGAGCGAGAGAAAAACGCATAGAGAACACGAACACTCTTCGTGATGAAACAGAAGAGGTAAAAAAAAATATTGGGAGTATGTTTTCCTAGTCTCTTGCTTCTGTTTTTGCTGAAACAAGCTCAAAGTCTGTAGCATGAAATGAGAATTTGGGGAAAGGGGGGAAAAATGAAAACTCACAGCAGAACTAGTGTCCTGTTTCAAAAGAGCATGTGCGTGGTGGTATAGCCTCAGGACTACCGGGTGAAGTTTCCTAAGTCCAGATTTTAAGAGGAGCATGTCTTGTCTTCAGTCTCTCTTCTTGGATGCTGCTCACGTATAAGGAACTACTACTCTCTAATTGCTCCGTAAGCTGCATCCTACAGCCCCCTATGGCTGATGCTAGCCCTGTCTGCTGTGGTCAGTGAGAGATGTGCCTTCTGTTCCTGCTTGGCTTGTTGTTGTTGTTGTTCACATGGAAAAAGAAATGAGTGCTATAAAATTTAGGAAAGTTGAATTCAGTCAATCCCAAATGCTTGTTGTCTGCTTTCTGGTCTGCCAAACTGTGAACAAGCTCTGACACAAATCCCCTCTGCTGCAGACCGGGCAGAGTCATTCACCCTGCTTCCCCACATTGACGGGCTCTATCCTATTCAGCGGAAGCAAACATCTCTTATGCGATTCTGTTATCAGGACGAGTTATTGTCTAATGAATGAAAGGATGGAACAAAAAGCACGAAGTTATAGTTCTCTGTGACTGGAATAAAAAATAATAGGCTGTCTTCTAAAATCGTAAGATACAGGGTGAAAACATTTTTGTGAAAAAGTATTTTATGAAATTTCAAGTGGATTTCAAAGCAACAACTCTATACTTTTAGAAACCAAGCAGATAAAAATGAAGTACATAAATATCTGTAACAAGTTGTTGAAAAAAAATTAATAATGAGAAAAGGTAAAATCCAAGAGTAAAGAAGTCTAGAAAGGCAACTAGAGTAGTGAGCACTAATTTAGGAATGAGTGTACGGTAAAAATGGACACTACATTTAAGAAAATACTGAAATATTACTGATAAAGTGTGCAGTGTGTCAGTGTGCTGACAATGAAACAAGGCCAAGACATCAATGTCGTTAAATAGAAATGAACAAAATGGCTGAATTCAGGAGAGAATTATTCTATGCAGATAACATTAAGAGAAGCAGTAAGTAACTGGAAGAGGAGCTATGTCATCCCAATAATATGGCTGCAAAGTCATATATGATGTATTGTTAGAAATATGAGGAGCAAAGTCATGTGTGTGTGTGTGTGTGTGCGCGCGCGCGTGTGCGCGTGCACGCACGCACATGATCCTAAAATTAAATTTTGGAAAATAAAGACACAGAAAATGTAAAAAACTACACAGATTAGAAGATTTATTAAGCTTTGTATTCTCAAAAGTGAAATAAATTTTACTTCAAGTATATTTAAAGTATGTTTAAAGTAGGCCCTTTCACACATAAACAAAATAATAAATCATAATTCTTTGTAACAGAATATTAGAAAATCATAATGCAGCACAAATAAAAAATATAATATGAAGTTGACAACTGGTTACCAAAATGCTTTCTAAATAAATATGTATTTATAGATAATTCTAAGAAAAATCTATAATATCCCTAAAAATACAGTCAGAAAATATGGCCTTAAAGGTTTTTGACATTCAACAATAAAATCTGATTTTGCCTATAACTACAAAAGCAAAGCTTTTGAGAAAAGATTTCTAAGAAAATCTAGGAAGTCTGTGATTCTGATGGCAGTGACATTCCATACTTAATTGTTAATACTGTTCTTTCCCCAATCCTTGCAGACCATTTGCCACTGAGTCACAAACACATTCAGAACGTTACACAATCCTTGCAGAATATCTTCTGAGAATGAGACACGTTGGAACAGTTGAGAAATTTGACTCGACACTGTTGCATTTGTGTCAGGAAAGCCTGTGGATCTCTTTCCATGTGAGCACTCTGGACATCCTCAGGAAGCTCTGTGGGCAGTGCCCGCAGACGGGGCAGGGGGAGCTCACAGTAAAAAAGGAACAGCAGTGGCAGGACTCAGGCCTGGGATGTGGTGGTCAGGTCCTACAGCAGAAGAACCCCAGAACCACACTGCTGGGTCAGTACCCTTGCCTCATCCTTTACCTACCCTGCATGGACGCTTTGGGGACTGCAGAGCGGTGTTTAAAGCCTGGGTCATTGGCTGTGTGACTGTAGAGTCCTCTGTTTCTACTTTACCTTCCATAGAGGTAAAAATAGTGCCTGGAGGGTTTGGGGAGATGCCCCAACAGGCATAAGGACCCGAGTTCAAATCCTCAGCACTCATAAATCTGGGTATGCTCAAAAACTTCTGGAACTCAAAGGTGTGTGATGTGGGGGTTAGAGAAGAGAAGATGCCTAGAGCTTATTGGCAAACAAACCTAGCCAAAGAGGTGAGCTCCAGGGTTAGTTAAGGACCCTATCTCAAAGGATAAGGTGAAGAACAACTGGTAAAAATACCTCTGTCCTCCGCACATATGAACACCCCCCCACATGTTCACACACATGTTCATATACATCACACACACACACATACACAAAATACCTGGGGTTATTGATGGGACTAATGAGATAGTAAATATACCCACTGTGTGTAGCTCAGTGTCTGGAAAATGCTGCTATGAAACCTTGACTTTTATTTGTTGCGATGCATCTGTTGGTGACTCTAGAGGTCTATCCCTAGCTAACCATAAGCCTCCCATCTCTATCCCCCACATCACACACCCTTGAGTTCCATAGTTTGAACACAACTGTTAATCTCTCAGATAATTGGCATGGATTAGGTGAGTTCTTCCAGCAGGCTTAGAAATGTACTGAGACAATTTTGTTCTGTCTAATGCCAAGACCTAAAAGGATTCAAGCCAGACACACCTACCTGTAAATCCCACATCGATTTATAACAATGCAATCAGGCATATTATTTACCTCTCTCCATTTCATAACTGAGAGCATGGTGCTGATAATGATCTGTTGTAAAGGTTCCAGCAGAGGGTGGCTGTGTAATATACCAGCAGAGTGATGCAGAGGAAGAGTTCAGTAGAAGGCAGCCATTGTTAGCAGGATACTGACATAGAACCACACTGTTGTGGATTTTTCTTTCTTTACAGTATTGTCCACACATGTTATCTATAATTTGTGTTGTGAATTTAAATATTTTTGTAAGATGATTTTTTTTTCTACTAGGTAGGTTTGGAATTTTGAAGAATCCTAGCGGGATTTTTATTTTATCACAAAATTTGTAGAGCCTATTCCTTATCCATTGAAGTCATGTCTGGAGGAGGAGTAAGTATGTGTTAGGCAGCAGTGGGATCAAAGATGAGAGAATCACTTGGGAAATGCCGTAGGGTAGAAAGAAACTGAGTCACTAATGGAAAGACAGTGGAACTTTGTCAAAATATGGTCGTGTATTTGGAATTGGTTAGTTTCAGGAAAACATCTTAAAATGATGGTACCACCCACTAACCATAAGGCAGCTAGGCTTTTAAGCAACTGAAGATTCGGTGTTTCTTGGGATGGAATGGCAATTCCTTTTTAAATGTTTTATCTGTCTTATACCAATGTATCAGATGTCTGCTTGATTGTCTGTCTGTCTATCTGTGTATCTATGTATCTATTTATCATCTGTCTTCTACCTATTATTCATTCATCTATCTATCTATCATCTATCTATCTATCTATCTATCTATCTATCTATCTATCTATCTATCTATCTATCTACTATCTTCTACCTACCTATCTACATATCTATCTTTTATTATCTATTGATACATTATCTATCTATCATCTATCTATCTATCTATCATCTATCTATATCCACCTATCTATCTTCTATCATTTATCCATCCATAATCTATCAGCTATCTATCTGTCTGTCTGTCTGTCTATCTATCATCTATCTATCTTCTACCTATCACCTATCTACCTACCTATTTAGTATCTATCTATCTATCTATCTATCTATCTATCTATCTATCTATCTATCTATCTGATGTAGGTGGGTCTTCTATCTATCTGTTGCTTTCATTGGTTAATTAATAAAGAAAACTGCTTGGCCTGATAGGGCAGAATTTAGATAGGTGGAACAAACTGAACAGAATGCTGGGAGGAAGAAGGCAGTGAGACAGACGCTATAGCTCTCCTCTCCAAGATGGACGCAGGTTAAGATCCTTCCCAGTAAGACACCACCTCGTGGTGCTACACTCATTTATAGAAATGGGTTAATCAAGATGTGAGAGTTAGCTCATAAGAGGCTAGAGATAATGGGCCAAGCAGCATTTAAAAGAATACAGTTTGTGTGTTGTTATTTCTGGGGCTAAGCTAGCTGTGCGGGAGCTCGGCAGCAGAACGCAGCCCATTGCTCCTTCTACATCTATCTATCTTCTACCTATCACCTATTTACCTACCTATTTAGTATGTATGTATGTATGTATGTATGTATGTATGTATGTATCTATCTATCTTTCTATCTATCTATCTATCTATCTATCTATCTATCTATCTATCTATCTATCTATCTATCTATCATCTATGCCAGTGATACGTACAAATGTTAGTGATATGTGTATATATTTATACTAACAGGTTATGATCTAAAATAACACCCTTCCACTCCCACACTTTTACCTCTCTCCACCCTTCCTTCACACACTGTACTTGGAGAGCCCCAGGGGGAAAATACTGCATTAGCTGCTCCGAGTATAAAAATAGACTCAAATGATGGTGAAAACCTGAAAGTGTCACAAGACTTAAGGAATTAATTCTGTTAGCATTATCGATGTGCCACATTATATTCTTTTAATAGAATCATTAGCCAAAGGATAGAATAGTAAAAATATTAAAGCTAGAACACAGCTTGGAAGTAAATGAACCCAGATCATTCAAAGATGATGAAAATAAGCCTGAGAGGGGTTAAGTGACTTTGTCAAAGTCACTTGGCAACTGAGTGGTAGGCTGGGGCTGGTCCTCAATCCTGGACTCTGAACACATCGACACATTATCGATCTCAGGCTAAAGTTCTTAATCTTCCTCAGTTTCAGGATGACATCACAGGACACTGATCGTCTGGGGGACAAGAAACACTTAGAAAGCTTATAAGCTTGTGTGAAATATGTTGGAGGGAAGAAAGCAAGGACCCTGCTTATGTGCTTTTGTCCTTAATCATGAGCACTTGTGGTGAGCAGTTGGAACTTCACGATTGTGACATGAAGCTTAGCTCTTGAGGTCAATAACTCACCAGAGAGTAAAACCATAGAAACATCATCACTATAACCTTTAATTCAGCATAGTGCTCTAAAATTTGATTTTCAGATACGCTGAAAAGTCACATAGCAAGAAGAGAAGATACCTAGCTACATGTAAAGTCCCTCTGGGTAAAACCAGCAGAATTCTCAGCTGTGACTGCAGCTGTCTCTGTGGGAACACAGAGAGCCCATTGCCTAATCTCGTAATGTGTTGTTAGGAGAAGATAATGAAATCTTACACAGAAATATTTTTAAAGATTTAGAAAGCACAGAACATTTTGTTTATTTCCAGATACAGTAGGACTGTTCGGGGGAGATCTGGTTTCTGGAGAGTTTGGGGGGCAGGTATCATAACATATCTGTCTGATTTTGGAGTCTGAACTCCTAGCTACTAGAAAGTGGCAGATTATAGACAACTGAAGCACAAATAAAAATCATCTATGAGCTACCATCCCCCACTGCATCTCTGACCATGGAAGCCTTGGCCTTGACTGCCCCCGGAGTGATGAGTGTCTGGGTTCAGGGCTAGCCGGCCCTGCTCTCTAGACCCTAGCTCGCGAGGCACATCCCACACCCTACCCCCACTCAGCAAAGCCCCAGAGATCTGAGAGCAGCCTCCACACACCCACAACCATTCTCTACTGCATCTCTGACCACTGGAGCCTTAGCTTTGACTGCTCCTGGAGAGGTGAGTATCTGGGTTTCCAGCTAGAGGGCCCTACTCTCCAGGTCCTAGCCCATGGAGGAACATCTTATGCCCCACTCCCAAACAACAAGCTCCAAAGATCCAGCCTCCCCTACTGCACCTATGACCACTGAAGCCTTGGCCCTGACTGCACCAGGAAAGGACCCCCCAGGGCTGCATCAGTGACTGCCAGAAGCAGGCCCCACCTGCACTAGTAGAAAGAGTGAGCACCTAAGCCACAAGCTTCATCTGCATCAACTGGAAGAAGAGAGACCCCCCTGAAGCACAGGCCCCATCTACACCCCTTGGAGGAAGAGATGGGTACGCACCAATGAAAGAATACATTCAACAACCTAAATAGTAATATGGCAACACCTGAACCTAGTGATCCTACAAAAGGAGGACCTGAACATCCTAACCCAGAAGAAGCAGAAAAAAAACATTTTAAAATATAACTTTATGAAGGTGATAGAGACCCTTAAAGAGTGTAACTGGAGACTGCGCTTCCATTTCTCAACTACCCAGACCCAAATAATCACACAGAAACTATATTTATTACAACACTGTTTGGCCAATAGCATAGGCATATTCCTAGTTAACTCTCATCTTAAATTGACCAATTTCTGTTAATCTATATATCACCATGAGGATGTGGCCCAAGGTAAGTTTCCAGCATCTTTCTCCTTGGACAGCTACATGACATCTCTCTGACTCTGCCTTCCTTCTCCTTGCATTCAGTTTAGTTTTCCTGTCTAGCTCCATCTATTATGCCCAGCCACAATGGTAATAAAACATATTCACAGCATACAGTGGGGAATCCCACATCATCAAGAGGAAATGAAAAACTCCCTTAAAGAAATGGAGGAAAAAATAAACAAAAAACTGGAAAAAAAAATCAATGACCTTCTTAAAGAAAACCAAGAAGAGCAAGAAAAAACAATCAAGCAGGTGAAGCAAACAGTTCAAACAATGCAAGACTTAAAATTTGAAATAGATACAATAGAGAAAATACTGAGAGAATTCTGGAAATGGAAAATCTGGATAAATGAACAGGAACTACAGATACAAGCATAGCCAACAGATTACAAGAGATGAAAGAGAGAATCCCAGGAGTTGAAAATATGGTAGAGGAAATAGATATATCAGTCAAAGAAAATGTTAAATCCAACAAATCCTTAACACAAAATGTCCAGGAGATCTGGGACATCAGGAAAAGACCAAATCTTACAATAACAGGTATAGAAAAAGGAGAAGAACTCCAGCTCAAAGACACAGAAAATATATTCAACAAAACTATAGAAGAAAACTTTCCCAACCTAAAGAAAGATATGCCTATGAAGGTACAAGGTGCTTACAGAACACCAAATAGACTGGACCAAAAAAAAATCCCCTCACCATATAATAATAAATACAAAACATAGAGAATAAAGAAAGAATATTAAGAACCACAAAAGAAAAAGGCCAAGTAACATAGAAAGTCAGACCTATCAGAATTAAACCTGACTTCTCAGTGGAAACTGAAAGTCAGAAGGTTCTGGAAAGATGTGCTGCAGATATTAAGAGACCACAGATGCAAGCCCAGACTAATATACCCAGCACAGCTTTCAATCACCATAGACAGAGAAAACAAGATATTCTACTATAAAACCAGATTTAAACAATACCTATCCACAAATCCAGCCTTGCAGAAAGTCCTAGAAGTTAAACTTCAACCCAAGTGAGTTAGCTGTACCCATGAAAACACAGGCAACAGATAACCTCATACCTCATACCAGCAAACCCTAAAGAGGGTAAACAAACACTACCACTGAAAAATAACAGGAATTAACAATCACTTGTCATTAATGTCTCTTAATATCAATGGACTTAATACACCTATAAAAAGACAAAGGTTAACAGAATGGATACAAAAACAGGATCCATCCTTCTGCTACATACAAGAAACACACCTCAAACTCAAAGACAGACACTGCCTCAAAGTAAAGAATTGGGAAAAGATTTTCCAATCAAATGGACATAAGAAACAAGCAGGTATGCCTATCCTAATATCTAAGAAAATAGACTTCAAACTAAATCTATCAAAAAAATGGAGAAGGACACTTTATACTAACCACAGGAAAAATTCATCAAGATAAAGTCTCATTTCTGAATATCTATGCCCCAAATACAAGAACACCCACTTATATAAAAGAAACATTACTAAAGCTAAATTTCACATTAAAGCCCACGCACCAATAGTGGGAGACTTCAACACTCCACTGTCACCACTGGACGGGTCTACTAGACAGAAACTTAACAGAGAAATAAGGGAACTAACATGCCATGACTCAAATGGACTTTACTGACATCTATAGAACATTTTACCCAAACACAAAAGAATATACCTTCTTCTCAGCAACTCAAGGAACCTTCTCTAAAATTGACCACATACTTGGTAACAAAACAAACCTCCACAGAGACAAAAAGAACTGGAGTAACCCCCTGAATCTTATCTGATCAACATGACTTTAAGTAAGAATTTAACAATAGCACCAATTGCAGGAAGTCTACAAACTCATGGGAATTGAACAACATTCAAATGTATTGCCCCTCAGTCAAGGAAGAAATAAAAGAAAAAAATTAAAGTCTTCCTAGAATTCAACAAAAATGAATGCACAACATACCCATACTTATGGTACATTATGAAATCAGTACTAAAGGGAAAGTTCATAGTACTAAGTGCCTACATAAAGAAAATGGAGAAATCTCACACTAGTGACTTAACAATACACTTGAAGACTCTAGAACAAAAATAAGCAGACTCACCCAGGAGGAGTAAATGACAGAGAATAATCAAATTGAGAGCTTGAAATCAATAAAATAGAAATAAAAACAATACAAAGAATCAATGAAACAAGGAACTGGTTCTTTAAGAAAATGATCAAGATAGATAATGCCTTATCCAGACTAACCAAAAGGCAGAGAGAAAATATCCAAATTAAAAAAAAATCAGAAATTAAAAGGGGGATATAACAACAGACACTAAGGATTTCCAAAGAATCATTAGGTCATACTTGGAAAACATATACCCCAAAATTGGAAAATCTAAAAAAAAAAAAAAAAAAAAAAAAGGACAATTTTCTGGGTAGGTACCACATACCAAAATTAAATCAAGACCAGATAAAAAATTTAAATAAACCCTAACCCACAAGAAAATAGAAGTCATCAAAAGTCTTCCAGACAAAAAAAGCCCAGGGTCATATGGTTTCAGTGCAGAATTCTACCAGAACTTCAAAGAAGAGTGAATCTCTATACTCATCAAATTGTTCCACACAATAGAAACAGAAGGAACACTGCCAAACTCTTTTTATGAAGCTACAGTTACCCTGACACCCAAACCACTCAAAGACTGATCTAAGAAAGGGAATTACAGATCAATATCCCTCATGAACATTCATACAAAAATATTCAGTAAAATACTGGCAAACCAAACACAAAAACACATTAAAAAAATCCACCATGATCAAGTTTTTCATCCTAGAGATGCAATGATGGTTCAACATATGAAAATCTGTCATTGTAATCCATCATATAAATAAACTGAAAGAAAAAAAACATATGATCATCTCATTAGATGTTGAAAAAGCTTTTGACAAAATCCAACACCTGTCATGATAAAGGTCTCAGAGAGATCAGGGATACAAGGAACATACCTAAACATAATAAAAGCAATATACAGGAAGCTGACAGACAACATCAAAGTAAATGGAGAGAAATTCAAAGTGATCCCACTAAAATTAGGAACAAGACAAGGCTGTCCACTCTCTCAATATCTATTCAATATAGTACTTGAAGTTCTAACTAGAGCAACAAGACAACAAAGAAAGATCAAGGAATACAAATTGGAAAGGAAGTAGTCAAACTTCTGCTATTTGCAGATGATATGATAGTTTTTATAAGTGACTTCAAAAATTCTACCAGGGAACTCCTATAGCTTATAAACACCTTCAGTAATATGGCAGGACACAATATCAACTAAAAAAATCAGTAGCCCTTTTATATACAAATTATAAATTGACTAAGAAAGAAGGAAGAGAAACATCACCTTTCACAATAGCCACAAATAACATAAAATATCTTGGTGTAACCCTAACCAAAGACGTAAAAGACCTGTGCAAAAAGAATTTTAAGTCCTTAAAGAAAGAAATTGAAGAAGACATCAGAAAATGGAAAGATCCCCCAAGCTCTTGGATAGGTAGGATTAACATAATAAAAATGGCAATCTTTTCAAAAGCAATCTACAGATTCAATGCAATCAATCCCTATTAAAATCCCAACATGATTCCTTACAGACATTGAAAAAACACTACTCAACTTCTATTTCATCTGAAGAAATAGAAAACCCAGGATAGCCAAAATAATCCTGTACAAGAAGGAACTTCCAGAGGCATCACCATCCCTGACATCAAGCTCTACTATAGAGCTATAGTAATAAAAACAGCCTGATATTGGAACAAAAACAGACAGGTGGATGATTGACATCAAACTAAACATAACCCAAGTAGTACAGACACTGAGAGCAACATTTAATAAATGGGACCTCCTGAAACTGAGAAGCTTCTGTAAGGCAAAGAACACAGTCAATAAGACAAATTGGCAGCTTACAGAATGGAAAAAGATCTTCACCAACACCACATTGGACAGAAGACTGATTTCCAAAATATATAAAAAACACAAGAAACTAGACATTAAAATACCAAATAATCTAATTAAAAATGGGGTACAGATATAAACAGAGAATTCTTCACAAATTTGCGTGTCATCCTTGTGCAGGGGCCATGCTAATCTTCTCTGTATCATTCCAATTTTAGTATATGTGCTGCCGAAGCGAGCACTAAACAGAGAATTCTTAACAGAAGAATCTCAAAATGCTGAAAGACACTTAAGGAATTCCTCAACATCCTTAGCCATCAGAGAAAAGCAAATCAAAACAACTCTGAGGTTCCACCTTTCACCCGTAAGAACATCCAAGATCAAAACCACTGATGACAACTTATACTGGAGATGATGTGGGGTAAAAGGAACACTCCTGCATTGCTGGTGGGCGTGCAAACTTGTACGGCCACGTTGGAAATCAGTATGGTGGTTTCTCAGAAAATTGGGAGTCACTCTACCTCAGGACCCAGCAACACCACTTTTCGGGTATATATCCAAAAGATGCACACTCATACCACAAGAACTTTTGCTCAACCGTGTTCATAGCAATGTTATTCATTATAGCCAGAACCTGGGCTGAGCTCCTGGAGAACAGTCGAAGAGGGAGAAGCAACAATATGAACAGAGGGGTCAAGACCATGATGGGGAAACCCACAGAAACAGCTAATATGAAAGCTAATATGAACAGTGGGAGCTCACTGACTCTGGACTGATAGTGGGAGAACCTGCATAGGACCAGACTAGGCCCTCTGAATGTGGGTGACAGTTGTGTGGCTTGGGCAGTCTGTGGGTTCACTGGCAGTGAGACCAGTATTTATTCCTAGTGCATGAACTGGCTTTTCGGAGCCCATTCTTTTTGAGGGATATCTTGTTCAGCTCAATATATGGAGGAGGGCCTTGTTCTTGCCTCCAAGTGATGTGTCAGACTTGGTTGACCCCCCATTTGAAGCCTTATCCACTCTGAGGAGTGGATGGGGGTTGGGGTGGGGGAAAGGTGGGGGACCTGAGAGGAGGGGAGGGAATGGGAACTGGGATAGGTATATAAAATGAGAAAAGGTGATTTTTTAATTAATTAATTAATGAATGAACTAATTAAAAACATCACCTATGAACCTTCCCCAGAAAGAGATAGATCCTTTCTTTTGTTATTTTTTCTTTGATTATATAATTACTTTTATTATTTCTTCCTCTGTCATTATTCTTTTCCTTAGACTCTTTATTATTATTATTTATGCAATTCTTTTCAAAACTGTAGAAAAGATGGAAACCAAGGTGTGTGTGTATGTGTGTGTGTGTTCATTCCTTCATTTCTTTCTTTCACTGGGTCTCACTACACAGCCTAGGCTTGCCTGGCACTCAAAAAGATCTGCCTGCCTCTGCCTTATATGGGCTCAGATTAAAAGTGTGTACCACTATAACTGGACTTGAAAGTATTTTTTTCAGGGTCATTTGACAATTGGAACGAAGCAACTTTTATGACTCACAGATACATTTTGATTATGACGTTTTACATGCCTGCGCACACTCTTACAAAACAAATACTTAAAAAAGTTTGACTTTATTGTGTGTGGAACATCTTGATATCTTCAATTCTATTTTTTCTACTTGAGGTAATCATTATTTTTCCAATACTGACCAATCACAATTTGCTAACCTTATTTCATAACCTTTTAAAATGGATCAGAAACTTTGATTTCCAAGAAGCAGCAAAACCAATGGTAATGGATGGGTCTGGTTGAAGTGAAGGACTTCATTTATTTATTTTTTTCTTATTACTGACCCACAGGGCCAAACCTAACCCAAACATACTTTCCACCAAGCAGAATCAGGCTGCAATTCTTACTTTAATTGGGAATATAGGACATGTCATTATTTTTAATCCAATCTTACCTAAAGTGTGAATTTGATTTTATCCGTGAGAAATAAAACCAGGATGGTGCCAGAAATACCACTTAGCTTCTGCAACTATGTTTCTCCATGGACAAAGGTGTCTAGGAGATGGTGATGGGCAGAACTCAAAACTGAATGCACAGACACGCCACATGATGAAGTTTGGGTCAGTAAGGGACTGCATATATGTCAGAGGCCCCACGAGATTAAATGGAGCCCACGATATTCATTGTTACATGCCGTAATTAAACTTGTCCTTGATGAAACTTGCATGAACCTTCTTCCTGTCAGGCATAGGAAGCTCATCAACAAAATTAATAATAGTCAAGTTACTTGAAAATGATGATACTACAGTAAATGAGTATCCAACTGTGTATATTTACTGTGATATATAGTTTCGTTACTATTTTAAAGTGTATGACTTATGAAAACATTTACTATAAAATAAAGTACAGTGTTATGGCAGTAGCAACATACAGCACAGCTCATACCAGACTGCACCGGATGCCACATTGTGCGTCTAAACTAGGCCATCTATGTTGATATAATTATATTCAGCGATGTCGGTGCGATCACAAGACCTACTAATGGTGAATTTCTCAGTATATATACTTGTCCTTAGACCAATGCCTGGCTCTGTATAATCTAAACCACACACACACACACACACACACACACACAGAGAGAGAGTTGTTTACGTATCTAAGTGTCTAAGAAGTGGATCATGATGCTTAAAATTCAGAAGTCAGCATGTGTTATTTCTTATTGTTGGCTTACTGAGTATATGTGTGTGGGGACAAACATGCTACTGCTTGCCTATTGTGGTCAGAAGGATATCTGTGTGAGTTCATACTTTCCGTCCACCTGTGAGTTCTGGGGACTGAGCTCAGACCATTAGGATTGGCAGCAGGCATGTTATCTCTCTGGCCCTGGAGTTGTTTTCCTGACATAGTGACAGTAAATGAGAACAGTTCTCACTTCTTCCATCTATTTACCTTCACAGCTCTGCAGGAGATGTGTATGTGGCTCTCCAGTGTGCCACACAGGTGTCCAAGGGACTCTGTGTACAGCCGTACATCTTCTGGGTGGTGCAGGGCGATCTCGGCAGTAGGGAGATCTCTGCAGCAGGGCGATCTCTGCAGCAGGGTGATCTCTGCAGCAGGGCGATCTCTGCAGCAGGGTGATCCTGCAGCAGGGAGATCTCTGCATCAGGGTGATCCTGCAGTAGGGAGATCTCTGCAGTAGGGAGATCTTTGCAGTAGGGTGATCTCTGCATCAGGGAGATCTTTGCAGTAGGACGATCTCTGCAGCAGGGTGATCCTGCAGTAGGGAGATCTCTGTAGCAGGGCGATCTCTGCAACAGGGAGATCCCTGCAGCAGGTGCATATATTGTTCTCGCTTGCTGATCTCTTGGCAGTAGGATTCAAGGAAACCGGACAGAGGTATCACGCCTTTCAAAGCTTTTAGAATGATTAACACATGTAAAGAAAATGTCTCAAGTGTACATTTTAGTGAGTTTTGATTCATTGCTACCATAGTCAAATGACAGGCCATTTCTGGGCTGGAGGGATGGCTCAGTGGTTAACAACACTTGATGCTCTATTATGAGGACTGGAGTTTTGATCCAGCTACCTCCATCAAGTGGCTTAAAAACCCAGTCCCAAGGGATCTGATGCCCTTTTCTGGTCTCTGCGGGCAACTCCCTCACACACACACAAACACACACATACACACACACACACCACACTGTAAACATATAATCATACACATTAATAATAAAAATTAAAAAAATAAACTTTAAAAATGTAAGCCATTTCCATCACACCAGAAGCCTCCTTCATACCCATTTTTATTCTTTGCCCGCTGGCAACACCCGCCAGCCCCCAGAAGCAGCTAGCTTCTCCCTATGTGTATGTCCACAAGCTTTACCTTTAGAAGAATTTGCTATTAATAGGATGACATAATTGAAAGGCGGGTATTTGGCACAAGATACCTAAGACTAAGTTCTCAGCACAAAGGAGATTTATTTGTTCTAGAGGGATAGAGGGTTGGGGATAAGAGAGAAACACAGGGAGAGAGTAGATGAGGGAGAAAGAGAAGGGAAAGGGAGAGGGAGAAGGGATATTTTTCTTGGATGAACAAGGATTGCCTCTGGATAGAGAGGAGACAGATGTGGCTCATATGGCAGTATATAGAGATAAAAGGGAAAACTGTGTGTTAGGATGAGGTGTTTAATTTTGGTTGGACAGGTCACTTAGGACAGCCACCAGGGGCTTTGGATTACTGAAATTCAATACTTTGATAGTTAGAAGTTAGACCCTGGTAGTCAGCCTCAGGGGGAGGAAGTGACCAAATAAGGGAATGGACCTTGGTGGCTAGCTTTAAGAATGTAAAGAAAAGGTTTTTAGCAAGGAAGGGGCACTATGGGAGAATGTCATGCCAGAGCCATATTTGCCATATCCAGGCTGTCTAGAGCTCCCTCCTTCATTAATAGGGCACTGCGTCTAGCTTCTCTTTTGCTCAGTCTACAATTTTAAAGTCCACCTATGTTGTTGGCTAGACAT
The DNA here is from genome assembly GCF_950005125.1 of Chionomys nivalis. Taxonomy (NCBI): domain Eukaryota; kingdom Metazoa; phylum Chordata; class Mammalia; order Rodentia; family Cricetidae; genus Chionomys; species Chionomys nivalis. The sequence goes on from NC_080087.1 coordinate 112,421,426, forward strand.
GTCTCCCTTTGCACTGCCAAGAACTAGTCCACTGTAAGGACATACCACAGCTTAGTAAGTCATTTGTCTCTTGGCTATTCGTACTTGGGTGGCTTCCAATTTGGTCAGTGATGAATAAAGCTACTATAAATACTTGTGGCCTTGTGTGGACATATGTTCTCATCTTTTTCTTGAGTAAATACCTAGAAGAGGGATTGTTGGGTCAAATGATCAGCATATGTTCAGTGTCATGGAAAACTGCTAAGCTATTTTCTGAAATAGTTGTGACATTTTATATTCTAAGTGGTGACATGAAAGAGTCGCAGGAAGCCCACTCCTTTTTGCTCTTTCCCCTTCTTGGATTCTCAAGAGAAAGGCTTAGAGAATTGAATCTTAATATCTTTTTTTTTTTTCCTTTTTGGTTTTTCGAGACAGGATTTCACTGTGTAGCCCTAGCTGTCATGGAACTGGCTCTGTAGACCAGGTTGTCCTCGACCTCACAGAGATCTACTTGCCTCTGCCTCCCAAGTGCTGAGATTAAAGGTGTGAGCCACTAGCGGGCCCATCTAATCTAGCTATCTTTTCTGAGGATGTCACACATATCCGCACTGAGATTGCGGACACAACATTGGTGATAGGCTACTCCTTACTCCTGAAGTAAAATATGTTCACATGTTACCTTGTGATTTTTTTTTCTGTGAGTTGCTGGCTATTTAACAATGTGTTTCAGTTTCTAAACATTACCAAATAGGTTAGAAGGCATTCTGTTACAGACTCGTGAGTCAATCTTGTGTGGTCAGAGAGCCACTCTCTTTAGAGTCAAACATCAGATTGATTCTCAGTTTTCGATGCCGCTCACATGCAGGAGACCAGAGACTTTGCGTGTTTTGGATTGGGTTTTGCTTTTAGCATTATTTCCATTTTTTTAAATTACCGAGGAGCTGGAGAGCGTGTGTGGGTGTGTGCTTGTGAAGACTGGACACTCTACCGCTGTACACGGTGCTCCTCAAAACACACTGGGCTCCAGGTTGTTTTCTTGTAAGGGGTAGGCTTCTTTTGGGGGGTGGGGTTGAGAGAATCTCAGTTCTTCTGGGAATTCAAGATCTTCAAAGGTATTGAATTGTGTCCCCAAGTTCCAGCTTGTCTCTTTTTTTTTCCCCATTTGGGATTTAAATTTGACAAAGCATCACCTGGAGTGGTGACATCATCCTCCCTGGGATATCACTCTCTTCATAGTGAAGTTTTGGGTGGACCCTTGGGTTTCTGCACAGGTGAGAGGCTCTGAAAATTTTATTTTACTTTCCTTTTTTACATGTGTGTGTGCACGCATGCGCATACGCATGTGGAGGCATGTGTCTTCTTTGATAGTTTTTCTTATTATCCACTTATTGAGGCAGCATCCATTATTGAACCTAGAACCTGCCCATTTGGCTAATGTAGGCAGTCATCTCCAGAAACTGTGCATCTCTGCCTCTAGAGCACTTTCATCCAAGGGCTGGGCATCTAAACTCTTGTTCTCAGGTCTGTGTTCTGCCCACTGAGGTATCTCCTAAATCTATCTATCTATCTATCTATCTATCTATCTATCTATCTATCTATCTATCTATCATCTATCTATCTATCTATCTATCTATCTATCTATCTATCTATCATCTATTTATCTATCTATCATCTATCTATCTATCATCTATCTACCTATTATCTATCTATCATCTATCTATCTATCTATCTATCTATCTATCTATCTACCTATTTTCTATCTATCTATCTATCTATCTATCTATCTATCATCTATCTATCTATCATCTATCTATCTATCATCTATCTATCTATCTATCTATCTATCTATCTATCTATCTATCTATCTATCTATGGTTTTGTTTCTTTTGAGAGATGGAAATTGAACCTAGGGCCTTGCAAGTTCTAGGCAAAATCTTTATCACTAAGCTGTGATCCTAGTCCCCCCTTCTACTTTTCATACATCCTCGTGACTTCGGGAGGAAGCGCAAGGCACTAACAGTCTGGCCAGGTGTGCCACATCCGCCAGCCCCAGGCCTGCAGAGCATGGTGGAGTCCAGAGGTTCTGAACTCAGCGAAGGTTAAGGGTCAGGAAGGATCCTTCTCACTGTGGAGATGTTTCTTCAAGACCACCTCATTTCTACAAGTCGTACCAACTCATTTCTTGCAGGTTTTGGAATAAGTAATTCTTGGCTTTGGTGGTAGAAGTGAGAAGAAAGAGAGAAAAAAATAGAAGCGAAGAGAATTTTTTTTTTCCTGTGTGAAACCAGCTCAGATGGAGAATGGATGAGGTAGGGGGAAAGTCGAACATGTGGCATGACACGATCTTCTGTGGGAACGTATTTAGGGTCAGTTGGTCCGGACGTGGTAGAGAGAGAAAAAGTGACCTTCCAATAACGTGGGTGTTCAGAGCGGCCCCTTTCCAATTTACATGTGGTTACTGCTGACTAAAGCATTGTTTCCAATTCACTCCCAACTTGTCCATCTCTGACTGCAGAAGGCCTATTTATCTACCCAGTAGGACGGTGTTGCTCCCTTTGGTCCCCAGATGGTGGCGCTATTGAGAAGTAATTAGCATATTCAAAAGTGCTAACTTCCTCTCTGGATGAATCCATTCATAAAGAATTTGCTCTTAGTTGCTGGGCCCTGATTAGAGGAAAGAGGTCGCTGCATGCTTGCCTTTGGAGGGTATATCTTATTTCCTGTCATTTCTGTCTCTTGCTTTGCTTGCTGGTTGCATGAGGTGAGCTGTCTCTTTGTAGGGATCAGAAGAACGCAGGGGCCCATTTTGTGTTTGGACGACACGGCTCTGACAAAATATCCGATAATAAGTCTGCTAAAACATAGCTGACCCAGGATGTCCAGGGGACCACAAAATAAACATCAGCGCAATCTGTTACATAACATTTTGGCAGAAAGTCATTTTTTGTGTGACTTTGAGTAAACATCGCTTTGAGGTCTAAGTCTTTACCGTCAGGTTTGCAGGCCTGTCTGTATGCACTCTTTCTAGGCATGTGTGCGTGGCCTGTGCACCAGTCCGTATGTTCCTGTGCCCAACGGTGGGTAGCCTGTATGCTTGGGAGTCTGATGGCAGCTGCCTATCTGGCTGCCTTCATCTTGAGTCAATAAAACATGTATTAGCTAAGGCTTCATATTTTCACTTGCACCTCCCTGGCCTCCCATAACCCTCTGTCTTTCTTGGCATCAGAGCTTGGACCTCACAGTCTTCTACCACAGGCTCATATTACTGCGATGTTTTGCCTTACCCCATGGCCAAAAATTATAGAGCCAGGCAGGCACCACAGACTGAAAGTTTGGAAACCAGGAGCCAAAACAAGTCTTTATTCCTTTAAGTGCACAGGTATTTTCGTTACATGATGAAAGGGCTGGCTAATACAGACGGGGCATATGTCCAGAGGCTGTGGGAAAGGCAACAGGTAAAAGAACAGGCAAAACCACGTGGACCACAAATCATGCCCAAAACCTAATCCTTCTTGACCATTCTCTGACCAAGTTGCATCCCACTTACTTTCTTCCTTAAGAGCAATTTTCTAGACAGTTAAACTCATGGGTCCCAGAAGCCTGAACCTCCCATTAGAGACTAAGAGAAAAGTATGGGTGCAGGGTGCTTGGCAGAGAAGAAATGAGCCAAGAGAGGAAGGCTCTGTCTGGTGGACTTCAATTATTTGAAGTGGAACACAATCTTTTGTTTTTATTGGTTGCTGGGAAATGGTGAGATGGGTGTGAGGATTGATGGGAAAATCTCCTGCTGGTGATGCTGTCCCTATTGTCTTTCAGCATTCTGACAAACCTCTCTGACACTGATGGACTGAAAGCCTCTGAGTTTTGTGCTCCTGATTCAATGCCATGACTTGGGACGGTCACAGCTGAGCAGTTCTTGTGCTGTATGCCGGAGGTCACTCTTGTGACTATTGTCTTCTCATCCCTGGAGCTGTGTATTCTAAGTTGAGCTTACACACATGTTTGGCCATCCCTTCGGACCTGGCCTCCCTCTGTGGTTCTCATCATTAAGAGGCTCATCTTGGTTTCCTTACAGTATAGTTGTGGGTTCCAAGAAGGTGTCAGGTCTTTGGGGCCCTATGTCTGGGCGTCCTATGCATACAGCCCTGAAGCTGGTCAACTAAATCACATGTGCACTGCAGAATGAAGGAGACTGGGCAGATTCCACCTCACGGAAAGATAACAAGCATGACATTCTGAGTATGGGTCCTTCCAAACTCACGGAAAGTGGAACATCGTACCCCAGGATTCTGTAATCCCAGTCTACACCTACAAGGAGACGGGAGGCAGAGGCAGAAAAACCCCTAGAACTTTGGGGGGCCAGCTAGTGTGACTTCCACAGGAGCAAGCAAGATAGACCTTGTCTCAAAAAGCGTGAAGGATGAAGACCAACACTCACGGTTTCCCTCCAACTCTTTTACATGTATGTTGTAGCACATACATGCCTCCACTCACATAGGTACATATCACATACACACTACACACACACACACACACACACACAATTCTACCTATTGATGCTAGAAATCGGAAAGTTCCAGTGCTCAGGGGCTTGGTTCTCTGGGTAGACAGAGACCGTGGCCATCTTTGGAAGTTACCTGTCACGTGATCAAAGCCAACTCGAGAACAAGGGAATCATAAGTAGCTGTGCTTCAGCATACACATGAACCAGCCCTTGATTTTTTTTTTTTTCGAGGCAGGGTTTCTCTGTAGCTTTGGTGCCTGTCCTGGAACTAGCTCTTGTAGACCAGGCTGGCTTCGAACTCCCAGAGATCCGCCTGCCTCTGCCTCCCGAGTGCTGGGATTAAAGGCGCGCGCCACCACCGCCCGGCCAGCCCTTGATTTTTAACAGCATTTGAAAAGACAAACAATGCGTGCTTCCTCTTAAGGGAAGAAAGGACCATCTTAGCATTCCCATAAAAACCTGCCACTCATGTGGGCACAAAAGCCAGTGGCTTTGTCACTATGGGGAAGTTTTAATGGTTTAATACATTTTATTAAAATTTTTAAGATTTATTTTTATATGTGTGCTTCCGTGTGAATAAATCCCATCTGTATGCCTAAGGAGGCCAGAAGGAGGCGTCAGGCTCCCTGGAGTTGAAGTTATAGGCAGGTGCAAGCTCTCAAATGCGGATGCTGGGAACGGAACTGAACTCACATCTTCAGAGAGAGCAGCAGGTATTCTTAACTGCTGACACATCTCTCCAGCCCCTGAATTTTATGATTTTTTTTTAAAAATTCATATCTACCACTGTTTTAGTACCTTGGAAATGAGGTCAACAAAATCCCAAGAAGGGCTCACTCTTGCTAAATATACATAGAGCCTTAGTAAATTTCCCTGACATCTGTTTAAATTAGAACTGTAAGTTAACTTTCAAAGGGCCGGGCATTTTAATTTGAGAAACTAAATGGAATACTGAAATCTACCAATATTTCAAGTGGGAATGACTTAACCCCAGGAAGCACGGGCTACTTCATGAGAATCTTCTCATCCAGAACAAAACGGGGCAGGATTATAATAGGGACACAAACTGATGGTCTCTGCAAAGCTTCCTCGGCAGGGCAGGTTATACATCAGAATCCTGAGCATTGGGCCATATTCTCACTCTCTTATAGTTAGTCTTCAGAGTTTCTGCAAGGCAAATGACTCACTAGGGCTGCATAGCTAGAAGGCCAGGATTCAACTCGAGTCTTCTCCTCCCTTATTTCCGACGTTTATTCTGATTCACATACATTTTATATATGCGAGAACATTATCCATTTTATTTAGCCTACTTTAAAAACATAATTGTTTCCTAAATCCTTCTTAGCTCCCACACTTCACAGTCACGATCTTAGTCACTGCACGGTATGTTAACAGGCCTTTGGTATGTTGGACATGTTTGGTATGTTCTTTCCTCGTTCTCCTGATGTGACCATCTAGGTTGCTTAGATTAGGGCTTAGAACTCTGAATTAGATCAGTTTTGGTTTAGCAAAATTGCTAAATGTGTTTGCAATGATCTTGTGGATCACATTCCTTTCTTTCATTCTTTCTTTCTTCTTTCTTTCTTCTTTCTTTCTTTCTTCCTTCCTTCTTTCCTTCCTTCCTTTCTTTCTTTCCTTTCTTTCTTTCTTTCTTTCTTTCTTTCTTTCTTTCTTTCTTTCTTTCTTTCTTTCTTTCTTTCTTCTTTCTTTCACCCCTTTTGTCATTTTCCTTGAACTTGTTTTTATTAGCATGATGAGACCTGCTTAGATAATTGGCAGCGATTAAATACATAAAATTAGACACATACTTATGCATCTGACGTTTTCACTCACAGCAACCGAGCACCTTTTGCATACTTCAGGAATGGTTCCTTGCCAAGAATAAGCCTGTTTGCTTCTCTAGAGAGTATTTTCTGAATGACCATATTGAACGAGCTGACATAGAAGTACAAGGCCTTGCTGGGAGGGACTTATATGCACATCCCAACTCTGGCCAGTAGATGGCTCTGTTTCATTCACCCTCCTTGCAGGTTCCACTTGGAAAACCTAAGAGTGGGAGTCGTCTCTTTTGTCCCGCCCCGGCATCCCATACCTGTCCCCTCTTCTCTCCAGCCACCTAGTTACCCGATTCACTGCCTAGGAGAAGTTGGGACAAGTGATTTGGGTATAAATACATCCTCAGCTTCACAAAGTAGGAAGTGGTGGTGGCTGAAAGCAATTTCCCCGAGCTGAAGCCGAAGCCTCTTTTTCTTTAAATAGCTCCACGCTCACAACTAGAGGCTGCATTACTGAGTCATAACAATTAATTACATTCGAAGGTGAGAAGACGGGGATTTAACGCTCTAATGCGATTTGAATTTAGGCTGTTATCTCATCCCCGCTGCTATTTAAAACAAAGTCATTCCCCCCCACCCCCAAGGAAGTATCTGCAACCAAGGATGGTTTCAAAGCTTGTCTGAAGACATCCCTGCCAATTGAAGATTCCTATTTTAGCTGCCTGAGGGGTTTCATACGTACCTTTAGAGTAGCTAGATTTTATTAAATAAAGTGTATCTCTCAATTTGGGGACGTGATTAAGAAGTAGGAGATCAGAAGGATGTGTTTTATCAGGGATTTTCTAGGTGTTAAGAGTATGTTGGGGAACTAGTTATCAGAAAAAGGGGAAAAATTTTCATCTGAAAATGACAGGAACCAACCATATTAGCAAAGCTGGGAAGTACATTTCCACACAGGCCTGAAGCACTTACCTACACAGAGTGAGCAGCTTTGTATTTTTTTTTTTATTTTTTTAAAGAGTGATCCAGAGTAAGAATCTGGGAGTCAGGAAGGGCTGAGAAAACAAGCTTGTGGCAACCCTGTGGCTTTGCCATTGGCTCAGTGGGACACCTGAGGCCCTGGGTTTACCTGAGACATATATTGTATAATGACTTCAAGATCCAAAAGTCTGGAGCTTTGGGTCTGAATAGTAGATACACCCCTTATGTAGCTCCGTGCACCTTGGGAAATGGGGCATCTATCCAATCGAGGAGTAGATTCTGGAATACTTTGTTCTGTGTTCAGGAGCTGATGTTGACTTCACGTAGGCGATTAGGCTGTTTGAGGTCTCATTAATGGTTTTATACCCGCTCTGCTGACCTCTGGATCTTCCATTGCAGTGGTTTGGGGCCAGGTTCTCCATTCTCTCTCTATATTTATTCTGCCTCAGAAGCTCACTTCCACACATGTTTTGGTCCCATATTCTTCTTCCTCAGTGCGCAGACCCAGGTACTCATCCTAACCAGGACCAACTTCCCCAGAGTCCCTATCTCAGGTGGATTTGCATCCCAAGGCATATCCATGGCCAGGAACTCCTCCTCCATGCCGTTTGAACGCATTGTTCAAGCCACTCTCTGGCCTTGTGACCTGGATAGGTGACCCAAACTCCACATGCCATACCAGTTCCGCTGACACTCTGGGGTTAGTCACACTTATCTTGCAGAAGTGCCCAGAGGATAGGGAGAGCAGGCCTTCTATGCTATGGGGACAGTAGCCTAGCCTGGGGACCTCCAGACCTGGGAGGCCGGTACTTTGTCCCTATGGGTTCTCAGAGCTCCTTTGGCACCTGGCAGATCTGGGGATAGATGCTTGTTGGTGAGCTAGAATGTCGTTTCTTCTCTCTTAAGGTTCCCAGGTCCTTTATTCAGCAGAGATCCCTACACCATGCCAATGACCCTTGATTCAAGTCTTTCTGCAGACATTTCCAAAGGCCCCATTGAGGACACTCTTCCTCTGCGTTTCTCCACACACAAGCCCTGATGCTTTTTTTCCTAATACTTACTTCCCATGGGTCTGTCCTCCGTCCCTACCATCTCCCTCATGTAATGTAAGCCCACCAGAGGGGTATGCTCTTGTCCTCTCCTGAGCAACGCGGTATCTCAGGAACTTAGAGAAGCAGGTGGAATGTAAAGGGCGCTCAGTTGACCTAAGGAATGGAAGTGTCTCCCTAGCAACATGCCATGCAGACTCCCACAGAATGGAACCCGGTGGGGCTCACTCTCTTTCCACCAGGCCCTTTCTCCCCAGCCACTTTGTCTCTTCTCCCAGATCCCAACACGGGGGCTTGAACAGCTTCTTTCCTCTGTGTTGGTCCAGACTCTCCAGGGCTAGCTGGCTGCTGGGGGGTCTGCGGGGTGTAGACCCTTACAGCCCAGGGCTCTGTTCCCCCCCCCCCCCCCCGCAGAAGCCCGCCCGGGCATGCTCAGAGCGCGCAGGTCCGGATGGTGGAGGGGGGAGGAGGGAGCGGCCGTGGCGCTGGGGCCCGGGCGGAGCTGCGCAATCGTCTGAGCTGCGCACCCACTGGCGGCCGGAGCGGAGCCCACAAGTTGCCGGCAGCAGAGCGCCACCTCGTCCCGCTAGCAGCCCCTGTGCCCACCGGCTGCGGCCGGCGCCAGGACGCTCCACCCGCAGACGTGGACCCCAGATGTGACAGCGGGACTGCGGCCCCTTCTTCCCGGCGCGATCCACAGAGTCTCCCCGTGTCTCCGTTGCCAAAACCCCAAGGCTGGAAGATGTGGCAGCCGGCTACTGAGCGCCTGCAGGTAAGGGGCACCCGAGAGACCCGGGGCCAGCCTGGAGGAGGAGGTGTTGGGCTGAATAAGCCAAGGTGATGCTTTGGCCTGTTTTCAGAGATGTACACCCCTACCTACTCCGACCCCCCAAACCCGTAAGATGTATTTATGGGAACTGGATGCTGTGGGCTCAACCCAGAGCCCTGTACCCATCCAGGGTCAGGGGATGATGACACTGATTAAGGGGCTGTCTTAAGCCTTACAACTTTTGGCTTGGAGGTGCGCATGTTGTTATAAATAGCATTAGACTTTCTGAATAAGATTTAAGATAGCATATCACTGACACAATTTACTAGTCTGGGGTTAGGATACTTGAATCCACATCTCTCTCTCTCTCTCTCTCTCTCTCTCTCTCTCTCTCTCTCTCTCTCTCTCTCTCTCTCTCTCTCTCGTCTCTAGGAGAAGACAGAACACATGATTTGTGAAAGCATGCACTTGCCAATATAATTTGGACATGTCAAGCTTGGTTTGGCTTGGTCGTGGTATGCGACGTATTTTCTTTTCCCCTTATTCATTGGCACCCTCTTCCCTTCACGTCCCCTGAACCCAAGTTCCTGCAGATATTTGAAAGGCAAAAGTTAATTTCAAAAGCCAGGAATGCTGATGTTTCAGGTCACCCCACCAAAAGTTTTTCGTTGCTGTCCCCTGAAATGTCACAAGGTCTTTGATTTAGGTTCCTAAGGTAGAGAGCTGGGAGAGGGAGGTAACACAGGAAAGAAGGGAGTTGTCCCAGATCGGACTCATCCTCGGGACGGCCCTGGCTGGAAGGTTTGATGACTGCCATTTGCTCACAGATGATCTTCAGGGGAAACAGCAGCAGCAGCTAGTCTCTAAATCCTGCAGCTAGACTTTTTTTTTGGCAGACTCGGGGCCACAGTGCTGCGTAGTAAACTTTGAAGAAGTGTTTAAGTGGTAAAAGTACAGTACGGCTGAAGGCTGAGCATCACCAGGAGACTTACGTTGGAGAGGCCAGGACCTCCGCTGACTTTGGGACATTTCTCAGACAGCCTTCCAAGCTCCAAACAGACAGTTAGATGCTCAGCAAAGCCAATTCTGCCTCTCGGCCCTTATACCCAGCCTTAGCCTGCAGGGGGCATTGCATTTCGCTTAACCAGCTTGCCCTCACCCCACAAAAAAGCCCTTTCCAGTGGTCCCCGGGGCTGCGAGTTGGGGAGAGCATGTTTCCACTTATAGAGTGCCCCAGATTCCAGGCCAATTCTTTCGCGTCTCAAAGAGATAAAATCAAAACCGTTGGCTAACTTTGGCAATGAAGAGGTGGTGCCCAGTCTCCTGACCCTCCCTCTCTGGTTTATTAAGAGAACATCAGATTGCCACCTCCCCCTCACCCCAGGCAACCGGCACAAGGTAACCTAAGGATATTTTATAAGTGGTATCAGATGTCAGTGGTGCATTTGAATTCCTCTTCTGGGTCAAGGCTTGAATTCAATTCCAGAGAATCAGCACGAGGGAGTGGAGGTGGTGGTTGCCATCCAGGTGCTGAGAATAGGGCGTGGAAGTCCTTTTAGAGATGTGGTCCCAGGTCCTCGAGGGGGTGTGTATCGCCTGGCACTCTGTGCCTCTGAGCTATGTGTAGATTTTCATCTATTGAGATTACCCTTATCAGCCCATTTCATTCTTCCTCAGTTCTGCAGCACATGACCCTTGGCAGGCAGGTGGTCTGGCTTTAATCCCCCGTGGATATTGTTCCTTGACTGACGTATTTCCTGCTACTTACAGAAAACATGCACATGTGTTTCCCTGTGAGCATTTTATAGTTTGGGTATGCGATGAGGTTGCTTTATTTCAAGGTGCCATGTTGAAAGGGCCTGGGTTTTAGGTTTCTGGAAAGCTGTAGCAGGGTTTATCATAGCGAAGCAGCCAGTCACGGCTGGAGGGACTCACCTATAGCCAGCACCCACTACATGGCTCCAAGTTTAGAAATCGATCTCAAATCTTGAGATCTGTAAACACGACCAATAATGGAGGTCATGTTCTTCATGCTCATGACTTCTTCCCAAATTGCTCCTGGATTCTTCTTAAAGACCTACAGTTTATAGGTTTTTGGGTTTTGCTTCTTGAGGCCGAGTTTGAGAGACAGCTGCCTATAATAAGTTACTGAGACTGTTTGCCTGGGTATCTTTGTCAAATGGGTGCCTCTCTCTTGTCTCTGTTCTCTGAGGTGATTTTTCAGCCTCCTTTGGTCCTCAAGACACAATCAGATAGACATAATGGTTTCTGGTTCTGGCGTGTTTCCATTCCCAGATACAAAAGGCATGGACATGGGTGTAGAGATGGTATTGGGTGGGGAAATTGCCAGTGATCCCCACTTTGCAGCAGATCTTAAACCCTGGGCTCTGCTTACAGATATCTTCAGCTTTGTCCTAAAGACACACTTATTTTTTTCTTTGCTGATTTTCAATACAAACATTTTGAGAGGAGCCAGAGCACCGGAAATACTTCAAGGAAGCATTCCATGAACTTCCCAACAGGGCCAGGCCATCCATCAGTTGTATAAACACCTAGACACAGAAGAGGTCCAGGAGTAAAGAATGGCGTCCTTTCTTAATTGATTTTTATCAGTTCCCATTGGAAAGCTCTGAGGGTCTGGGAATGTGGCCCAACTTTCCCCAGCCCAGACATTCACCCTCGGACTGACCGTCTTTTCAGAGAATACAGTGAGGGTTCAGAAGCTTGGGGAATCTTTTAGCAGACTGAATTATTATTGTCACCATTATCTACTTGCTAGCAAAAAAAAATGCTGCTTCTCTTTTCTGATTTGAAATTTAGTTCTTTGACCCAAATCCAGTCAACCTGTTGCCCTGGGCAGGGCTGAGCTGGGTAATTTCTCATTCAGTCCCAAGAATTGTGGCCACTTCATCTGCTCCCTTGAATTTTAAAACTGCTGTATTGCACTCAAGTTCTTTCCTGGATGCTTCTGCCATTAAATGCATAATAGAAGCAAAAGGAACATGAAGACTTAATTTGCCATCCCATGTTTGTAAAAATGTAAATATGAATTCTTCCCTTTTCACCTTCCTCTCTGCAAAGTTGACTTTTTTTCTTTCCTTGCTGAGAATCATGGGAGTTACAGATTTTTAAAGAGGCCATTCGAGGCAGGATCTTTTCAGACAAGTGGAGGGAACTTTCTTTCAGTAGAAAAGGCTAAGACTTGTTTGTTTTTGTTTTGTTTTGTTTTTCAAATAGAGTTATTGCTTTAGCTTTGATACTTCAGAATCTGCCTGGGTTTCCCGATAGATTTAAATGATTGCTTCTAACGGTCTTTAGAAAGATGAAACCTCAGGTGTTATAGTTGTGTGTTACAATAGATGCCTAAGTCCCCAGAGGGGAGGAAGGATGGTGATTAAAATAAGACTATCAAAACAAAGGAGGCCAGGGCATCATTAGAGGTGGGGACTTTGCAGGGATAGAGGCCAACACATTAGGGGAGCGGACATGTCAGGGATAGAGTGGAGGAGCTCAAGTCCAGTAAAGCCTGGCAGGCAAGTTCTAGCAAATTCCATGACTGTCTATAAACTACTCCTTCATAAGATGCTCCGTAAAGGTTCCAATTGAGTCATTTCTGGGAATTCACACCTTTTCTGTTTTTTTTTTTTTTGTTTGTTTTTTTTGTTTTTTTTGTCCCTGCATCTGAGTTTTGTTTTCTCAAGACCAGGACCCCTCTTTGTCTCTTCACTCTCATTCGGTCAATGCCTGTGCCTTAGACAAAATGAGGAAGCATATAAAGAAGAAAGTGGCCACTCAGAAAACCATCACCACCCGGCCTTACATTGGGTTTCCTGTTCAACGTCTGTCTGATAAAGAGGTTGAAACTTGTGTTAGCGACTTTGTTGGGGCTGGGACAGCATAGCTGACAGAAGCCACTTTAAAGTAGGACTTCTCTTGGTTTATGGTTTGAGGAAATACAGTCTACTGTGTTGGAGAAGACATGTTGCATAGCTGGCTCCATGATAGGGGAGCATACTGCTAGGCTTCTCCACTTTTCATAGCTCAGAGACAGGATGACATATGGGGTCAGGCTCACTACTCGATGACCTGCTTCTTCCAGCTAGGCCCCACCTTTCACAATGGATCCACTAGCTGGGGACCAAGCACCCAAGCATACAAGCCTGTGGGGGGGGGCATTTCACATATAAACCGTAACCAAAGTTTTCCAATAAAATGTTTCTTGAGGTGGATTTAGGAGGTGGAAGAGCGTATTGTTCCCCTGAATTGCCTTGTGCATACCCTGCTGTGTCATGCCTGGTGTGTCTTTTCCTGATGCTGAGTAGATTGTTCCAGATTGATGTCTCTGTTGTTATGGCAAGTTTCCCTTGTCCCCCAAGAGCGATCCTGACAAGCCAGCGATCACAGCAGCTGGAGACCATTAGACCTGGCTCATCAAGCAGACCGAAAACTTGGTCAGTCGGACATTCTGCCAGGCAGTCCAAATTGACAAAAGGAACACAGACCAGGGTGGGGAGGGGAGAGCAGCCTACTTGTCCAGCACCTGTTCTCTCTGTGCCCTACTACGTTGAGTTTCATATAAACTATCCAGATCATTTATTTCCCATGGCCGGTTTTATTCCCATTTTATAGACAAAGAGATGGGAGGCCAGAGAGTTGAAATGGTTTGGCCAGAGTCAGGTAGCAAGAAATGGTCCGAGCCAGAGTTCGACCTGGGAGATTTGGTGCAAGACTCACTCCCTACCCTCTTCACTGATCTGTGGAACTGTGATACAAGGAAGGGTGTGATGGACATGTTGGTGCTGATGCTGCAAATACATACGGTGAGAACAATGCTCGCCTTTTGCTCAGAGAGCTATCACCCCTTTCTCTGGTATGAAGGATTGAATTTAGTGCCTCACACATACATTGGGTAAGTGTTCTACTGCTAAGCTGCATTCTCGCTTTTATTTGTTTGTTGGGCCCGAGACTTATGTATCCCAGGCTCATGTCCGACACACTGTAGCCTTGAACTCCTGCTCCCCCTGCTGTGTGTCCTTAGTTCTGGGATTACAGGCTTATGCCACTACATCCATTTTGTTACAGAGCTGGGGATCAAGCACAGGGGTTTAATGCATACTACACAAGTACTTTACCAACTGGGCTACATCCTGAGCCATTGCTTACATTTTTTGTTTTGGGTCATGGTCTCATCCAGTTGCCAAAGTTGACTCTGAACTCACTCTTGTAGCCCAGGCTACCCTGAGGTTTGTGGTCCTCCTGCTTCAGCTTTCTGAGTACCTAGGGTGTCAGTCTATACTTCCATCTCGGACATGTTCTCACATTCCCTATAGCAGCGATGTAGCTGTGTTGGCCCAGAGCTCCTCAAGGTTTGGTGTCTCAGGTCTTTAAGAACAATCAACAACTCAGTCACATGATGCCTGGAATTTCCAAGTGTCCTTTGAGATGCTTTTCCAATGGGGCACATGGTATTTATCTGAACTGGAGGCTTTAAGTCAAACCCAGTTGCCTGAGTTTAGGGTAAGACATGGGTGAGGGGTAGGAAGAGAGGCAGGGAAGATCCAGAGGTTGTCCTTTGAAGGACCAACGCTTTCTCCTCAGAGGCCCTACCTCCCCATCAAGTCCACTCTAAAGCGTGCATTCCTGCATTCTCTTATAGAAAAGCACATAGCACTATGCCTTCTCCTCCAGGAAGAGAACTTGGAGTGGTTGTTAATCAGACATGAGTTCCCCTCTCCCAGACATGCGTTGCTGTTTTATGTCATTGACTTTCTCCAAACCAGTCAGCCAAATCCCTGTGAAATGATTTGCGAAACGCTGGCACTGGAAGACTCCCAGGCCTCTGGCTCCCATTGCTCAATGACTGTTTCTTGTTGACTGTTCTGGTTTAACTTCCAGCCTTGGGCAATCTCTGCATGTTGTTTGATGTTCTAGATTATCTCTTCCCGGACCTTCCCTGCACACTGACTCCATTCTGTCCTGTCCCTTATCCCTGGAGGAGACGCTGGTGGAGTCAGCCTATGGCCCTGAAGTCCCTAGAAATCGGGCTGTCTTCCACAGGACAGCCATGTGACTTCCCAAATAGCACCAGACCACCTCATTGGCCAGCAAACCAAACAAGTTCAGAGGTGTTCAATGGCTACAGTGTGCCTCTGGGTCCCCAGGGGCCTCAGGTCTAAACAGAGGCTCTATAGAAGGAGAACGGGGAAAAATAGTTGAGGTGTTTGTCCACAGCCTCCCTCAAAGCCCGGAGCAATTAGTTTACCATCAGCTCACATGAACTAAAAAGCAAGTTCTGGTCCCAATTTAGCAGCTACCTAGTGATACAACACCATAGTGTGTTCACCAGATCTGAGTTCTGGGTGGGCCTGAGGACTCACAAGGGAAGGTGTCATAAAAGAGGAGTTGCTTCCCAACTGGCACTTTTCAGTACTTCCGATGTTTGGGCAAGGTCTCCCTTTCCACGTTTCATCACCCGAACCTCCTCTGTAGTCTTCTGTTTGCCCCACGATCACCTTGATAAGGGGCCTCCTTGTAATAATGCTATTGAGCAGGCTGTCCCAGAAATAAGGCATCACTTGGCTAAAAAGTAACCAAAGAAGGAAACCTGTCTCTTCATAAATAAATTTGATTAAGTTGTTCACCAACAAGGCTATATAGTTTAGGCTTTGTATGTGTCTATACATGTGTGTGCTAGTTCATGTGTGGATAGGTACAGGTGCACGCCCTTGAACATGGGGACCAGAGGACAGACTTGGGAGCTGTACCTCAAGAGCCATCACCCTAAGTTCTTTTTTGAGGCAGAGTCTCTCAATGGGTCTGTAAAGCTGGCTGATCAGTGAACCCCAAGGCTCCCCTGTCTCTGTCTTTCCAGTACTGTGGTGAAACGCTCAGGCCACTTTGGAGAGCAAACTTGAATTCTGCTTAAGAGGCAGGAGCTTTCCTGCCTGAACTATCTTTCCAGCTTTATTGTTCAGTCCCATAGCTTCTCTAGTTTGGATTTCTCCATCTCTACCACAGAAAGAACCTCTTTACCGAGGTTTGGGAACACCGGATCCTCTCGCTGTACGGGAGCGTGTGTTTTAAGGCTGGTCACATTAATACTGTCACCTATCCGTGTCTGAGGTCTGTGCTCTCCCGTTGTCCTTATTACATATCTTCCAGGTCCCCAATCCCTCTTCACCGTAGGATGAAGGCAAGTGGAGGGAGCTTCTGAGAAGGAAAGATATCATTGTATACTTTAGAGGACTTGTTTTTATTTTTTATTTTTTATCTCCAAGTTGGACTTAATATTGTTTTGTCCCCTGGCGTGTGTTGCAGCTCTGACTGTTTCTGATGATTCTGGTTTCCTAACTCAGAGGCTGTGTGAATGCTGTAAACTTCTCAGTGGTTGAGTCTCACTTGGGTAAGCTCTTTTAGCTTTGTCTGAGGGGAAAGTGTGAGCCCTTGCGTGGAGTTATCCTCAGAGTAGGGTCTAGTGTTCAGCTCTGCTGCACTGGCTCTTGTGTATTTCTAAGGGTCTGGAGGCTGGGTTGTGTCTTGGAAAGGGGTTGGGTGTCACACACCCACTGGCCACTGGGATTTGCCCTGTTTAGAGGGGGCCTGGCTGTGTCCTGGAGATAAGCTTGTGTTGAGATGCTGCCACATCCTTGGTTTCTGCAATGTCACACACATCTCCAGTGATATCATGTAAGAGATGATTCTTATGAAGTCCCGTGTAAATTGGGGTTGGGAGCCATGTCTCCAGAGGAAAGTTTTAGCTACTTAGAAATTCTACAAGTTTCCAAGTCCACACTTGCTCTCAGTTATCTGTAGTGGCACTTAGGTATTCATAGCTGGAAGAATAAAGCCTTTAGGGGCCCTCAGGGATGTTGCTGCCCAAAAGAGCAATAAAGAGACGGCACTGTGGTCAGGAGATCTGGACCATGCTTTCTTATACCTCAGTGAGGGTCACTCCTGAACTGTCATTTGCCAGGGGCTTTATCAGGGACTTTTACATTTCCTGCCAGTTTCAGTGAATGGAGGGAGACAACAATATTAGTGACCCTTTGTTGCAAGCTTACATTCATAGACAATGGTTATTATTAGTAATGACAGTGGTAACAGCAACTGGTTTTTTGCATACTTACTAAGTGTATCAGTCCCTTTGTGGTGTTGGTGTGATAAAATTCCATGAAAAACAGCAACTTAGAGATGAAGGAGTTTATTTTGGGTTATGGTTCTAGAAAGAAAGGGGGGAAGAAGGAAAGGGAGAGAGAATAATAGATACAGGGGAGACACGGCAACAGGCTGCTAGAACAGTAAACAGAGAGATCACCTCTTCAACTGCGAACAGGAAGCAGAAAGAGACCTGGAAGTGGGGTGAGGCTCTCCAGAAAGGGTACACCTTCCCAGAAAGCATCACTGTCGGGAACTGAATATTCAAATAGCTGAGCCTATGGGGGACATTCTCATTCAAACCAAAGCACTGTGTTTTTGGAGCTTCTTTATCCTCCCGGCATTCCTTGGAGGGAGACTGGAGTGTGTGGATGGCTGTCTGTCTTCAAGGCCCACAGCTTGCATTTTGTGCTTCTATGTAATGTACAGAGTGTTTCCTTGTGCACAAAAAGTGTGGTGAACCCCTAAGGAAATCCCAAGGTACAGAGAAGTTTTCTCCTTTAATGGTGATGGGATGGATGGCCACAGGTGGTGGTTACTTCTTTAGCTATCCTCAGTCCATCCTACAGTATTGCCTTCTGTTAACTGAGCCAAGTTGGATCAGGAAAAGTGATCTAGACCCATCTCATTACACGTGGTCTAGGTTTTCAGAGATCAGTGTGCAGCTGCTGTACTATAGGAGAAAATCCACTATGGATGGCTTACCTTTAGGAATAACAAGTGAAGCTTCTTGAGGGAGTAGCCTTCCCCCTCTTCTGTCTTCCTCCTGTCCTGAGCATGAATGTTATGGCTGACATCTCAGTAGCCATGGTGTGACTCACAACACAGAGTGTAAGGAGCTGGATGGCAGAAAGGAGGGAATCTGGATGGCTAAGCAGCTGGGGAACTTACCTCCCAATGAAAAGCTATATTGGAGCATGCCACCTTCTTTCATTATTTAAGCATGCGTGTTGTAGGACTTGGGACATAGTATTGTTTATGTCTTTGACATAGTGAAGAAGGGACCAAAATTCAGTTTCAAACTAAGGTCTCCACATCTTACTGTTATGGGCCAAACTGTGTCTTCCCGATAGTTACGTTGAAACTTTAACCTCTGATACCTGCAAATATGACCTTATTTGGAAAAAAAAATAACTTTCTGTAGATATTGAGGTAATGATGAGGCCAAACTGCAGTGTCAGGAGCCTTGGGACCAATGGCTGCTGTCTTTGTAAGGGCAGATTTGTAGGCATGGACCACACACATAGGAAGGCTACTTGAAGATGGGGGCAGAAGAAGGTACTCTGTGTCTTCATGCTAAGGAATGCCAAGGATCAGTGGGAAATACCAGAAACCAGATGAGTCCAGGAAGCATATTTCCCAGAAGCCATGGATGGAGCACAGCTGCCTAACATCTCTAGTTTTGCCTTTTAGCTTTCTAAGTTGTGAGTGCCTAAATTCTGATTGTTTTCGTCTGCCTAGTTGGTGTAACCTGTTCCTCAAGGGCTAGGAAGCGCACATGAATTGAAGCCTGTCACCCTCTCTGTGTGTTCATGCATGCCTTCTGGTTTGCCTGTCCCCAGATGTCATGTGCTGGGTCACAGTGAATTTCCTCTTTTTATATTTATTTATTTATTTATTTATTTATTTATTTATTTATTTTTTTGATTTTTCGAGACAGGGTTTCTCTGTGGTTTTGGAGCCTGTCCTGGAACTAGCTCTTGTAGACTAGGCTGGTCTCGAACTCACAGAGATCCGCCTGCCTCTGCCTCCCAAGTGGTGAATTTTCTCCTTATGTTAGCTCCTTTAACTTTGGAAACAGTAGGAGCAGAGAGAAAACCTAAGCAACCTGTGCTTTCTCTTTCCTCCTCTTCTGGTCAGCCTTCTAGGACGAGGCTAAATGCCTTGGATGTGACGTGTACTTCGTCCCTGAAGGTAGGGACTTTGGGAAATGACAGGCAATGTGCTTTATTATGAAGCCAGTGAACTTTGGTACCAGACATGATTTCGTGCCTGTTGTGATGTCACCATCAGGTGGAGCTGACTGGAATTTCCCCAGTTCTCTGGGTCCAAGGGGTCAGTAGGCTTTCGAATCTTGTTTTCAAATGTGCTTGGGGCTGAACTCTGCGGTTCACCTCTTCTCAGTTAGGAAAGCATGCCAGTGGCACAGAGTGCATGTGCTTTCCCTCGACCTCTAGGACAGCACCAATGTGTCCAGTCAGACTGACTGCATCTGGTTCTGTGTTTTTTGCATTGTCTTCTTTGCCCCTTGCATGAGTTATTCCGAAGAAGAATTAATTTTTATCCTGGAAGTCACTTTAGGACAAAAAGAAATGTTACCAGAAATCAGAAGACCTTCTGTCCTGACAAGTTCATCTTTTTGGCTTAACAGCTGTGAGAGACACAGACATTTTTCACCCTTCCACAGTGGAGGCAGGGCGTCTGTGTTGCTGTCCAGTTGCCTTTTGGCTTGTGCTTCTCCAAGGAGTACCATAGCTAGCAGCATTTAGCTTTAAACGCTGTCTGGCTTTTCATTCTTTTCTTCAGAGACGGGCATTGCCTGTGTGCCTCAGGATTGGGGAAGCGGATGGCAACTAGAAACAAAGGATTCCAAACTGACTGTCACCCTGCGTTAGTCATGTTTCTTATACTCTAACCGAATAACCTGCAAGAAGCAACTGAAGGAAAGGAGGTTTATTTAGGCTTGTGGTTTGAATGAATGCTGTCCCTGTTTATAGGAGGACATGGTGGTTAGAGCCTTTGAAACAGCTACCAGCTGTGGCAGCAGAGATTTCTCACATCTGGGTGGATCAAGAAGACAGATGTAAATGCAGGCATTCAGATGACTTCCTTCTTTCTTCCTTCTCACTCATTCCTGGGTCCCAGCCCACGGGATAGTGCTCCTCATATTCAGGGGTGAGTCTCTCCCCCTACTCAGTCCTCCCTGGGGACCCTGCCACAGACATGCCCAGGGGTGTGTCTCCTGGGTGATTTCAAACCATCATACTCCCTCAGGATGGAATCTGTTTTATTCCTTCAGCACCAAGTCCTTCTCCGTGCTGCTCTGTTGTTGTTGTCTAAGACTAAAGCTGGAGTTTTCAGCCCAGCACATGTGGCCGCGCTGCCCACTCTCTCTGTGTGAGTGGTAGACTGCTGGAAAGCCACCCTTATTGTGGGGCAGCGGATGCTGACATTCACTCCTTGAGCTCTCTCAGCTGTTCCCTGAAGACAGAGCTGGGGGCTGTGGGATGTGGCCTCGATGAATACTCCACATTGCTGTTAGAGTTGAGCTCTTGGCCTCTGAATCATACGCTTTATAGACTTTCCCTAACACACTACCATGTTCTGAGTGGCTTAAGTCTCAGTGAGAGAGTAGGCCCCAGTTCTAGAGGCTGGAGTCTACAGTTAAGGTAGTCAGGCCTGGCTTCTTCTGAGGCAGTGAGGAGAATCTGCTGCAGGCCTCTCTCTGGCTCTGACAGTTGCTGGCAGTCCTTGGCATTCCTTGGACTATGGCAACATAATTGCCATCTTCACATGGCACTGTCCCTACCCTTTGCATACTTGCATCAGTGTTGTTAGGTCAGAGAAGCTACTTTACTCTAGGACTGTTTCCTATTAGCTAATTGCAGGCAAGACATCCCAATATCTGAATGCAGTCACTTTTTGAGATACTGGGGTTAAGGTTACAGCGTAGGATTAGTTGTCCCCTGTGTTCCCCTTTTCTCAGGCTACAGCACTTACCAGGATGCTTCCTTTTGACTTCTCCAGTCCACGGATGTATTTCTTCTTCATTGGTCAAGCATTAAAACAAATAAGAGCAAACACTGTTTCCAAGTGTAAGTGTAGGTAGTAGATACAGGTGATGTCTACTGCAAGCTAAGGCTACTGTTTCATTCTTGGTTGGATTTACAACTGTGTAAGATATCTGTTTAAGGTAGCAGGCAGTTTAAAGGTATGGAAAGAAGCTGATAGTCTTCTGCTGAACCCCATTCCCAATTCTACTCATGAAGGAAGCCCTTTGTGGTCTCTGTGTGTTCTGGCTTAGTGCTCGTCTCCTGGCTTACTTTTTTTCAGGCATACTTAAGTTTTTCAAATGCATTTTATCCCCAGTCTCTCCTTTTTTTATGGGGGAGGGGTCTTTACTTTTCTGGTCAGTACATATAGGTTCCAGTTCACTTTGTTTAGACTATATAGAAGTCTGTGGTGGGGCTACGGTTTGCCTGGTGATCTCTTTGTGAGGAGGGCTGAGGTATGTCCACGTTCTTTCGTGCCTTCCATGTAAATCCCTGTTTCAGGAGTTTCTCCATATTGGGCTGTGGAGGTAGCTCAGGGGGAGAAGGCTTGACTAACATGGATGGAACGCCGTATTCAGTCTCCAGCACTGTAAGGGCCATTGCAAAGCTGTGGAAATCGAACCGTTGCTGCAGTCAAGATGATGGGTATCACATCCAAAAACTTTGAGTTACAGAGGGATTTTACAGAGTTACGACAAAAGCACAATCAATAGCTAATTGGACTGCATCCAAATTTTAAAAACCTACACTTTTTGTAAGAGACTGACTAGAGAATGGGAAAGATAAGAGAGAAAACATTCACATGTCATGTGTACAATAAAGGACTTGGAGTCTGGATATATAAGAAAATAAATTGCCAGAACTTAATAATAGGGTAAATAACTGCGTTAAAATGGGCATATTGTTAGCACAAAAAGCCATATGGTTTGCAGAAAAACACATAAAAAGATGTTCAATAACATTAATCACTGGGGAAATGAAAATTAAAGCCACAGAAAGTATCAGTATATGATACTGGAAAAGCTAAAATTATGAAGGCTTTACCAGGGCCAGAGAGATGGCCTAGCCAGGAAAAGGGCATTCTTCCAAGTCGGACAGCTTGAGTTACATCTCCAGAACCCACGTGGTAGAAGGCGAAGACAGGCACCTGCAGATTTTCTTCTGTCCTCCACATGTATCTTACGGTGTGCACTTCTCCACTTCCCGCAAAAGAAGTAAATAAAATGTAAAACAAACACATAAGGCTGAAGCCAGGCCGAGTGTGGCTAGGGGTGTGGAGGGATCAGAACTCCCAGGCACTGCGGTGGGAAGGTCCAGAGAGCAACGCTGTCTGGGAATGGACTGAGAAGGGATCATCAAGGGGCTTGGGGATATTTAGGAGAAGCAATGAGCCCATGTCTTGATTATAGCTTTCCTGGGTTTATGCATGACTCAAGCTGTATCTACTAGTGTGGTTTATTTTATGGTAACTGAACTTACAAAACACTTTAAAATGATGTATGTGTGTCTAAGTACATGAGAGTATATGTAAGTGTGCATGCTTGTGTGTAAGATTGTGTACGAGGTCTTGGACTAGCTATTGAGGAGCTAACAATGCATTCTCTAATTTGTTCTCAATCCTGAATCCTGAGAATTCCATGTGGCTTCCATTGCCCCCCCAAGTTGAAATCCAGACTCTATCCTAGAATCTAAATAATGAACTCTCTCTTTTTTTTCTTTTTTCATGTAGTTCTTTACATTGAAAATGTCTCTTCACTTAGTTATTGAGATGACTTTTTTCATCCCCCCCTCTCCTTTCTTTTTTGTCAAAATCTTTCTGTGTAGCCCAAGATGGTCAAACGTTTGGTGCTATAGTGTCTCGTCCTTGCCCTCCCTTTTCACCTCAAGTGCTGGGATTACAGGAATGTGTCACCACACTGGGATGAAATGACATGTTCAGATTCGCTCTTGTTTATCTAAAGTTCTTACGGTAAAACCCGTGGCTTAACAAGAACTCCAGATCGAAGGTGGAAAGTTAGCTTTGGAGCCTTACTGATAGTCATTCTTCGTGGCCCTGTTTCTCGCCCAAGCTCCATGCCCATGTGTACATCTACCTCACGTACTGGATTTTCCAAGCTGGCTCGGTTCTCAGGGGAATTTGAAAGCCCTGTATCCCAGTGCCCCGCTCCAGTCATGTTGTCCGTAGATGCCAAGAGTATTGTTGGTGAAAGGGCACATTGCTTTTGCCTCTGTGACCCTCTGGGTCATCACCTCCTGTTTTTTTCTCTCAGGATAGAAAGCACATAGGGAATGCATCAACTAAATCATTAGTGGCTTTGGATTTTAGCTTGTGACTCAAAGTAATATGCCCAGCAGATGGAAGGGCTGGATTCCTTGGGAAATAACTCAGATGCATGACGGCTGAAGCACATAGACAGGATGGAGCAACTGCATCATCCAACAGTGACCCACAATGAAAAGCAGTCACACAAATGGCTTTAAGCTCATGTTTAAAAATGTTCCTCCCGAGGAGGCCGAGTCAAGGCATTGCGCTCAATCTCTCTTACTCCCAAGGCAGTAAGACTCCAAGGCGTTGTAAAGAGGCCTTGTGGCAAGTTGTCCTTTCTGGGGTGATAGTGACATGCCACAGACACTGCTTTTAATTAACTGGCAGAGGAATAAAGCCAGGTATCCCATGCAGAGATGTGCATAGAATGGTAGGCGTTTGCTCTTAGCATGTTCACTCTGGAGTGCAGGAAGAGTGGCTTCTCTCCTTCCACCATGCAGGCTGCATGCAGCTAACTCAGGTATTCAGGCTTGGGTACAATCCCTTCTCCCTTTTTTTCTTATCTGCTGAGCCATTTTTCTGGCCCAGGTCAAAGTCTTTTGAATGAGCCAGACAGAGAAAAAAGATAAAAGATAGGTTAGAAAATCAGGAAGAGGGAAGAGAGTGAAGTTGAGGAGCTAAAGGCTGTGCTTCTGCTGTCAGGAAGAAACAGAAGGGCGATGCAGACCACACACTTACCTGGCGTTGAATCTAGAACATATATGGCTCAAAGTAAAAAGTCCAGAGTGACCTATGTGTGTGTGTGCACGTGTGTGTGCATGTATGTGTGCATGTATGTATGTATGTATGTATTCCCAAAGCCACACAGTTGGAGACAAATGTGAAATGGTGAGAATTGTTTGTGTGACAGGCTATTGACTGTGGGGGATGACAGGGTTTTGAATAGGGCATCATGCAGGCACACCTTGCCTGCTTACTCACTGGGGATTGCCACAGGGACTCTGCCTTCTGTTTGTATGTATATCTTCTCCTCCTGGAAATGGGGGATGATAGCATTTAGTTCTTAGATGTTATGAATATTAACTGAAGCTTATGGTCTGTAAAGGGCTTTGCCTGGTCTCTACTATACCATGGGGGTCAGTAAATATTAATTTAGTTCCAAGGGTAAACACAGAAGAGAAATACGCAGCTTTAGATTTGAGTAGAGAGTGGAGATTTGGTGTTTCCCATGGGGCACAAGTTCAGCAAGTTGCTCACAAGGTTCTTGCTACAAGGAGTCCAAAATTGGAACAAGTGTAGGAAGCTGTAAGTGAAACAAACTAAGTCTGGTCATGCATGGCAGGACTTCTCATGGTCTTAAATGTGGTAGCTCCATGGGTTTACGAGAGAGAGCTGACAGTGGGATCCTTAACAGTGGGAATTTCCACAGCCCTCCGTATAGAACATGAACTCCCTTAAGTTGGCACCACATGGGTCTGAGGTTTGGCTCCAACTTGCAGAAATGCTGCCTTTGGCTCTTTCAGTACATATAAAATTTTACAAATTAGTGTCTGGTGTTGAAAAATTATAGGAATTTTGAAGGCAAGTTGGACTTTCTGATTCTCTTGAAAATAGGAGGGTCAGAGGCAGAGCTTGTGTTTTCCTTTGGTAGATGGCATGGGGCGTCCAGCTTGTCCCAGGCTGCATTGGTGTGTTTCATTAAATTGCATAGCCCGGTGATCCTTGTAGGGTCCTGAGCTGGGAATCCTGACCTAGGTCAGCTCCTTCACCTTATGACAACAACAACAAACAACAACAACAACTTCAGTTCAATATTCTCTTAATACTGAAATCAGGAGCAGATGGCTTGGTCTCCCGAGTTTCAGAAGTGTGAATTAAGATGCCCTGTTTTCATCTTTCATTGTTCTATATGTGCTACCCTGGTAGTCCTCTCTTCTCTGGAGATGTATGTTCTGGAGTTTGTGTGACTGAAATGGGGACACCCCAGCTCTTTTTTCCTGTTAGCACTGGCACAGAGCCAGAAGATTTCCTAAGCCAAAGCCTAGGGAGGGCTTTGCAGGCAGAAGCAAATGGCTTCCTGTAACTAAGTGAAGACCACTTTTCTTCTCCTTACCACTTCAGGCAACTGCACTCCTTACAGTCACGGTATTGGCTCATTTTGAGGGATGCCAAATAGTGGAACAGAGGTATTCTCAGAGAGGAGAAATCTGAAGGCAAGTGGGTTGTTTTTAGCATGTATATTATCAGCTGTGTAGAACCATTCAGAAAACCCCATGTGGAAGACATCCTCAAGGTGACCACCCACCCCTTCATACTTAGGGAATGCAAATTGTCACTTTGCAGATTTCGTCTGGTCATCCTGGGAGCCTCCTGGCTTCTATTTTGATTTACCCTCACCACCACCCATTGCTGCGGCTGTCTAGATTCTATTTTCGGCGAGCAAAGCCCATGGAATTAACTCACACAACAACTTGAGCTCCAGAGCAAATGAATTAGATCTCTTGTCCTCTACCCATCTTCTTGCTTTATAGATACGCGTTTCTTAGTTCTGGAGGTTTCCATCAGATGTCCAGATGGGTGTCTAGTCCAGTGTGTGTGTGTGTGCGTGCGTGTTTACATGTGTGTTGAGCGGGGGTAAGGTTGTCAGCACATTAACATTTGGTCCTTTGGCTGTGGGTCCGTGGGAGCCCAAACCAGATTAATGCCTGAAGTTGGAATCCTGAGTGCAGTGATACAGAGGTTGAAAGGAACCCTTTCCTG
Organism: Chionomys nivalis; assembly: GCF_950005125.1. NCBI lineage: Eukaryota > Metazoa > Chordata > Mammalia > Rodentia > Cricetidae > Chionomys > Chionomys nivalis. Next base: position 112,447,436 of record NC_080087.1, read on the forward strand.
ACCCTGAGGGCAGGGACCTTGGCAAGTGAGCTACAGTTGGCGTCATGACTTACAACCACAGAGTTCTGATGAGCGCACAGGTGGAACTCCCCCCCCCCCCAAAGACCAATGTTTAGCTTTTCTTTCCTTTCCTAGAAAGTTGTACACGGAACTGCGAGTTCCTGTGGGGAAGAGAAAAGGGGTGACACATTCTCCCTATGTACATGCCCTTACTTTATTAAGTAACCGAGGAAACATAATCCTGAGCCTGCCATATTCCTGGCCCATGGCTTCCCTCATCTGGCGGGTCCCTGGAAGAAGATTTCCATCCGTGTTTATCAGGGTGTGGGCCTGCTCTTGGCATCTGCTATAAATCTTAAGGTTTTTATAACTTGGCTGCTGCTCCCACCTTCTTGCCAAAACTCTGCGTTGAAAAAGCAGAGTGTCACCACTGTAAGTAATGATGCTTTTACCGCATCCAAAACAAATCAGGCAGCCTTCCTGCGCATCACACCGAGAGCCCTCTCTCGGTTCTGAGTCTGGAGCGGGACCCGTATTAAGCTTGCAACCAGCCGCTCGGGCCAAAGCTGTCAAAAAGTCAGGGTCTCAGGCTGTTTGGGTTCCATTTCTCGAGGAACATTTGCGGTCACTGGTTAACAATGTGAGTGGTTCTGTAAGTTCATCTGAGGACAATGTAGACCATTCTTTAGGCCAGAAAGTTAAATACCTCCGTCTTTGGCAGTCCCGGCCTTCTGGAGAGAGACTGTGATATTCCCTAGTCTTCAAGACCCACTTTTCTGCCTTGATTTAATGCAAGGCGGAAATCTTCAAAACAAAGCTCTCTGGATCCAGGAAAGTTCATCTGGCATAAGTTAGCTTGGCGGATCCCCCCCTCCCTCCTTCCCACTCACCCTCTGTCTACCGTCTAGGAGCGTGTCGCTTTATAGGAAATGAATGATGTTGCGGAAGTATACAAGCAAAGCAGATTCAGATTAGGCTTCCCTTAGAGGGGTGGCCCTGGAGGAATTACACTTAAATATTCTGGTGTCGAATCTAGCCTGGATCTCTTTTAGGAAGCTGATTTGAGTGTTGCAGCTCTGTCAGCTTTCAGGAAGAAATGCAGCCGGGACAACGAAGAGTCCGATTGACGACGCCTCCTGATTCGTGTTTCTGTGCCTCTACCATGTTCATGGGAAGCAGCGCACACAGCATCGTGCAGATCTATCTGCTGCTTGGCCCCAGGAATTGGCATTTTTCTTCATCACAGAGTTTAATGCCTCTGCTGAGCGAAGGCTGACCCTTGAGCTCGATGTTTGCTCTGAGGAGAGGGCATGCCCACTGGCAGACTGCTCAGGAGTAGGGACAGCATCCAATAAAAACTTGGAAGGAGTCCTTTGGAAACAAAAGTTGATTTGCATTTACAAGGGTCCCAATTATATATGTAAGGTGGAACGGCTCTGAAATGTGGGTCCGCTTCTGTCCTCACTCTCCTTTCTTGCTTCCCCCTGCAAATTTAGCTAGTGAAGTTCAGTCTACCCCTAAATTTCTTTGTCATACTCTAGAGAACCCCTAAACCTTTTGGATATATTTTTTTAATAGCTTTTCCAAGGGGGTAATTGCCACCTCTTCTTTCTCCCTCTTGCTCTTCCAGCAGCTGTGGGCTCTTGGTGGGCTGGAAGTCACAACCACATTGAGCGAAACCAAATTTGGCTGCTGCTTCAAAGCTTATTGCTTTGTTGTTTTTCTTTCTTTTACTTTTTTTTTCTCTTTTGGCTTTTATTTAGGAGGGTATTATGTTTGTATTAGATGGCCATCAAAACTCATTTCGTGGGCTATAACCAAAGAGAAAATGCTAGAATGTGACTTAGTGGTAGAGTGTTTGATGATTGTGTCTGAGACTTTGGAGTTCCATCCCCCAGTCTTGCAATAACAGGAAAAACCAAAGGTGGTGTGTGGAAGGGGAGGGGCAGAACTGAGAGGTATTTTTACATTGTGGATTTATTGTGAAACGCACCCAAATCTCTCTGGTAATTTAGCAGGTGCCTGTTTTCCTTACAGAGCTGATACTTTTTAAGGAAAGGGAAGAAAAGAATAAGCAAATAGAAAAAAAATCTCATCATGGAAGCTGTGATGTCGCACAGTAAACCCTACCCTTTTACCCATATATCTTTACTTGCAAGTGTTCATTGCGAAGAGTCATTGGTCTGGTTTGAGGCCTCTGATTACGGCTACTCCTTCGATGCTGGGCCCTCACTGGGACCCCTTTTGCATGTCCTGCTGTTGCCCAGTGTTGTGGAGATGCTGCAGTTTGGGGTCTGCAAGAATGGCCTTCACATGCTCCAGCAGATCACAGATGGGGTAGACATCGGGGTTGGACGACTCAAAAGTCTGGTTCTGGGCCTGCCGGGTCTCCCCTGTCTTCACCGTCAGGGTGAGCTCTCCAGCATGGCCCTGGCTATAACAGTGAGGAGCAAGGGGCGGGGCCAGTTCCCCTATTTTCACATCCTCAGGGTTGACTCTCCGGCACCTACACCTTTAGGGCCAGCTCCATTGTGATGCCCAAGCAAGGCACAGGATCCACTCTGCCAAGTGCTGCAGCCTGTGAGGGGCAGGATCAGCCCTTCTGCTCTTACGATCTCAGGGCCAGCTATCCCACCTGCCAAAGGCTGGAAGGGAGGGCATCTCTCCCCCATCCACACCGCCATGTGGCAGATGAGGAGTGAGGCCAGATCTCCCATTCTTGTCAATAGGGTCAATTCTACCATGCTGCCTAGACAAGGTGCATGACCCATTTTCCTGAGTGCTGCAGGTGATAACGGGGAAGGTCCGCTCCCTTGGCCTCTGCGCATGGCAAGCGTGGGGAGGGCATTTTTCCCTCACCCTCACTACAGGGCCAACGAGCGGTGTGTGGCCACCTAACCCACTCTCACACCCTCAGGGCCAATTCACCTGTCTCTGCCACCAGGGTCAGCTCTACTGTGCTGCCCAGGGGAGGGCCTGCTTTCTTTCCTGAGAGCTGCCGCTGGTGAGGGGAGGGTCAGCTCCCTTGTCTGCTGTTGCAGGTGATGAGGGGTGAGGGACAAGGGGCAAGGGGTAAGGGGAGTTGATCTAAACTCTTAAGGCTTACTTGTCAATAAGAGAAGGCACAGTAGAATGATATGTTTTTATCTCCGTTCGTTTTTTTTTTTTTGTTCATCATAGACTGGAAGGGACTTTTATGTGACATAACAATTTCGTAATTGTTAGCACTGGCACAATATCACATTATGAATATGAGCAGAATCCAGATTAGGACATTAAAAGAGGATTGAGGTTGGCTACAGTAGAAAGCAGACTAGCGGCTATAGGAGAGCTCATATCCTGGGGGCTCAATAGACTTTGGCAGTAAAATAGACTCCATCAAAGCGCTCTTGTTGTTCATGAGTAATTCTCCACCAATGGGTCTTGGAACTCTAAGGCTCATGGGTTTACATTAAGATCTTCATTAACCTTCTGTTATAGCTAGTCAGGAGCAAGGCTGTGTATTTCCAGGTTCTTAGCCTCTTATTTAAGAATGAAATAAAAGCCCTCCATGGTTGCAAAGTAGTGAGGAAGTTTTATTTAAAGCAAGGTGATAGAACGAAGTGATGAGAAGGAGACACACTATCAAGATTAACAGTAGCCATAGAATGAGGGCACTTAAGGACCCGGATTATTGGGTTTATAGGGTTCAGGAGAGGGATGAGTGTGCTTACTAAGGGAATAGTTTGGGTGATCCTCTATTTTGATTGACAGGTATAGATTACATAGGTCTTTGTTAACCACGGCAAGACCACTTCCCACAACGTATCTGCTTTTAATCATATACATGTCCAATTCTGCATAGACATAGAAGAGGCTCTCCCTAGAAGTTCACGTTGAGAACATGGTGTGTCTTACTGTGCATGTATCCCCAAACCATTATACACTAGGTCAATCACTGCTTATGGTTCCTGTTGTGTACTGAATGTGGCTGAAAAGAAATGGGTTTGTGGGTTAAAGTCCAGGTCTTCTATTCGATTCCATTGGTCGACTTCTCTATTTTTATGCCAATACCAAGCTGTTTTCATTACTGTAGCTCTGTAATAGAGTTTGAAGTCAGGGATGGTAATGCCTCCAGATGATCCTTTATTGTATAAGATTGTTTTGGCTATCCTGGGTTTTTTGTTTTTCCATATAAAGTTGATTATTGTCTTCTCCAGATCTGTGAAGAATTTTGATGGGATTTTGATGGGGATTGCACTGAATCTATAGATTGCTTTTGGTAGAATTGCCATTTTCTGATTTTCGATAAAGAAACTAAAAGTATACAATGGAAAAAAGAGAGCATCTTCAACAAATTGTGCTGGCAAAACTGGATGTCAATCTGTAGAAGAATGAAAATAGATCCATATCTATCACCATGCACAAAACTCAAGTCCAAATGGGACATTATGTTTCTAAGGGGAACAACTTGATTTTATTGTTTAAAGCAGGTATAGGTGCAGCTTACAGCAGGCATGAGGTCCCATGTGGCTAGCAGGATGCAAGGTGCATTGTTTAGAGAAGGATATACGCATAGTCCAAGCCAAGTAGAGTCCCAAGTCGCTAAAGCATTACCTATTTGTCTGCCTCACTTTACTGTATTGTACATTTCCCACGGGCTGAGAAAACACACCTCATTCTGTGTCAGTTGGTTTTCAAATCCTCTAGCTTTAGTAAAAGGAGGAATTTCTGGATATCTTTATCCGTTCATCGTGACGCCCACGGTTCCTACACATTTTCATTCAGTGAGCACCGAAATTCCAAGTGTGGGTCAGCAACATTTTGATTTTGAAAACTCAAACAACAATTCTAAACTTCTTTCTATATTGCTTCGAAGCACTCAGATGCCATTCTTATTGAATCCTGAAATTTTATTGACCATCTATCTCCCCACGGTTACAAGTGCCAATTGTAAAGAAACGATTTGCTCTGTCCAAGTCCTGTAAGAATAGAGTTATGGACGGTGAGTATAAGCAGAGGGATATCAAGGGGAGCCTGCCTTTCTAGACCTTTTCCTCTGTTCTGTGAGGAATATGAATATGTCAGCGATGTCTGAGTGGCCCTTTTAGACCAAGGGTATGGGAGAGTGTGTGCTAGACATGACAGAACATTCATACCCTGTGTCTGTTGCCTGGTCACGACCTGCATAAGATCAAGCCAGTCAGCATTCTATCATGGCATGGGAAGGAGTAGTTAATGAGCCCCACCCCTAACTAAGGAGCCGTGGACAGCTTCGATGGGAAGGAGAGAAAATCGAGTTTTTTTAAGGATGTGGCTCCTTAGAGGTCTGTCACATGCCGTGCACGGCCCCACACCTGGAAGTCTATGGGCAACGGGTTACTAAGTAAACAAAGAAAAAAAGAGAGGACATAAAACTGGGGGGGCAAAGGAAGGTAGGAATCTATTTGGGAGGAGTTAAGGGGAGCAGGGTGTGTGTGGGTGAATCTAATTAAAATGCATTGTGTGAAATTGCCCAAGAATTAATCAAAGTATCTAAAATATATTTTATACAGATATAAATTACTAAACAATAGATTAAAAGAAAACAAAACAATAGAGAAACAGACAAAAAATAAAATAAAAAGAATACGGTGGTCCAGCAGGTCCCTGCTGTCACAGCACACGAACCTCAAACTTCATTTATATGAACGGGACAACAGTATCTACCTTTTAAAACAGTTATTTCCTTCTCCGTTTGCATCGGGAACTACCCCAGAGATCCACTCTACTTTTCACAGGCCATCCGTGAATTCCTGTTCTCTTTTGGCGTTTCTGTTCCATCTGTGCCGTAGGCATGATGACTGTAAAAGCTACCCACCCTCTCTGCTCTTTCCTCTGTTCTCTCTGAGGAGAACTTCCCTGTTGTGACACAGACTCCCTCTTCATCCCTGAGCTGGTGGGTCAGTACCTGTGGTTTGGGGTTTCTTCCTGTTGAGAACACCCAGCACTTCCTTTTCCCCTCAATTTCAGCAAACCTTCTGCATGTATAAGTTGCTAAATTCCTCCTGAAGAAAATTTGAGAACTGGCGTTCTTAGGAGATTTCTTGTCCCATTTGACCCAGCAGGAGACCGGATGTGAATTGGTAGGCCTCGGAAGAATCAGAAAAGGGGAAGAATTTAGACTATTGTAAAGAGTCCTTTAGCTGAAGGATTTAGGGCAGTTTTGAAAGTGCTCCCCCTGCCTGGTACAGATGTGTTTGTGTTTGTGTGTGTGTGTGTGTATCTTTGTACTTGTTGGAATCCACTCCTGTTTGGACTTGTTTGATGGACAGTCCCTCCTTTGAAACTATTTATTGCTCCTAAGGTTTGCGGCACAGTCAGCCCTTACAGATAATAAATGGGTGTGTGCCCACAGCACAGGATAAATAGAGGAACTGACTTCAGCTTGTTTATTGTTAGGTTGGTATGTAAGCAATGGGGCTCCACTCCTCAATTACATGGATGTGTGTTTCTGGGGAGTGGAATATAGAATACGGGAACTTGAAAATGGACCCGGTGTCCCCTCATTTTCCTGTAAGCATTTATTTTTCTTCAGATGTTACATGAATGAAGATTGCATTAATTTGCATAATTTCCACTGTAATGTTATTTCATGGCCTAAGTGCTGACAGCTATGGAGTTTAAAACATGATTTCTCTGGATGGGCTGGCTGCATTGGCTCCCTGACTAATAGGAATTTGAAAGATAGCTGGTAATTACTTAAATGAAAAGGATTTATTTGGAGCTGCCCTGGGTGAAGCCATCCCACTCCTTCAAGTCCAAACTGCCCAGACAGGAATTGTGGATGACTATTATGTACAGATTTTATTTTTACTCTTAAAGAAAAGGAGAGCCAACAGTTTTGTTTATTTTTCTTATTTTAATGTTTTTCAGTCCAGTCACAATAGAAGCCCCTATCACAATTTGGTCAGAAGCCAAACAAAACAAACAAACGATATACCAAAGATAGCTTACAACCATCTACGCCAAAACCAAAATTTGGAGGGATGCATTTTAAAGCCTGGAAACATGCCCTTTGGCCAACACGGGCCTCACTGATAGGAAAAGGAGAGAAATGGTGCATCAGTAAATTGTCATAAAGGGGACACCTTTATGACAACTGTGCATCTTATAGAAACCCATGAGCCCTGGTTTCCCCCATCATTAAAATAAGTAGAATAATAACGGCCTCACGCGGTTCTAGTGTGAGATGAGATCACACAAATACAAATATTTTGTAAAATACACTTAAGTGTTTATTAGCAGTAAGCTAATTAAAGGAGTACCACGCATTCGCAGACTTCCAGTCTGGGGTTCCTTGTAAGTAGCTCCTACGAATTTGCATCCTAAATAGCAGAGATGTTTACACGGATGTGTCAGATGCTCTGGCACACTGTGCAAAGATCTATGCTGATAAAAACGAGAGCCTTTCTTGTACAGTCAGGGTTTTTGCTGTGGTTGCTAGAAACTTGTGAGAGGGAAGGAAGGCAAGAAAAAAAAAGAGAAATACAGCGCTTTTTTCCTTTGACCCATGAACAGGAGAAGAAGTGTTTGAAAAGTCCCTGACAACTCCATCTTTTCCCAGAGGCCTGGGATATTAAAAAAAAAAAAAAAAAAAAGCATTTTCATCTCAACCCTGCCTGGAATAGATTTTATTTTAAATTTATGTGTATGTATGTGTGAATGTCTCTGGGTCTATCTGCCACATGTGTGCAGTGTCCAGAGAATGTGTAAGCTCCCCGATATGGGTGCGAGAAGATGAACTCAGGTCCTCTGGAAGAGGAGCAAGCACTCTTGCCCACCGCCTCTCCAGCCCTGGGGCCCACGTTTAAGGGGTAAACCTGACAAAGTCCTCTGCTGGGAACCAACCCATAGAGAGCAAGCACAAGAGACTTAGTCGTGGGGAGAATTTTGCACAGGTGGATTTTGTAGAGCATTATTCAAGAGACTATGCAAACATCTTAATTAATTTAGATAGCTGTTAAGTATAAATGAAAATTTGCTGCCTGGTCGAGATGAGCAGACCTATGTGTCGGGTTTTGACATGAGGCAACTTAGAAGCAAATTGGAGTCTCCCCATGTGATTTTGGTTTTTTTCAGGATGGTTCCTATTGTTTTGAGTTCCAAAGTCACTAATGCCGTGACAGGCTTCTCGGCTAACACAGTCAGAAGTGAACACGCACTGGGAGGGTTGTAGGAACTTCCTGATCGTCATTCAAAGGTCAGCACTTAGGATGTGTAGCTCTCATGAGAAAGTGAGAAGCGAGTAGTATATGCCCGATGCCCTCCTAAGGATTGTTCACAGGTGTGTGCACCCACGGGTACATGTGCACACAGACTCTCGCAGAGTATACCCCCTCACAAATTCAAAAAACAAAGCAAAACAAAACAGGCTGTGACTTTTGTAAGTTAGATGTTGTTTATTGATTGTGGAGATAAAAGAGGAATTTTGCATCTTGCAGCAACTACATGAGTTGGGGAATGTAAAATGTAATCTACATAATCAAACGTGCATGGTCAGTCTGCTTATAAAAGATTGCCTAATTTAGTTGAGGCAAGATGGGGAAATATTAAAATATTCTGAAGGGTTGATCCTCCTTTGTCTAACGATATTGTCAATAGGGTAGGAATTTGGGGAAAGAAGATCACAAATGATTGTGGATAAATTCAGTTGCCCTTGGCGGCTTCAAGGGACCCCCTACAGCCCCCACCCTACTCCTGGTTTTCACAGCTGGCTGTAATTGCTTAAGTGATGATTAGAATCAGGGACCCATTATTTTTTTTTTTGTTGTGGTTGTCATCATTGTTATTTGAAAAAGCGAAACAATGCTAGGTTACTTAACAATTTGATCACAAAACAGCCTTGGAGGATGGGGTCCTCTTGGTCTGTGCTGCTTCTAGGAAAAGACCCTGCCTTCTGGGCTTGGTGTGCGGACTCCAAATGTCCCTAAAATTGTGATTATGTAAGATTTCACTTCTGCTCTGTTGAGAACTGAAAAGTAACATATTTTGTTTACCCGGTGCTGCTTTCTCTTCATTCCCATGTTTGTATTATAAATGGGTAATTTAGTTCTAGAAAAAGTACATGAAAGGCTCTGTGCCAAGGCCTAGTGCCAAACATGAATTTTGCGATTAAAGTATGCAATATTAATCTTTGCTTGACAACAACCCAGTGAGGATGGTTTTGTTGTTTTTATTAACATTAGACAGTCAAAAGGAAAGGCCTTGGAACCAAAATGCATGCGCTAGGAAGGGCAGAGAGTTGCTAGGTTGGGCTCTGACCAGTGTAGACGTGACCTTGATTTTGTGAAAAGAGATTTTTATTCTTTTTGGTATGGAAAGAATGCAACTCAAGATGATTGAGATTAATGTTATGTCTCCCTGTTTCTCATTCCCTTTGATAGTTTCTCTCGTGTGGTGAGATTATCCGTTTTCCATTATTTCTTTTTCATCCCAGAGTTTAATATTTAAATGATATATATCAATAATATGTAAGGTATCAAAGTGCAGAAAAGGCAATGTTTATTTATTAGATCAGTGTGACTATTTTTCCTGAGCTTGATTTCCAAGCCACACTCTATATGGGCATTGTCTTTGTTCTCCGGGAGCTCACAACCGTGGTGTGCACTAAACCTACAAGTGATTGACCATAGTACAATGACATTGGTGCTACCATAAAGCAGAGAAGGATAGGTATGGGTCCTGCCCTATGCAGAAACCCCCCAGAGAGCAAGAAAACTCTTCATAGAACAGAGGACCCTTCACAGAGCACGGGGACCCTTCCAAAAGCACAGGAACCCTTCACAGGACGTGGGAGCACTCAACAAAGGAGGGGATCCTCCACTGAGTAGATGAACCCTATATAGAGGATAGACCACCACACAGTAGGGGAAATCTCCACAGATAACACAGACTCTTCAAAGAGTATACTAACCATCCACTGAAGAGGGGACCCTCCACAGAGGAAGGGGCATGAGACATTTCCTAATCACATGAAAGAGCCTGGGATCCTCTCTGAACTCAGGCCTGTCCAGATTGTAGTACACATAACTTGGTGGATGGGTAGCATGAGGATGATAGAGTAGAAAGATGTGCGATCTCAGAAAGAATAGAGGGACAATGAATGATCATTCTGTAGGATGCTTCTGACCATGGTCTTTATCGTTTAAGCATAAGAGAAAGCAGTGGGCTTAAAGGAGACAAAAAAATTTATAGACGTTAATTTTAGGGAGATCATTTTTATAGTAGTATAGAAAATGTGTTGAAGAACAGAAAAAGTACTTAGGAGTCTCTCAAATGTGGCAGGCTGAAAGGGACGAAACCAGCATGATGAGTCGTGACCTGAGCCAGGTGGCAGATATGGAAGAAGCTAGAGGACCAGGCGACAAGGGCAGCTTATGAGAAGGCAAAAGCATACTACAGAGGGTGAGCGGGATTGTGATCTGGACAAAAGAATGCTGTATGAGGCCCCCAGCAAAAGCAATCAGGTTCTGGAGGCTAGGGAGAAGAAGGTAGTGACAATGAGATAGTCTGGGGGGAGAGAATCATGCCTATTTATGTGGGGGCATGCAGAACATGTTAAATGATTTAACCCAACTCATGGGATGCATGTGAGTCCTAATCTAAGGCAGTTTCTCATCAGAAAAGGAAAGCCGTATTTCAATCGCTGTTAAGTACCCCTTTGCACCTCATGACCTAAGGGGCCATGATCTTTCTCCTCAGTGATAACTCTTCACTTGGTTTGCGCTTGAGTTGCTTGTTGTTACAAGTATCTTATGGTGAGGTAAACTGACACGAATGAAGGTTAATGAGTGCTATAGGTGCTGAAAACTGACTCAGATCAGATCTATACTGCTCTTTTTGATTCTTGTAAGAAGACAACTTTGATGGGTTAACAGCTGAAAAATTAAAAACACATTCTAGCATAATCAGATAAATTGTGAAGTATTTTGGTCCTTATATGGCCTTTAAGACTTTATTGTCTGTATGAAAATGATTTAAGCTTGATTTACACACAGTGCTGTGTGTGCGCGCGCATGTGTATATGTGTGTGCATATATGTGTGAGTGTGTGTGTGTGTGTATTGCTTAAAAACTTCACTGAATTTTTAGGGAAAACATAGCTTGAGTTGCAAAGGTGGAAATGGACATATTGAAAACTTATGCTTATGTAAAAAATACTTTTCCACATTATTTTTGTAAGTTGTATGCAATATTTGTACTTGCTATGGCTAGGTAAACAGAATTTTATGGCCTTTCTGGGTAAGAGGAATTTTTCATTTTGACTGAAGATGAAAGTGAGGGTCATCCTATAAAACAATAAAATGCGAGCTCCACAAGTCAAGTCCTAGGTGATTGCTGAGCAATAGTAGCTGCTTCTTTGGCTATAAAGCCACAGTCCTGTTACCCTATGATCTAAAATATACCATTCTTTATCACAATTAAAAATATTTGTATCACAAATTAAAAATATGGCTGGAAAATGAAACACAGAGACAAGAGAAAAAGGAGTCAATAAAAGCAGACCCTAAGATGACACAGAGTTGGAATAGCAGTGACAAATTAGGTGCTATGAACATTACCAAGGAACTGGAATTACATTCTGTTGCTGTTGTTGTAATAAAATAGGTTGTCAAAAGGCTTCTTTCCTAATTCATCCTAGATCTTGGCAAGTTGAAAATCAAGTTAAAACTATCATAGACACAGAAAACAATATCTTAATGAATAATATAGAAAAGTTTACCAGATTTGTTGGAAAATACTAATTTTAGGTTCTAAGACCCTCCCCCAAAAATCCAATAAGAGGAAAATCAAACAAAAGCATATGTAGACAAAGTAGAATTAAAATGCCAAGAGTCAAACTGATGATGAAATATGGAAAGCAGTTATTGTAAACAGTATGCTCTATAGCAGAGAGCAGCGCCAGAAATGACCATGTATAGAATCCTGTGGCAGTACCTTCTTGCATGTGTTGAAGGAGAACAACATTCTATGAGTTCACACCTTTCCATCTGGGGCGATACAGTGCATATATGAAAACAGGATTTTCTGCTTCTTTGCTGGGTGTGTTAGTCAGCTTTGCACCACTGTAGCACAACATTTGACACAGCTAATGGATAAAAAGCAAAGGTTTATTTCATTCACACTGTTGGGGTCTCAAAGTCCAACATCGGGTGGGTTCTTGACTTGGATCCTGGTTAGGGCAGGCATAGAAGTCTGCTCTTTTGGGAGCTCATGGAGGGGCACCAGCTACATCTCAAACAGTAAGAGAACTTGGGGAGATGTCCCACAATTTCTATGTCTTATGGACCTTTCATTCTGGTCCACTTTCTAAAAGCTCATAAGATCTCATTAATACTGACATTCTCTCAGGGCCGGACATGCCTCTTTGGCAGTCCTCTATACCCAAAACATTTGGGAACCAGTGAGTTAAAGAAAATAATATTCAACATTGCTTGATTTCTCAGTCATTGAGAATTTCTAAAAAGTACGATCTCTCATCCATCAAGTGCCAAGTGATTTTGTTGTTGACGTAGACCACAAAGTACTTATTCCACAGACTGTCTCAGGGGATTCTGCTTGTGAAATACTTCTGGGAACATTCAACTTCAGGAATTGAATTTGATTACTTTTATTTCTTATGTTTATTTTTATGATATTCCAGGTTGAAGTGATTTTGGGAAATAATTAGCAATATAGCCTTTTGAGTCTTTAATCATGAAAATGCGTAGTTTTATCTATATTGCCTTTTCTTTCCTCTAATAACATACTTGCAGAGCTGAATGGCTTTGGGTTATTGCCAGGTGAAATATTTTCCAGCAGGGCTAAACTGTTCAGTGTTGCTTTGTTAGACCATTTAGATATACATGAAAATAGAATTCCCACCTAGAGCTTTCAATGCATATTTTATGAGTGCAACAGTGCCAAGAATATAGATTGAATTGCATTACAATAAAATCGTTACCTTTTGAGTCTCTATTTCATTAGGATTATATGGACTCTTGAGTGTAGCTATATACAAGGTATTGCAAAGTAAATGCAGCAAAGAGCGAGTAGTGAAAGTAGTTTGGAACTAATTGCAAATGACTTGAGCATCTAGTTAAAGAAGAACTTCAGTGTCTTGACTTTAATTCAGTGAGGGATTAAGTGGCTTAGTCCTTCTGTGTGAATGAATGGTATCATCTTGTCTTGTATGGTACCAGGGACACAGAGCTTAACTTCTTTTGTTTGGAATTTGTTTACTGTTCCCCTCTCTTATTGCTAAATCCTGAAAGTCTGATGTGTTTCCTCCCACGGTTGAGTTTGAGTTCCTCCCAGACTCTTAGTGCTTTAGCACTGATTAACCTGGGCGGTGACAAGGCTAATTAAAAAATATAGTGGGGACCTGAGCATGTAGCTCAGCTGGTGGAATTCTTGCCTAGCATGCCTGCAGCCCTGGGTTCAATCCCTAGCAATACATAACCTGAGAATAATGTCATATGCCTGTAACCCTTGCACTAAAAGGATGAAAGCAGAAGGATCAGAAATTCAAGGCTTTCTGTGCTCTCATAGCAAGTTGAAGGCCAGATGAGGATACATAAAGCTCAAAGAAAAATATCTATCCTTCCAGGAAAAAAAAAAACATAGTGGACATTGATGTATTTGCGTCCCTGTCTTTCTTATTTCTTCAGATAATACGTGAGTCCCCATTCTCTTTCCCTCCGACCTGAAGTCTCTTGAGATATATTCAGCAGTGACTCTCGACGTGGCGATTCCTGGAGCAATCCTCAGCATCTATCCTTTGAAATCATGTTAGAAATGCATTTTCCAGATCCTTCTGTTAGAGTATTAAATCTGAGACTTGCATGTGGGATTTCAAATCAATCCTAGAGAAGCTACCTATCCTGGAGAGTTTGCAGCTCCAAGGAGTTGAGAATCACTATCCAGGGGATGGGGAAATCATTCAAATAACCATTTCCAGTCTGTTGATCATGCAGCAATGGTAGTGAAGTGAAATCCAGGGGATCTAACTGGGGTGGGAATGAATTAGGATGAGAAATTTGTTTCAGATTAGTGACGAATATTAGGTAATTTAACAAGAGTTGGGAGCGACTCACATTTACGGAATAGTTCCCTGTAGATTAAGCCTTATGGAGTCTTTAGCTCCTTTTATGCTTGATAGCATCCCTCAGGTCTGGACCATTGTCACTCAGGTCTGGAGAATCAACCCTTAGGTCTGGACTGTCACCCCTCAGGTCTGGACAATCATCCCTCAGGTCTGTACCATCATCAGTCAGGTCTGTACCATCATCATTATTGTTTTACAAAGAGGAAGATATTGGTCACTGACAAGTTTAGTAATGGCTCTAGCATTTTAATGCTGGTCAGTTAGTACTAACTTTGATGCCATAATCTCCAGCTGGTACTAACTAAGACTTCAGACTGGCCTGTCATCTTCCATCCCTGCATATGTAGCCAGTTCGTTTCTTTTTAAGTTACTCAAGAAGTAGAGCCAAAGCTCATGTGCTTGTAGATACACTTCTCTCTTACTCATTTATCCATGGTTCATTCCACCTCCCCTTTAGATGAATAAACCTTGATCAAGGGGCATGAACATGAAATTTTATTGCTTTTGTAAACAAATGTTTGCAGCTTCTTTTCTTTGGAAAGTTTATCTCATTGTGGAAGTAATAAATTCAACTGATCTTTGGGCTCTGGTTTGTGGTTTTGAAGCTTTTCCAAAATCAACTGAGTGGCAATGCGGTTTGGCATTTTAAGTAGCAGAGGCAGTATCTATGCAGTTGGGTGATTTCAAAAGCAGTTACTGCTTGAATGGAGACCCCTTCCTACGGATTGAAGCTCTCCCTCCCTACTTTAAACGCTTTAGTGGTTGATGAAAGATAGCTTTTAAGGTTTCATTCATGAGAATGGAGGACTCTACCTCTAAGGCATTTTGTTTTCTTAACCACTGCCAATTAAAAAGGAAGGCATGATGTTTTAAACAAGACACAGCATAGTAAGTGAGAGGAAGAGGTTCCCTAAATTGCATTTTAATGTGACCATATGGCAATGGAAAAACAAAACATTGAAAGTAACCTTCAAAGTTACCAGTTACTTTTATGTTAGCCCCATCATTCCCATCAAGCAGATTCAATTTAGCAGAGGAGAATAAAAGAAGGACATTGATTTAAAAGGGAACAATTGATTTCACTCTGTGTACGTCAGTATAAATGAATTATAGAGTCAATACAAATTAACTCCAGTATTAGTAATCCCACAGACTTCCTTCCCATGATCTACTTCAATAACTGAATGTTTGTCAGGCATTTCTAAAATTAAGAAAAGTGCATGTGTGTAGGAGTGCATGTATGCATGTGGGCAATTGAGGAGAGGGGACAGGTAAGTATATAATTACTTCAGAAATGTCAATCACATTCTCCTTCTGCTAGGGTAGCTTTCAATTTTAAGGAGACTCCCTGTAAAATGGGCATAGTTTCTTTTCCCCTTCTTTCCCTTGAGTCTATGTCCTCCACCCTCCTTTCTCATACCACAGTAGTCACAAACACAGGAATAGCTTTGTCCCTGACCTTTTCCTGATAGTTTTTCTATACATGAAGAGTGTCACTGCAGATTGCTCTCTTTCTCTCTCTATCTGTCTGATTTTAGTACCTTTTTCTCAGGGGAGGAAGTCACTCCTTCTGAGAGCTCCCCCACTTCCTGTGTCTAGCTGTGCACTGAGGCTTGGGTGGGAGGGATTCAGGGAAAAAGTACACTTGTAGGTGAGGAGGGGCAGAGGGGAAGAACAATCTTTCCAGGAAAGTGTAGGGTTAAGACTGGCAAGGGTCTAGAGGAGCCAAAGACAGTTGAAAATCAGAGTGAGATATGACGTCATGGGCATAATGAGCTGAACGTCCAGGATGCAGGAAATTGAACTTATGGTCATCAGTGATTTAGGAATAGCAGTTAATATTTGTTGAGGGGTTGGTATGTCACACCCATGCTAGGTGCCCCCAAATACATCCCCTGCTACACTAGCATAGCCTTTCAGACTAGATCCCTTGATGTGGCTTCTCACCAAAACTTGCTGATGTGGTCCTCTGGGCATTTTATTCAATCAGTTCTTGTCTATAGTCATCCGAATTTCCTCATGGTCTTCTCATCTCCCCAATCCCTGAAACCTGAGAATGCTGTGTATATTTGTTGGTACTGATGTAGTAAATTATTGAAAATACGGAGGCTTAAAATAATCCAGAGGCATTATGTAGGTGGGTCAGGTTGTCAGGAATCTAAAATGGGCCTCACTAGACTCAAGTGTCTGTAGCGTGGAGATTCTTCTGGAGGCTCAGGAGGAGGACGCCTTTCTCTCCTTCTCCCCCCTCTTATTTTTTTCTCTACTCTTAGTTTCTCTTTCCCTCCATTACTCCCCCTCCCTTTCTCTCTCCTTCCTCTCTGCTTCTCCTACACTAATTTCCACCGTGATCTTCTGCTCGCTCAAGTGCATAGGTCAGATGACCATGGACCGAACTCTCTGAAACCATGAGCCAAGCTAGAACCTGCCTCGCCTCTCAAGCCATGCTCATGTGCAGATATCTTGAGTTACTCAGGGATTCCAAAACCTTGTCACATACCTTGACTCCCTGAAAGTTCCATATTAGAACACTTTGTACAACCCTCATCCCGCCCATCTCCTTGTACACGTAAAATTTCCTGTTCTGCTTTGAATAACTAACAACTCATCTGGTCAGAATAATTCAAATTATATTATGAAATAAGATATTATTAAATAGATTGGTTAACAAATAATCCCATTTCAATAATTTGTGCAATAATATGGACAAATTAATCATTCTGTTTTAATTTTTTTTTTAATTTTGTAACAAAAATCAAGCTAAGGGCTGGTGGTTTATGAAGACTCCCACTGCCTTCCCCTTGTGTCTTCTCTGATAGTAAGGGCCTTGGCACTTCTTAGATGAATTGAAGCAATTCAGCTTTGTGAAGAAATGGAACACTGGGCTGTTTCTGTGGCCAAAAGATGAGAGGCTGACTTGAGAACCACATCCTCCGATTTCAGTTCAGAATTATTTTCTGTTGCTTCAGTTTGCAACGAAGCCGTTCCCACACACCTTTCATGAAACCCATATTTTTTAACAGTTTCCCTCCTGTGCGAGTCTCAGAGAAACACATGTGTTTGTGGAGAGGACACACGCACGTTTACATGCTATTGTGGGATGGGGGAAGATGAAGTTGGATGAGAGAGGGGAACACTGGGAGATGGCCTCTTCCTGATGACCATCTCTGTGCACAGGCTTGAGGAATATCACATTTATATGTGTCTGCTCTAGTGTTGATTGTTAGACTTAACAGCTCATGGGATGGTGTTAGGTTGTGACTTGATTTAAGTGCTTTTCTCGTGAGTGGGATTAATAGCCTTCCACAGTGTTCTGCTCACCTGACCTAACTTCTGCTATCAAAGGCTATTTCTCACTTCCAGGGGATGTAGCCCTCAGCAGGAAGCTGAACTACTGTTTCCTTGATCTTGAGCTTCCCAACCTCCACAACTGAAAAAGAATACATTCCTGTGATTTTTTCTTTCTACTTAAAAATTTATTTATGAATTTATGTATATAAATATTTTGTCTGCGTAGATGTCTGTGTACTGTGTGCATGCCCAGTTGCCTGCAGAAGCCAGAAGAGAGCATTGAATCTCCTGGTACTGGAGTTACCGACAGTTGTGAGCCATTGTATGGAACCCAGGTCCTCTAGAAGAGTAACCAATATTCTCAAGCACTGAGCCATTTGTCCAGCCCCTGCTGTTCTTTTTGAATTAACCAGACTGTGATATTTATTATAGAAGCATTAATGCACTAAGATGAAAAGGGAAAAGAGATGTGGGGGGTGAGTTCTGGAAATGACATTCTGTGTCTAGACTATAAGATGCAGTGGTGGAAGCATACATTAAAAAACATCATGAGCTGTCGTTATTTTTTCTGCTGTGTAGTACTCCATGGTGTAAATGTACCACATTTTCCTCATCCATTCTTCAGTCAAGGGGCATTTAGGTTGTTTCCAGGTTCTGGTTATGACAAATAAAGCTGCTATGAACATAGCTGAGCACATGCCCTTGTGGCATAATTGAGTATCCTTTGGATATATACCCAAAAGTGCTATTACTGGATCTTGAGGAAGGTTGTTTCCTAATTTTCTAAGAAATCACCACACTGACATCCAAAGGGGTTGTACCAGCTTGCATTCCCACCAGCAATGCAGAAGTGTTCGCTTTTCCCCACAACCTCTTCAGCATAAGTTGTCATCAGTGTTTTGATTTTGGCCATTCTTACAGATGTAAGATGGAATCTCAGAGTTGTTTTGATTTGCATTTCTCTGATGACTAAGGATGTTGAACATTTTCTTAAGTGTCTTTACAGTCATTTTAGATTCCTCTGTTGAGAGGTCTCTGTTTAGGTCTGTACTCCATTTTTTTTTAATTGGATTATGTGATTTTGGTGTCCAGTTTCTTGAGTTCTTTGTGTGTTTTGGAGATCAGACCTCTGTCTGATGTGGGGTTAGTGAAGATCTTTTTCCATTCTGTAAGCTGTTGTTTTGTCTTGTTGGCCGTGTCCTTTGCTTTACAGAAGCTCTTCAGCTTGAAATTTTGTAGGAAAATGGATGGAGCTAGAAAACATTGTTTTGAGTGAAATAACCCAGACACAGAAAAACAATTATGTACTTACTCATAGGTGTTTTTTAAACTTAAATAAAAAAAAGCCAGCCTACAAACCACAATCCCAGAGAACTTAAACAACAATGCGGTTCCTAAGAGAGACTTACATAGATGTAATCTACATGGGAAGTAGAAAGTAGAAAAAGACAAGATCTCCTGAGTAAATTGGGAGCATGGGGACCTTGAGGGGAGGATTAAAGGGGGGGGGAGGCAGGGAGGGGAGCAGAGAAAAATGTAGAGCTCAATAAATATCAATAAAATGTATATAAAAAAGAAACATCACGAGGGACTCCTATTAAAGTTTGGGAACGCCAGTGTAGTTGCAAGAATTCTCCTTTACTATTAAAATCCAAGTGTCCCCAAAGCCACACAACTTTTTCTCTGGCTTTACTTCTAAACCAGGGAAGTAGCCACAGGCAGGTGTCCCAGGATGCCTGACCTCCACTGTGTTTATCTGTAAAATTGGATCAATACTTTCCTCAAAAGGCTAGAAAGTGTATAAGTTAAATGTGAGTTGCCTGGCAGGTGTTAAGCAGGCGGTTTCTATGTGACATAATGCGATGGGGATGAGGCATACTCATATGATAACTTACTCTCCAGGTGAATATGTCTCACACAAAGGAATGAAATTACAATAGAAGATCAATTGGGGGCTTGAGTGAATCTCCTCTATAAATCAAAGTTAGGGCTTGGGTCTCAGATCACTGAATTAGAAGTCTGGGCCTTACTTAAACAGACCTTGCCTGTTCATGGTTGGCCTCATTGGTTGTACTGGCTGCCCGTGGAAGTTCACCCTAAGGTCTACTGATACAGTTTCTATGTGGAAAGAGGTAGAGAGGTGCATGCATTTTGTTCCTTGTTCCTTATTCCTGTTTTGGCTTCTGCCCTGGATAAGACTACCTGACATGACTGACTTTTTCTATGTGAGGCTTCCATGGTTGTTAAGAAGGTTATATGCTTCCGGGTAGATGTGTCAGTCAGTAAAATGCTTACCATGCAAGGTCTGTCTTGAGTTGGAGTTCCAGAACCTAACCAAGAAAGCCAGGCATGGTGGCACATGTTGATGACGCCCCAACCCAGGACTGGGGTGGTGGAAACAGATAGATTCTTGGGGCTTCCTGGTTAGCCTGCCTCGCCTACTCAACCAGATCCAAGCCAGTGAAAGACTCAGTTTCACAGTCAAAGATAGATGAATTCTGAGGTTTACTTCTGGCTTTCTTGTGTTTGTGAGCAGATGCGTGAGTATGTGTGTGAGCACATGTGTGCTTGTGTGTGTGTGTGTCGGTGTGTGCTTGCATGTGAGCATGTGTGTCTGTGTGTGTGTGTGAGTGTGTGTGTGCACATGTGTATGTATGTTGTGCGTGAGCATGTGTGTGTGTGTGTGTATGTACAACTGAAGGAGAATGGATTTACTTTGGCTTTCAGAGGGTATATCTAGTTCATCATGGTGGCAGGAGTTTAAGGCAGGGGGTGATGAGTGTGATGTTCCACTTCTTTTTCCTATTTACAGTCTGGGACCTCAGCCCATGGCACAATCTGCCCTCAGCCCATGGTAAGGTCTTCCCTCGACCCACGACCCAGTCTCTCCACATTTCCGGGGGGGGGGTGAGGGTCTTCCTACCTAAAATAACTACATAACCTCTTAGATGCATGCCCAGCGTTTTTTTTTTAGTCCCAGGTGATCCTAGATCCTGTCTAGTTGACAATATTGACTACGGCAGAAGCTAAGCAAAGTCCATTGACTTCCATGATTGCATTATGAGGAGGTTCTGGGACACTTTTCAGTATAATAAATGCTATTAGTTCCATGAAAGAAATAGAAACAAATCAAGAGAAAAAAGTTATATATTTTATATAACAAGATACAATATTTGATATTATTTAAATATATGCATGTTTGCACCTACACTCAGTACACAAATATACATAATCCATAAAAATGATGTGTATGCAAAAAGTATGTTTCTTTATAAATTCAGTTGTGCTGGTTTTGAAAAGCGGGTTCTGATCTGATATAAAAAATAAAAAGGATGCTTTTTAAATCCAATTAACTCAGAAAAAAACATCGCAAGCAAATATTACAAAACCACCGAAGGCAGTAATAATTTCCTCTTGTTGATTTAGATTTCATTAGGGCCTGGGCTCTTGAAACAATTGGTGGGATCACAGCGCTGACTAACGGGATGACATAAGGGCTCTTTACACAAATGGGGCCCGTAGAAGTTATCCATGGGAAAACTTTCAATTGTCAAGAGATAAACAGGTTTTAGATCTGAGAGGTGTTTAATCAGGACATACAGTGAAGGCCAGGAAGACTTCATATTGCAAATCACAGGACTTATTGAGGAGTTCCTGTGCTTAAAAACCTCCGGCTGTCTGCATCACTTGCTGAAGAGTATCTCTCTAGCTCTCCCGCTACGTCCTCCTTCCTCTCTCTTCCCTTTCCCCTTCCCCTCTTCCTTATTTTCTCTCCCTCTCCATCTTTTCCTTCTTTTATCCCTTCCTTTCTACCTCTTCCTCCCCTTCCTCCATCTTCTTCTCCCTCTCCCTCCCTAACCCTAACAATAACATAGTACGCTATGGGACATGCTTCTGGCACCAACTCCCGGTGACTGTTCCACATACCTTTAATATAACCATGGATACATCGAAACTCTCCCTGGCAGTTTATTAGAAATGATTATTTTGTTTTAGATTCCCATTCATTCCCAGGTTAAGGTTAAACATCACAGTTAAGGCAGTGTTTAACACAAAGAACCCAAAACATCAGAAAAAATATCACCTGGGACAGTTGCTTTGCTTTGCAAAGTTTAAGGCAGTGCTTTCTTCCAGCACGCTTTGTGCTTTCACAAAAGTCCTGATATGTACCATATGTGTAAGTAAAAGAGCTAAATAAAATTTAATGGATCACCTGAGTCAAGTTATTGACAAAAACTTCTGTCTTATGCCAAGTTCAGATTGCAGAATCTGAAGGCCACAACATAGGGTGCGTGGTGTTGAGTTGCGATCTCTCACCTTTGAAAATTTGAAGATGAAATTACCCTCATCTGTAAGTGGCGTCTATGGGAGGAGCCAAGTGGTATGTATATAAGACATACCTACTTGGAAGCCCATGGATAGACCACATTTGAGTTGTCTTGATTTTTGATTGAGTAGAAATTACATAAGAATTTATGTAAAATCATCTGATGATCCCAGTTGCTTGAGACAATATAAAACATCTAACCACTTTTTAAGTTGGGTCTGAACATACCTAACAGACAACATCAAAAACTGCAGCGCAGAATGAAGTTGTTAGAGCCACGTGGCTTCGAGGTTACCTTAATGGCGGACTCCCGCACAAGGTGTGCTACTGTGAAAGAAAGCATGTGGCCCCAGAGCAAATCACGGATTTCATGGCTATTTATTCATCGATTCCTTCATTTTCTTACTTAGCACCTACTATGAAAGGCAATCTTTTACTAATCACAAATTAATTTAGGGGTGGATCTAGGCTTCCCTGAATGTCAAGAGTACGCCTTTCTTGCATTTTCAAGAGACTCCAGACCATTGCATTCCAGGGGCTGGTGTGTTTTTGAGATAAGGAGCATCTCTCACAGTAAGTTAGGCTAAAGACCGTCAAGGGATATGGTCTTTCCCCACAGAGAACTGAGTGTCTTATGGGCTTTTAAACTCCTGTTCTGCTTGTACCAACAGTAGTTCTTATGGCTAGTATCCACACACCAATAACCTTCCTGCGGGCAGAGAGAGCCTCCCAGGAGTCTCGAAGATCATGTCAGGAAAGCAGCGACAACGTGATTTTAACATATAAATTTTGCTTAAGCAATTAATTATTGTTTTGATAGACATATTTTTCATTTAAGTATACAGAGTGTGAAATTATCTATCTACATGTGTTTCAGATGCTTATAGATTTCCATACCTGTACAATAAAGAGTGTGTCTACCAAGAAACAGTTTTAGAGCAGAGGAGTTACCTAGATATACCCAAATAATGAAAGATCTTTAAGGCTTTTTAGTATATGGTCATGTATTCTGTAGTTTCTCAACATGCTTTAAAAATAGAACTATGCCTATTTCCAATCTCTCTCTCTCTCTCTCTCTCTCTCTCTATATATATATATATATATATATATATATATATATAATAGTAAAGGAAAATTTAACCAATTTTTTTTGTGATTATGTTTTCAGCTTAAATACATGTGCCTCTTGACAAGAAAGTAAAGGTAGGTGTGAATTGTTGCTAGCTGTTGGATTGTTCTAGGTCTACTCATTCAAACGCCCCTGTGTTATTTTAGGAGTAGGGTAATTAGGTGCAGGTCCTTCCCATTATGGATTAACGATGTCAGAATAAATGTGAGTTCACCTCATAGAAACCCTTCAAGCAGTGTTTCAAACAAATAGGGATCCAAACCTCTATATTAATTTTTTGAATTACACCTGTGTTGGTTAGTTTGAGCTGGCACAAGCTTGAGTTGTTTGGAAAGAGGGACTCTCACCGGGGAAATGCCTCCATAAGATTATCCCATGGGCAAGTGTGTGGCACATTTTCTTGATTAATGAATGCTCTGGGAGGGAACAGCTCACTGTGGGTGGTGCCAACCCTAGGCATGTGGTCCTGAGTTGTATAAGAACATAGCTGAGTAAGCTATGAGGAACAAGGCAGTAAACAGCACTCCTCCATGGCTTCTGCTTGAATTCCTACCTCCAAGTTTCTGCCCTGCCTTCCTCAGGGATAACATATCACCTAGAATGTGTAAGATGCAATGCTCTTTTCTCCCTAAGTTGCTTTTGGTCATAGTGTTTTATCATATCAACAGAAGTCTTAAGACACACCTTTTTATTTATGTGTGTGTGCACGCAAATGAGAGCATGTGTGCACTAGAGTGCACAGCACATATGTGGAGGTCAGACGCTAATTTGCAGGAATCAGTTCTCTCCTTCCACTGCATGAGGCCTGGAGACTGAACTCAGGTGGTCAGATTTGGCAGTGAGTACCTCACCTTACCCGCCGAGCCACCTCTCTATAGCTATCTTGAAAATTAACAAAGGTAAGCGTGCCAATTTTTAAAACAAGTCAAAGGTAGGCGATTCCTGAAAAAGTATTAATGGTCAATAGGACCCATTTTTAAAATATGCAAACTCTTTAGTGTATCAATGACTATACATTAGAATGAGAAACAGTAAAACAGAATTGTAGAGATGAGCAGTTGCTGGTATAGGTCTGTCAGCGCCTTGAGCATGTCTTCAGGACTGAAGGTTCGAGATTTTCACACTGTCAAATTTGGTATGTTGATCTTCATTTTCATATGCTTGCGCGAGGAAACTGTTGAATTTCTGGTGAGAACATTTATATTCAAGGAAGAAGAAACAAAATATGACATTTTTTTAGGAGGGAAGTTAGCGATTTCCCTGGTATTCCCAGTACATTTCTGTTAACATTATGTTTCTCCCCCTCCCCTCTCTTCATGTATATATATGTGTGGTGTGCATGTATGTGTGTTCACACATATGGTGTGTGTGTGGAAGCCTGAAGTTGATGTCAGGAGTCTTAACTCTTCTACCTCACTCTTTTAGACAGTGTCTCAGCCCCAGAACTTGCAGCTGTGTCTAGTCTGTCTAGGCAGCTTGCTTTAGGCTTCTCCCACCTCTATGTTCTGAGCCTGGAATTATAGGCTAGCTGTTCTACCAACCCAGCATTTATGTGGGTTCTGGGGATCAGAATTCTAGGCCTCTTGCTGGCATGGCACGTATTATAAGTGCTGAGCCATCTCCCCACCCATGCATTCTTTAGTTCTCTTTGCTTCCTATTGGCTAGGATTACATCCTAACCCTACCAGACTTTCAAAGCATCCCAGAAGGGGGAAGGCCAAGGAAAGTGGGAATGGACGAGATCGGCCAGGTTAGTGGAGTATCGTTTGTTACTACTGACGTGCCATTAGGGGAATGTGTTCACTCACAGGTTAAAGTGCTCTGATCCGGGGCTGTGAGGGTGAAAACACTCAGTGTCTCTCAGCACTGTTCATGATAGTGGCTGCTGACCACAGATGGCTCCTAAGCCCTTGGAGTACGGCTACTGTGACTAAAGATTTGGTTTTTAAGATTACGTTTAACTTCATTTTAAATAGTCACATGTGGCTACCAGTTTGGACCACACAAATTAGATGATTCATCTGAATTATTTTGGAACAGGAGATGACATTTGGAGATTAAGTCTTTTGTTGTTACGTGTGTTCTTTTTTCAAAATTATAATTTAATTACAATTATTTTTCCATTCTTTTTCCTCCCTCCAGCCCCTTACATATAGGCTTTTCTGCTCTTCTTCAAACCCATGGCCTCTTTCGTTGCTAATTGTTATCACATTGCATATATGTGAATATGTTCCTAAATATAATCTGTTCAGTCTATATAATGTTAGGAGTATGTATGTTTTAGGGCTGAGCATTGGGCATTGGGTACCCACTTGGTGTTCTCTTCCATGGGAAGGACTGCTCCCCAGCTTTCTCAATTGCCTTTTCATAGGATTATGGCCTCATGGGCTTTTCTCCTTCTAGTCTGGCATGTTCATTGGCATCATCCCTGTTCAACTCATGTTTGGGCAGTCATGTCAATGGGACTTCATGGGTGTAATGCCTGATATTAGAAAGAGACATGGTCTCACAGCAAACCCTCTGGTCTTCTGGCTCTTACAATCTTTTTGCCACCTCCTCTGCAACATTTTCTGAGCTTCAGATGTGGGAGTGTTTTGTAGATGTGTCCATTGGGACTGGGCTCCACAAGTCTGCATTTTGATTGGTCTTGATTTTCTGGAGTTTGGTCTTCATCTGTTGCAAATAGAAGTTTTCTTGATGAGACATTGAGACTACGCTTATCTGTGTGTATAAGGACAAATGCATATATATTGTTGTTAAGGATTATGCTGGTTTAGTAAATTAGCATTCACAGAGTCTCTTATGGTGGCCATGATTTTACTAGCATGGAGTAGTTAGCGAGGTTTCCAGTAACAGGCATGGTCTCCCTCTTGTTGAGCAGCTCTTCAGTCCAATTAGAGAGTTGGTTACTGCCTTAGTATGAATGCCTCCACGGCACCTATGGGTTGATTGTGCCGTGCTGGCTGTTGATGTGTGGGCATCATAACCAGATAGAGCTGTTGGCTCTTATAAAACTTGTGAATTTCTGTACATTCCATATAGGTTTTTAGTTTGCATTTATTTATAATTGCTTTATATTTCTTTGCTCAAAATAAGATTTCTAAATTCTAATCTGGAGATTGCTCGTATAGTTAAGAAAATTTAGCACAATTATAAGAAAAAAAATATGTACCAGTAGCCCATTTCCTTTTGCAGCACCATTTTAATGCCATTGCAGTGACAATGGGGGCAAAATGATTCTTATAGGGACCACTGGCCTCCTTGAGTTCTACGATTATATAAACCACCAACCCTACCCCTCCCCACAACACACACACACACACACACACACACACACACACACACACACACACACACACACATCATGAAATGATCCCAGCCTCAGAAACATGTGAGTTTATTTTGGATTTAATTGTATTCTTGGCAAGTTTCATGAGAAAGGAATACTTGAGGAGCCTGGGGAGCTTGCAGTGTTGAGAGGCCTTCCCAGCTCTGGTTTCCTCATACACTTGGGTGTTGGTGAGCAGCCTGCCAGAGCTCTTTGGACAGAGCTCCGATAGACTGAACATGGCCAAGCTGGAAGGGTATGGACCTAACATGTGTTAATAGGAAACATCACAGGAGCTCGGAGTTCTAGCGACTTGGGTGGTGTCACATGGATTTGGGAGGCGTCATGCTGTCTTGAGTTTTGCCAGGATATATGACAGCAAGTCATTTTGGTCATCCAAATTAGACTGTTTCAGTGACTTTTAGGTCCACTGTAGATCCCCTGATTTATGTGTGATAATTCAGAAATAAGTAATAAAATTTTCTGAGGGGAAAATTTATACTTTTAAAGGAAACTGTTAAACTAATTCTTAAAAAAAAAGAAATTGCATAAATATTGCTTAACTTTGACCAGGTCACAGACCTACATAGAAAATGAACATTGCTGTTTAAGCACCAGGACTGTAGTAACTGATGTATGTATACTGGGAATTGGTACCAGGACCGCCAGTGGTTGCCAATACTCATGGGTAAAAAGTCCTTTACATAAAATAGTGTGTTATTTGCACTTGTTTATGTATTTCATAGACATACTCTTCTGTGTACTTAAATCATCTCTAGATCACTTGCAATTGTAAATATAATCAGTATAAACAGTATGGCAATTATACTGTTTGGGGAACTTGGCAGGAAAATTGACAGTATATCCAGCTTGTCATAGGTCTAAAGGTGCAGTATATGAACATGAAATCACCTGAACAGTGCTCGACTAAGTGCTGAAGAGAGGCTAGTGCTAATAATGGGTGAAATAGTAGGAGGTCACAGCAGGGCGTACCCACTTCCCTTCATTAATGTCGTTAATGCGGATTCAGCATAGGGCACAGGATGTAACAGTTTAAAGTTTTGCTTCTTTGGAACTTTCTACATTTTTTTTAAGCACTTTTATTTGTGGTTGACTGAATCCAGGGATTCAGAGCCTATGAATATGTAGAACTACAGTACCGTGAAGAGTTAGATTATCAGTTAAAGCAACAGTGCTAAGATTGCTGCAGAACCCTGACTGCAAACAGAGCATGCTCAAAGGGTTAATGCTGGAGTGGCTGGAGCCCAGGAGGAGGGGAAAAGTTGAGGGAACAAGTGAGAGCTAATGAAACATCAGAGGCCAGTATCAGTGAAGAGCACTTGCTGCCTCTAATCTTTAAACAGGCCCAGAAGATCTCTGGCCTTGGAGGAGAAGCCCCTGAATAGAAATTATGTTCCTGGGTACAGGAGAACAGCCTTGGAAATAATCCTATCCCTCGTAGAAGCACAGGAGAGTCAATAGTATTCTTGTAGCTTTTTCTAGAAGCTTCCCATCCATTACCTGGTTAATCTTATAAGTCTATGGGCACATCAAGAATACATTATCCAAAGATGAAGGATGATGACTCTTGAGGGTTAGGGAAAGAGGTTAGCGTGGTGCTGCCATGTGTACGGTACCATTGTGTGCCAAGGCTTTGAAACTCTTCCACACACTTGGTAATTTCATCTTCTCAAAGGCCCTGACTACTAAGGAGGAGATTGAAGCTCAAGGAAGATATGCTGGCTAATGGAAGATTCCAGTGACCCTGCTCCCTCTCCAGACTCCCATATCCAAGGTGTAACTACTGTGCTTGTGACAATGTGTCAAATGGTTTAGGCCACCAAGTCTTGTATAAGAACCATAGTTGTAACGAGGGAAGGGGTGGTTTTCTGTACGCATCATACGTAGTATCACCGAAGTCATAGTATTCCTTGAGGAGACGAAGGTGTTAGTTTTGGGGCAAGTGACTCAGGACTGACATTTGCATTTGGGGGTTTTGATTCTGAAACTATTGGTCAGTAAACTCTACTACATCGCTCATTAGAAAATGTTGGCTGTGCAGACCCAAAAAGAGGAGCGTGGGATGTACTCACTCATATTTGGTTTCTAGCCATAAATAAAGGACATTGAGCCTATAATTCGTGATCCTAGAGAAGCTAAATAAGAAGGTGAACTCAAAGAAAAACATATAGGCATCCTCCTGAATATTAACCTTCATCAGGCGATGAAAGGAGACAGAGAGAGAGACCCACATTGGAGCACCGGACTGAAATCTCAAGTTCCAAATCAGGAGCAGAAGGAGAGAGAGCACGAGCAAGGAACTCAGGACCGCGAGGGGTGCACCCACACACTGAGACAATGGGGATGTTCTATCGGGAACTCACCAAGGCCAGCTGGCATGGGTCTGAAAAAGCATGGGATAAAACCAGACTCGCTGAACATAGCGGACAATGAGGACTACTGAGAAGTCAAGAACAATGGCAATGGGTTTTGATCCTACTGCACGTACTGGCTTTGTGGGAGCCTAGGCAGTTTGGATGCTCACCTTACTAGACCTGATGGAGGTGGGTGGTCCTTGGACTTCCCACAGGGCAGGGAACCCTGACTGCTCTTCGGGCTGATGAGGGAGGGGGACTTGATCGGGGGAGGAGGAGGGAAATGGGAGGCGGTGGCGGGGAGGAGGCAGAAATCTTTAATAAATAAATAAATTAATTAAAATAAAAAAAAAAAGAAAATGTTGGCTGTGGAAGCAGTTTTACTAAGTTAAACCCAAACCTGAAGCAACATAGAAAATCAAAATGATGGCAGCCAGTCTGATGTTTTGCTTGTTGTTAATCTCTGCTTAACTGTATGTAATGTGAGTCCTCATTTTGACCATTTGAAGAGCCTGTGATTAATGATGGTCTGTATTCATGGGGCTGGAGAAGCGGCTCACTGGTTAAGAGCACTTGTTACTCTTACAGAGGACCCAGGTTTGAGTCCTGTCACCATGTGGCAACTCATCTCTAACTATGGCATCTAACGCCCTCTTCTGGGCTCTATAGGTATTGCGTGCATGTGGTTCACAGAGATGTATGTCGGTAAAACATGAAATAAAATAAATCTTTTAAGAAAATAAAGTATGGGATAAAACCGGACTTGCTGTACATAATGGACAATGAGGACTACTGAGAACTCAAGAACAATGGCAATGGGTTTTTGATCCTACTGCACGTACTGGCTTTGTGGGAGCCTAGGCAGTTTGGATGTTCACCTTACTAGACCTGGATGGAGGTGGGTGGTCCTTGGACTTCCCACAGGGCAGGGAACCCGGATTACTCTTAGAGATGATGAGGGAGGGGGACTTGATGGGGGAGGGGGAGGGAAATTGGAGGTGGTGGCGGGGAGAAGGCAGAAATCTTTAATAAATAAATAAACAAGCAAACATTAAAAAAAAGAAAATAAAGTTTAAAAAGGTTCAAGTAACAAGGCAGTGGTGGCAGAGGCAGGCGAATATCTGAGTTTGAGGCTAACCTGGTCTACAGAGGGAGTTCCAGGACAGCCAGGACTATACAGAGAAAACCTGTCTCAAAAAACAAAATCAAAAAAAAAAAAACAAAAAAAAACAAAAAAGGTTCAAGTAAATAATGCATAAACCAAA